>NC_045549.1:52898250-53240333 GCF_009769535.1 Thamnophis elegans
CCCCCACTATTGCTCGTGCGGCTGTATTCTGGACTAACTGAAGTCTTCGAACACTCTTCAAGGGCAGCCCCATGTAAAGCGCGTTACAGTAATCCAGTCTTGAGGTAACGAGGGCGTGAGTGACCATCCAAAGGGCATCCTGGTCCAGATAGGGTTGCAACTGGTGCACCAGGCGAACCTGGGCAAAGGACCCCCGGTCACAGCTGACAAGTGATGTTCTAATGTCAGCTGCGGATCCAGGAGGACTCCCAAATTGCAAACCCTCTCTGAGGGGCATATAGTTTCACCCCCCAGACTAGGAGATGGAATAGCTGGACCATCCTTGGGAGGGAGCATCAATAGCCACTCGATCTTGTCGGGATTGAGTGCAAGCTTGTTCATTCCCATCCAGACCCTGACAGCCTCCAGGCACTGGCACATCACTTCTACCGCTTCGCTGAGTTGGCACGGGGCGGACAGATACAATTGTGTATCGTTCGCGTATTGGTGGTATTTAATCCCGTGCCAGCGTATGATATCACCCAGCGGTTTCATGTAGATGTTAAATAGGAGGGGGGGACAGGACTGAGCCCTGCGGCACCCCATAATTGAGGGGCCTAGGGGTCGATCTCTGCCCTCCAACCAACACCGACCGCGACCTGTCCGAGAGGTAGGAGAAGAACCACCGTAAGACGGTGCCTCCCACTCTCACCTCTCGCAACCGTCGCAGAAGGATAGCATGGTCCATGGTATCGAAGGCCGCTGAGAGGTCAAGAAGCACAAGGATAGAGGAGTGACCCCCATCCCTGGCTCGCCAGAGATCATCGATCAGCGTGACCAAAGCAATTTCCGTGCTGTAACCAGGCCTGAAACCCGAATGAAAGGGATCCAGATAATCCGTTTCATCCAAGGTCCGTCGGAGTTGAAAGGCCACCACCTTCTCGACAACCTTCCCTATATATAGTTTTTCAACCTTTTTAAAAGCAAGTTTAAAAAAATCAGTGGAGCAGAGCAAGGTAAGTATGGTAATGAGATAACCACAAACATATTGGTATCAGTGGACACCAATTTTAACAGTTTCTATTGAATAGTATATTTTCTTATTATTAAATTGAATTGAGATATAGTTAGCAAGCACTATCACTTCTCTAAAAGATAACTCATAAATTATATATACAGTATATAAAACAGATATAAATTTGAGTAGCAATTCAGCAGATATTAAGGAAAGAAAGATAAATGTGATGTAAGATTATATTTCCCATGTGTGCATGCAGATTTTTTTTTAAAATAAGTAGTTTCATCAGGAGCAAGACTGTAGCAAGAGATCATTTAGAATCACTGTGCTTTAGAGCATGTTATAGAATACATACAGCATAAATTCTACGAATTTCATTGTGTTCATCTACTGTGTATGGACAATGCATAGCAAAATGAACTGTGCTCAGATGAGTACACATGAAATAGTGTGAAAAATATTTCTTTCCACAGATGACTGATGATAGTAGCACTGAACTTTCTATATCTGCTGTTCTATCATGAACCCGAGAAATTTCTATATGAACTAACTACTGTAGTAAAACTCACAGGCAAGGCAATTAACTTAAAAAATACAGTACAGCAAAAAAAAAATGCCACCATTTTATGGTAGGTTAAAAATGAATAAAAATCAGAATTAATATTTTAAAGTTTCAATAGTGTGTATAATTAAGCGGAATAATCCCATTATCATTACTTAGCTGGCACATAGAGTAGAATTAAAGACATTTATAGGATGGAATGACTTCTATTGAATGAAATATTTTTCTGACTATTACATTGAATTGATATATATAGGTAGTCTTCGACTTACGACCACAATTGAGCCTAAAATTTCTGCTGCAAAGCAAGACATTTGTTAAATGAATTGGACTCCATTTTATGATCTTTCTTTCCACAGTTGTTAAGTAAATCACTAAAGTTATTAAGTTAGTCACACAGTTGTTAAATGAATCTGGACTCCCCATTGACTTTGCTTGTCAGAAGGACCCTGTGATACTCCATTTCAAGCCTGTATAACAGGCCTCTGGAGGCTCCATTTTGGACTGTAACAGACCTGGGGAGACCTCTGGAGGCCCAAACGGAGCCTCAGAGGGCCAGATGCAGCCCACAGAGACTCCATTTTAGCTTGTAACAGGCCTGGGGAGACCTCGGAGGGTTGAATGTGGCCCACAAAGATTTTGTGCCAGCAACAGGCCAGGGGAGCCTTTGAAGGCCCCCGTAGGTCGTTTTGGCTGGGAGAGTGCTGCAGGAGGCTGTCCATGCCAAATACGGGGTGATGCTAGTGGAGGCATTGCAGGCCAGTCCTTTGCTATTTCCAGGATGGCCCCATGGGCCAGATCTAAGCACCCCATGAGCTGGATCTGGCCCGCAGGCCTTGAGTTTGACACTCCTGCTCTAGGTGTATCTTGTATGAGAGTCTGATCCAATGTTACTTCAAGGTACTTTGGATTATCATAGGGGAGTAAGTTGTTGTTTAAGTAGACTATTGGAGCTTCAGATGCTAGTTTGTTGTAAAGGTGGAAGCACGTAGTTACCATTTTGCTACTGGTAGGAGTAAGTCCGCAGTCAGTGAAGAATTTCCCAAGATCTTTTGACAGGAGATTGTCAGCCACCTCCATATTTTTCTTGTACTGCTGTGACCATTTCATCAGTGTATCCAAATTTGTGTCCCTTTCTCACCAGCATATCTGATATGTATATGTCAAATAGGTCAGATGCCATGATAGAGCCTTGTGGAGGCTGTTGTTTAATCTTATCTTATTTATATTGTCTCTCATTATTATCTGAAAGGACCTATCACTCAGCATGTTATTAATTAGTCGAGAGATAATTTTGCTGTAGATAATATGTATAACAACCTGTCCTTCCAAAGTGTTGTATGCCGCAGTTAGTTATAACAATAACTTATTATAACTGTTATAAGTTATAGCAATAAATGACAGTGCTGTAATAACATATTTTTTAAAATTATGTAATTAGAGGCAGTAATAGCTTAGACTACTTATCACAGATATTTACGGTCTTTAATTCAGTGCAGTGAGTTTAGTGAGCTCAATTCACAAAATATCCATCTAATAACCTAATACAGGTACTTTTTGACTTACAACCACAATTGAGCCCAAAATTACTGTGAGACATTTGTTAAGTGAGCGTTGCCCCATTTTACAAGCTTTCTTGCCATAGTTGTTAAGTGGATCCCTGCAGTTGTTAAGTTAATCACATGATTGTTAAATGAATCTGGTTTCTCCATTGGCTTTGCTTGTCAGGTCATAAAAGATTATCACGTGACTACGGAACACTGCAACCATCATAAATGAGTCAGTTGCCAAGTGCCTGAATTTTGATGAGTGACCATAGGGATGCTGCACATAGTGCCACTATCTTAGCTATATTTCTGGATTCTAACAATATGTGATAGGTCCATTTTAAGTTTATTTGCTACTGTATACCACACAAAACCCTGATTTTCAAATCCTGCTTTAAATTCTGTACAATTGGGGACAGCATTTACATGCCATCAACTAGACTTTTGATTTAATACACCAATGCACAATGTATGCTCTTGATTATCTCCTGATTTGGTTTATAAGACTCCAGGTCTTATATGGTAGTATATTTACTTTGAGTCGATTATAACTGAAATGTTATAAAAATCTAATAAATATTATTTGTAATTGTACTTAGAGATCAAATCCAATTTATGTGATAAAATTAAGAATTGATGATTTACTGAAATAACCCAATTATGTGAGTTTGTCAAATACATCGACAAATTATAAACTAGTGTTGAAAGAAATGTCCTTCTGGGTTCAGCTCCAAGTGGGGAAGAAGACACTGGAGACATGGAGGCTGCTTGGAAAGATGGTTTATTGTTGGACAGGGCCACATGGCTTGAGCCCTGACCAGTCCCACCTCTCTGTTTCCTGTTCCTGTGTAAGAAATGTATAATGATTGGTTGTCAGACTCCCATGGTGCCATGCAGGGGGCTACTCTCTAGGCTGTTTTGAATCCATAGATGAGTTCTCAGAAGCCATGTGGAGAGTTGAGTAAAAGGTCAATCATGCCTTTCTGTAGCTGCTGCTGAAGTCTTTATTATGTAAAGTGGGCTAGCCTAGCTAGTCTTAATGGGCCTATTGACAAAGTGGGGGTAGGCAAGAAGCTACAGGCAACTATTCTGTCTTTTAAAACATGCTTCTTTTCACATCCAGAGAAATATTCTGCCTTTTCAATATTTCCTAGGATATTTCATTTTTCTGGGAGAGGGCTGGATGATAACTTCCCACACTAGTTATCCACATTATAATTTAGTGTTACTGTGAATGTATGCACTATATGGCTCAATGCATCAAAGAACTAGAGTAATCTACAGATCAGTTAATCTCAGGTACATATGTGACATGAACATATAACAAGTATGTAACATAAAAGTACTGTATTTCATTGGAAGTTCCCCAAAACTATCTTCCCCTCCTCAAAGTGGGCAGGAAAAAAAAGCAATTTTCTCTGCTTGTGGATATTTAAGGTGTTTGTGATTTGGGGAGAAAATTGATGCCTTTAAGTTTTCAAAGAGAAACCATCACAAGAAGAATCCAACTCCATTGGCTGAGGGTTAAGATCCGAATGTTTCTCTGTTCAAAAAAAGAACTTAAGTCAACAGGTAGAAGATGGAAGTGGCTGTTTCCATCCATGCATTGGTTGCTCTGTTCCCCGGCTGAGGGAAGTAGCAAATCTAAACAACGCTCACAGCCCTTATTTTCCTTTTGCAGAGGCCTGAGAAGCGAGCAAGAAACACGGGAGGCGCGGCTGCATGGTTCCCCCCCCCCCCACAGCCCCTTCGCCGAGGCAGGTAAAGAAAGGGGCGCGTGTTGCCTCTCCTCGCACCCATAGCCGCTTGCTGTTCTTCTAGCGCAATAAAAGTGGCAGTATTAAACAGGCTTTATAAAGGCGCACTCGCAACTTCTAAACGAGTGCAGGGTTCAAGTGCCATCTGTCGAGGGTAAGCGGAACGTGCCTTCCCGTTCGACTGGGAAAGGCGCCTTTTGACGCCCCAGCGCTCTGGGACTCAGCCCCGGGTCGAGTGGGATGAGGCAAATGGAGGAGGGGTTTCTGAACCCGCCTCCGCTTTGCTGACGCCCGGCCTGTGGAACTGGTAGAGAAAGCGGTGGTTTTAGGGGTGGGTAGCGGAGAGTTCCTGCTCCTTCTCTGTGGGACAGCATCTCTCGGCTCGGCCGTCGGAGAAGAAAGCGAAGCCTAGCGGCATGGGTGAGTTAAGTTGGGAAGAAGCAAGACAACTCGGGATCTGTTCGAGGCTGTAACATTTAGTTGGGGCCGTGTTCCGTTCGCTTCCATGGAAACTTTGAACCGAGTTGGAGCCGACTTGCTAAAATCCCTCTTGTTGGTGTATTCAAGAGCTGGGGTTTGCCCCCGCTCCCGTTCGCTGCGGGAGAGCTCTCCCAGCTGCGGCGCGCCACCCGCTCCTTTCTTTAGAACTGGGGAAGACGGGGGGGGGGGAGTTGTCGCGCTCTGCTTTCTTTCCCAGAAGCCCGCCTCTAAGGGAATTTTTTTTGGGGGGGGGGGAATTCGGAGCCTCGCGTCTTTCCGAGCGTTGGGAGGTGGATTAGGAGAGCCCCTGAAATGGAGGGCGGGATTTCGGTCTCGGGAGAGTAATAGGTTTAAAGCAAGCTTTTGGGTTGCTTTTGAGAGAGAAACACCTGCCAGAGTTTGGATTGGGGACCAGATCGGCTTATCTGTGCTCGTTGTACGGATAAAGTTACTTGTGAACTTGCGTGGATGTTTTGGACGCCCTTGGAGGTTCTGTTCCTGGTGTTTTTGCCAAGGAAAGTACACGGGGAGAAGCCTTTGGCTTTGCAGAGTCTTGTTTGTGGAATGCCCCCCCAGGGAGGCTCTTCTGGCACCCACGTGTTGTCATTTTGGCTGACCTCAGGCTAAGACATTCCTTTTCTCCCAGGCATCGTTGCAATTTTGGCAACAGTGTTTAGTTTAAGTCCCCATTAAATAAATTTCATGCCTTGTGTTTTTTAAATCCTGACAAAAAAATAACATCTGCTGTTTTCTTTGGTGTTTATTTAATTTTAAAACCTCTAAAAAAAAGAATGGACAACCTATGTTAAACTAACTTGAATGATATGTTAGTTAGATGTTACTGAACAAATGAGATCATTCATTCACCAATATGTAAAGCTTCTTACAAGAAAAGTGAAATACAAGAAACAAATGTAAAACATGCATGTATAGATAACTGGCAAATCCTCTTCCACATTTTCAATGTAGTCAGTGTTACAGTTAGTTAATTGTGGCATCTTTATATTGGGAAAAGATTCACCAGGTGTTTTTTTTAAAATGTTTGACATGACTGACTTTCTTTATAATGGAACCAATTTATTTTGAAGATGAACCTGTGTGCCGTATTCTGATTTCTGTTTCATAGCAAAGGTTGTGCTTGTCTCAGTCTAAAAATAATACTTGAAAAGTTTGGCCAAAGCAAGGCTGATGGAAGTTAATACCTAGTACAGGTAGTCCTCAACTTACAACAGTTCCTTTAGTGATCATTCAAAGTTACAAGGACACTGAAAAAAGTGACTTATGACTGTTTTTCACATGACCATCCCCATGGTTACATGATAAAAATTCAGATGCTTGACAACTGGTTCATATTTATGACAGTTGTAGTGTCCTCGGGTCATGTGATCAGCATTTGCAACTTTGACAAGCAAAGTCAACGGGGAAGCCAGATTCCCTTAACAACCATGTTGCTAACTTAACAAATGCAATAATTCACTTAATAATTGTGGCAAGAAAAGTCATAAAATGGGGCAAACTCACTTAACAAATGTTTAACTTAGCAACATAAATTTGGGCTAAATTGTGGTCATAACTCAAGGAATGTACCTTGCTACATACATCTTTTATTCTTCCTTTTCGTTCATGTTTTACTTGGTTAACTGCATATTATACAGTGGTATTATGTTCTCTGCCCCATTATATTATATTGTCTGCCTCATGATGGTTAATAATGCCAATAATTAGTAGTTAATCCTTCCTTCTCATAAATATAATAGCCCAAAGGTTGGGCTACTCAAATTACTGCTTTCTCACCATGTGAAGCTTATGCCTTCTCATTTATTTGTGAGGTTTATATTCTTAAAAATATATTGTATAAAGTGATCTTGAAAAACATTCTTTAACTAATGTCACATAAGAATATTTTAGCAATGAAACAACCAATCACTGCAGTTGTTAAGTGAATCACACAGTTGTTAATTGAATCCAACTTTCCCCTTGATTTTGCTTGCCAGAAGGTGGCTGGGGAAGTCACAAAGGGAAATTACTTAATCTGGGACAGCAACTGTTGTTGATGCTGCAGTGATTGTAGGTGTGAGGACCAGTTGTGTCACTTTTTTCAGTGCTGTTATAACGTTGAATAATCACTAAAATGATTACAAGTTGAAGATTACAATAGATTGATTATTTTTGATAGAATAGATAGTTTATTTTTCTGTTTACATAGATTACACACAATCTGCCTGTTGCTCTGTTTAGTTTGGGTACGAATGGACTAGCTAGGTAATAACTTCTTTTAATTTAGATTTGAATGGCTCTATCCTTCTAATGTATTAGTAACAATTGGAATCTCTCACATTAAAAAGTGCTTGCTTAGATTAACAGAGCTGGTTTTGAGAAATAATTTGCATATCTGTTTCACAATGTCTTTTGGTTTGATTTTCTCCTACTAATAAACAACCCATCTTTGGAAACACAGCAACACTTCACTGCTTCCAAAGAATTTCCTTAGTCACAATGTATTACTGAAATGCAACAAGTACTGCTAAATAAAACAATAAAATCTCTCTTTTTCTCATGTAACAGTTCTCATAAACTCTGGAATCTGGATGATTCCATAAAGAACAGCAACAGAAACACATTTAAAAAAGAAAGGGATATAAAAAACCAACTGCAATTTATTAAGTTATAATTCTTTCCTTCGTTTATTTCTTGTCATATACTTGTTGCTAGAGTACATATTATAATATATGATAACCAATATGTGGTTAGTATTACAGAAATGTGCTGCTCTATTGATTTGAATGGATGAAGGTGTTTCTCAATACTTCATTATGTAGGGCGTAGGCTTTTCTTCTCCTTTGAATAAATAACTGCTTAAATCTATGAATAATTCATGAATAATAATTTGTAGAGGTGATTGAAAGAGTTTTAAGGACCAGATTTCATGTGGCATGTAAGATTTATAGTATCTATATCAAAAGCAATACTGAATATAAACCAGGGAACATGGTTTGCAGAGTTTTACTGCTGTCATGTCTTGCTTGTAAATTTATCATCTACTGCGTGAACAGAATAAACTTGGATTGCTTCAAAGGGTTCTCATTAGGTTTTTTGACTATGATCTCATTTCCTGATTCATGTTATCCACTTTATAGTGGCTTGGGAAATCACTAATTTGAGTTAATGCTAGTGACAACATGGAAACATTGTAAATAATCATGGAATCATAGGGTTGGAAGGAAACATGGAGATTTTCTAGTTCAACCACTAAGTATACTATAGGTAGTCCTCAGCCTACGAACATTCAAAGTTACAACAGCATTGAAAAAAGTGACTTATGACCATTTTCACACTTATGACGATTGTAGTGTCATCACAGTAACGTGATCAAAATTTTGATGCTTGATAACTGGCATGTATTTACGGCAGCTGCACTCTCCTGGGGTTATTTGATCATTATTTGTAACCTTCCCAGCCAGTTTCTGACAAGCAAAGTCTACGGGTAAGCCAGATTCACTTAACAACCATGTTACCAACTTAACAAGTGCTGTGGTTCACTTAAAAGCTGTGGCAAGAAAGATTGCAAAATGGGGTGGAACTCACTTAAGAACCGTCTCACTTAGTAACATACATTTTAGACTCAATTCTGGTCATAAGTCGAGGACTACTTATACGTGATGTTTTTCTTCACAGGAGTTAATGGGACAGGCAAATTTAAATCGGAACAGGTACACTAAAAAGGGCCAATTTCTTCCCTTTAGTGGTGTTCTCTCCGAATTACCAGGTAATATTTTGAAATAACGATATTACAATTTTCAATTACCTATCTCATGTCATGTACAGGTTATGTTTATTAATCTTAACCCAACTTTTAAAAAAAACGTGAGTACTATATAAATTGATGTAATCAATAAATCAGTGTAATTATGATTTCTTAAACAAAGAATAATGAGGAAAATATGTTTTCTCCTTTGGTTATAGGAATAATGTAGTATTTTTATTTAATGTTGTAATACAGTGTTTCTCAACCTTGGTGACTTTAGTCCTGTGGACTTCAACTCCCAGAATCCCTGAGCCAGCATAGCATAGCTGGCTGGGGAATTCTGGGAGTTGAGGTCCACAGGACTTAAAGTCACCAAGGTTGAGAAACATTGCTGTAATAGAAGAAGTATTTCATTTGCTGTATCCATTAAACAAGATTTCTCCTTTTCAAATGGCCTCCTCAAAGTGATGTATAGTCGTCATCTTATTTATACTTCACGTCTGTGGCTATATGTGGATCACATTGTAGTAGTAGATGCATTTGTACAATAAGGTAAGCTAGGTTCCAAATAATTAAGGTTATCTTTGGCGGTTAAAGGGTTTATGCAAGTCCTGCCTATTTGATTATTATTTTAAGCAGTAGCTACTTAAAACATTTGCATTTAGAGAAAGCAAGTGACTTAAAGTTGACAATGAGTTCCATGTTTGAATTGGGACTTGGATCTGGTTTTACTGTTACAATCCTAGAGAAGTTGTGAATGCTCCAAGTTTTCAAGAAGAGATTGGATAGTCATTTGTCTGAAATGGTATTGTTTTCCTGCCTGAGCAGGGGGTTGGACTAGAAGACCTCCAAGGTCCCTTCCAACTCTGCTATTCTGTTATCTCAGACTTAATCAGTAGGAGCTTTACCCAGGGCTAACTATTAAAACTTTGTCTAGAAAGTTAAAACCATATTTAGGAGTTTGCAATGTAAATGAAGAACATTGTTCAGAGAGAGATCGGGTTTTTTAATTATAATTATTGCAGATACTGTAAGCTCTACAACATAAACAGCCAAACCCTCTACTTACAGCAGTAGCAGAGTTTAAATATTCCACCTGTTTCTGACTTTTACATGGTAATTGACTTCTTGCCACTCATTTTTTGGCTTTGTATGTAAAAAACATGTCCCATGTTTGATAATGGTTCTGCCTGACTTCAGCTATAGTGCTGATGATTTGCCAGTTTCAGCCCCCACAATAATTCCATCTTGTTATGAATCAATCTAAAAAACTACAGATTAGATCATAGCTTTCTTTTAATTCTAGTAGATTTATTTTAAAAAAAACCCAAAGCATGAGAGAATTTGCGAGAAAACAAAAAGCCAGCAAAAGAATGCGTCCTTTAGGATTAAAAGTTCACCTGGAAGTCAACCTAAATCCTATCACTGGGAATGGGAAATAGCTGCTTTCAGAGTAATTGGGAGAAAACAATCCAGTGCCTGATTTAGACTTGGTGGAGCCCTAACAATGTAAAGCCCAGAGAGCTTGTCAGAAAATTATGCCAGAAGATTTCAGAAAGGTGTGTGCCAAAACAGGTCTTGGGTTCACCACAAAAATAGTAAATGTACTGTATATACCTATTCATTAATTAATGGCAAGATATTTAAAGAAAAAGAACAAATTATTTTGATTTGAATGCATTTACCAGTTACATGTTTATCATTTGGCTGGTTTGATCTCTCTCATAGATTATTTATAGAATACAAATAAAAAGACACATAAAATTCTAAAAGCCAAAAAAAAACACCAACTAATTTTTTTAAAGGCAGATTTTAAGGTCCTTGTTTTGCTTATACCTAAAATTTACACTGCCTCCAGCAGAAACAGTGAATGACCATAAAAAGTCTAAATAAGATGAGACATTATGTCTTGTCTATAGTTATTTTACACAAAGAATAAAGTTTCAAGTCTTGTTTGGTATGATTAACCTATAAAATTTATTGCAATGTGTAGGAGATAGGGAATCATACAAAGACTATAGTAAATGTATTAGGGCTGAAGAGTCCCATTGTAAGGTATTGGTTACTTCTTTGAAGGTTGATGGTTAAGGTAATGCCAATTACTCCGCTTGTCTTTAATTTGTGACTAATCTTGATCTCGGGTTTTCATAAACTATGATAGGTGGGAATTTCTTGTACAACACAGCAATATATTGTTTAGAGCAGGAGTATCAAACTCTAGGTCTGGAGGCTAGATCTGGCCCATGGGGTGCTTGAATCTGGCCCGCGGGAGTGCTCTGGAAACAGTGAAGGACTGTCCCGTGGTGCTTCTGCCAGTGAAAATGGAGCTTGTGTGGGCTGCATGCAGTCCTCCAGAGCTCCATTTCACTGGCAGAGGGCTGCAGGAGGCCATCCCAGCTGAAAATGGAGTTCACAAGGGGTGCTTGTGGCCCCCCAAGCTCCGTTTTTGCTGGCAGAGGGTTGCAAAAGGCCATAACAGCCAAAAACGGAGCTCCCGAGGACCATCCGTGCCTCCCCCCCAGCTCCATTTTCACTGGCAGAGGGTTGGACGAGGCCGCCCCAGCCGGAAACAGAGCTTGCAAGCCCTTTTTCACTGGCAGAGCACTTGGGCCACCACAGGTACCCCCTGACACGAGTGATGTCATGCTGGCCATGCCCCCTGGCCATGTCCCCATCCCCCAAGATCAAAAACAATTTTGATGTGGCCCTAAATGAAATTGAATTTGATACCCCTAGTTTAGATGTCCTCTCCCCGTGTAATATATTAATCTTAATAGTGTATTACTTAATAGTATTATACTTTTTCCAATAACTTTATAGACTTCATTATGAGTATTATGAGATCTTCACAAGTATTAATAATATCATTTTTTATTACTTTGGCTGAAAATAAAATTAAAAATCAAGAGTATAGGAAATATAACATGCACCATTACTGATAAAGCATGGCTTCTTTGTGTTTAACTTATCAAATCAAATGTCCTTAGGAGATTTTCTAGGAGTATTTTTTTTAAAATTTCACTTCACAGGGTAGCCTACAGGCATGTTATGTTCTGTTTACATGATCCTATCTTGTTTTAGCCTTTCAAGGTCTTATTTAGTTAGCCTATGGCAGGGGGCAAGGCTCATCAGAGAAAAAAGACAATTGGAATAAAGAAGTTCCATTATTTATATGTCCTCTTTTTAGCATATTTATTGAAGATGTTTCATTCCAATTCTGCTACATTCCAATTCTGCTAGATTTTCTGTTTGTTTCTGATGAGATAAAATTGAGATTAAATACAGTTCCTTAATACTATAAAAGTGTCTTTCCTCAATCTTACCACTTGCTGTTTTTATAAATACAAAGAAATCACTAATAAATAGGGGCATTTTCTAGGGCCTCAACATATTCAATTGCAATGTAATGGTTTTCTATCATTGCTGTTGCTAATAATACCAACTGTAAAGTCTGTAAATAATAAAGGAAAGAGTAAAAATCTCAGGCATTTTTCATGCCTACTGCTATTGGGAATAGGGCGGCATACAAGTTTAATAAACAGTTAAACAGATACAAGTTTAATAAACAGTTAAACAGATACAAGTTTAATAAACAGTTCTACTGATGGCCATTTTAGACAGCAGAAACAAGCACTAAATTCCACTTAATTTATTTGACTATGAAAATGGAAATCAAGATGAACCAATTGATGTTAGTAAATACTGTATATCTAATAAAGCATACTATAATACTTAAAACTGGCTTCTTAGGATAAAGATAGTGAGTCATGTTCTCTTCTCCCCATATTTGACTTCTAGGTGATTATTAAATAAGTCTAGAAAATGGTTAGAAATTCTTTTAATAGTTTATTTTTTCTATAGATGTTAGACGTTGGTTGTAACAATAAAGCAAAAATATATACATTCCAGCCAGTAGACGGCAGTATATATTTACCTACTAATTACATATTCTGGAGTTGCATGATTTAAAAACACAGTTTGTCATGTTCTTTTTTTGCTTTAAAGATAACAAATTAATACTAAGGGAACATTTTAAAAAATCTATTTCAGGTCTGATTCAATTAATTTTGCATCATGATTTTTTGTCATTGCTACATGATCTGGTAAACAGAATCCATAGAATATGGTAGTTATTGGCATTATAGGGAAGCCATGTCATTTTCTACACTTGGGTTACGTTGGTATATGTGCAAAAGGGTTCAATCATGATTCTGTGACTGCCATCTTACTTGTTTTGACACCCACCCCCACCATCCCCTGTGGACACTACTGGTTAGGTTTTTGGAATAAAAAAATAGAAATCTTACTTCAAATAAAATATACATTTATAAAAAATATAGTGATTGTGTGACATATTTCCCAGCTTCAGAGGAGTGATTCCCAAGCTAAAAGCAGGCTTTGGTGAAAATTTCTTAACTATCATAGGAAGTTTGCTAATAGTATCTATGGAGATTCTCAGTCATCCAGGTCATGGTTGTCTCTAAGGTGCTTTTTCAAAAGGCAACTGGACTTTCTGGTTTTTCTTTGAAGACTTTTTGAACCTTTGAAGGTGAAGAAGCTTCTTGGATGAGAAATGAAACATCTTCAAAGAAAAACTAAAGAAAGTCCAGTTGCCTCTTTAAAAATTTGCTAATAGTACACTCTATCAGGAAATTCCTTGGACAACTATTCTGAAACTGTGTTGATAGAAAAGGCTGCTATTGGACAAAAGTAGTTAGAGCGAAAGCACACCTGCGATGCAGACATTGCATTGATTGACAATAGTTTTCCAAAGAACAGTACAAAATATTTATCATTACCTAAAAGTCCTTGATGGCTCATCTCCTATTGCATACTCCCTTTCACGTGCCTAACCCTAACCCTAACACTAACCCATTCTGTGCATGCAAGCCAGGATGATTTGCTATGTATTAACTTTCTTTATGAAAGCACTGAGTCCAGGTTCTGGAAGTAGACCTTCTCTGTGTTGGCCTTGACGCAGTGGTGTAGTTCCTGCTGAAGTTAGGAAGGCTTTCGGTAAAACGTTTGGAAGCTGCGTTGTTGGCCCAGATAAGCTGCTTCTTGCTCAGCACCCTTTTTGTGTGTTAGCATTTTATTCTTATGTTTTTTATGATGAATGTAGATTGCCAAGTATACAATATGTAACTGGGATGGTAGATGAATGAAATTAAATAAATAATATTTTGAAAGCCATTTTATTTCAAATGAAAAGCCCCTGTTTTTGTTGTTATGTTTATGCCTGGGTACAGCACAGAGGTGGTATTCAACAGGTTCTGACCAGTTCTGGTAGCAGACATTTTGAGTAGTTCAGAGAACCGGTAAATACCACCTCTAACTGGCCCCGACCCAATTTACAGGTGGAACTCAAAAAATTAGAATATTGTGCAAAAGTTCATTTATTTCAGTAATGCAACTTAAAAGGTGAAACTAATATATGAGATAGACTCATTACATGCAAAGCAAGATAGTTCAAGCCATGATTTGTCATAATTGTGATGATTATGGCTTACAGTTCATGAAAACCCCAAATCCACAATCTCAGAAAATTAGAATATTGTGAAAAGGTGCAATATTCTAGGCTCAAAGTGTCCCATTCTAATCAGCTAATTAAGCCATAACACCTGCAAAGGATTCCTGAGGCTTTAAATGGTCTCTCAGTCTGGTTCAGTAGGAATCACAATCATGGGAAAGACTGCTGACCTGACAGTTGTGCAGGAAATCATCATTGACACCCTCCATAAGTAGTGAAAGCTTAAAAAGGTAATTGCAAAAGAAGTTGGATGTTCCCAAAGTGCTGTATCAAAGCACATTAATAGAAAGTTACGTGGAAGGGAAAAGTGTGGAAGAAAAAGGTGCACAAGCATCAGGGATGACCGCAGCCTGGAAAGGATTGTCAGGAAAAGGCCATTCAAAAGTGTTGGGGACTTTCACAAGGAGTGGACTAAGGCTGGAGTCAGTGCATCAAGAGCCACCACACCCAGACAGATCCTGGACATGGGCTTCAAATGTCGTATTCCTCTTGTCAAGCCGCTCCTGAACAACAAACAACGTCAGAAACATCTTACCTGGGCTAAAGAAAAACAGAGCTGGTCTGTTGCTCAGTGGTCCAAAGACCTCTTTTCTGATGAGAGCAACTTTTGCATCGCATTTGGAAACCAAGGACCCAGAGTATGGAGGAAGAATGAAGAGGCGCACACTACAAGATGCTTGAAGTCCAATGTGAAGTTTCCACAGTCTGTGTTGATTTGGGGAGCCATGTTATCTGCTGGTGTTGATCCATTGTGCTTCATTAAGTCCAGGGTCAACGCAGCCGTCTACCAGGAGATTTTGGAGCACTTCATGCTTTCTTCCGCAGACGAGCTTTATAGGGATGCTGACTTCATTTTCCAGCAGGACTTGGCACCTGCCCACACTGCCAGAAGCACCAAAACCTGTTCAATGACCGTGGGATTACTATGCTTGATTGGCCAGCAAACTCGCCTGACTTGAACCCCATAGAGAATTTATGGGGCATTGCCAAGAGAAAGATGAGAGACATGAGACCGAACAATGCAGAAGAGCTGAGTCCGCTATTGAAGCATCCTGGTCTTCCATAACACTTCAGCAGTGCCACAGGCTGATGGCTTCCATGCCACACTGCATTGAGGCAGTAATTGCTGCAAAAGGGGCCCAAACCAAGTACTGAGT
Source organism: Thamnophis elegans (assembly GCF_009769535.1). Lineage (NCBI taxonomy): Eukaryota > Metazoa > Chordata > Lepidosauria > Squamata > Natricidae > Thamnophis > Thamnophis elegans. The sequence continues at coordinate 52,914,026 of NC_045549.1, forward strand.
ACATATGCATGCTTATACTTTTCAGAGGTTCGATATTGTTCTATGTACAATCCTTGTTTTATTGATTGCATGTAATATTCTAATTTTCTGAGATTGTGGATTTGAGGTTTTCATGAGCTGTAAGCCATAAGCATCACAATTATGACAAATCACGGCTTGAACTATCTTGCTTTGCATGTATTGAGTCTATCTCCTATATTAGTTTCATCTTTTAAGTTGCATTACTGAAATAAATGAACTTTTGCACGATATTCTAATTTTTTGAGTTTCACCTGTATTCTCTGCTGCCAAGTCACAACTGATCAGGAGGAAATGGGGATTTTGCAGTAACTTTCCCCTGCCATGCCCACCAAGCCATGCCATGCCCACAGAACTGATAGTGAAAATTTTTGACTCCCACAACTGGTACAGCAGTACTTTTGGAGTGGAGACATTTAATGAAAGTAGGATTATTTATATGTGAGCAGATAAAAAGGGTTTTGGTTCCTGTGTGGAGCTGTTCTCATTTAGTTTCATATACCTGTATATGTTCCATTTTAAGAATGGGCCTATCAGAATAGCAATAGAAAGTATGTAAATACTGTCAATGAATTGCTTTGTGAATTTCATATGTCATAGATGCAAAAAAGGACTGGCATATATGGATTTAAGGTTTTGTAATCCAGATTTATATTATTATAATAAGACTCATGTGATAAAGGAAATTAGAATGTTGGGAATTTTTGGAAACATCATCTATAGATCATATTCTAAATGAAATTTCAGAGATCTCACCCCTGAAGTGAAGGTGCAAAGATATGTTATCAATTAGGGAATAAATTAAGATTGCCATAATGTTGGTAACCATGAGGTAATAAACGACAGGCTCTCTGGCAGACCCTTCCTGAAGGTTTTCCCAGTAAAAAATGTTAATAACAACAGGCTGCCACTCATCCAGTTTGATCCAGCAAATTGGGCATGTTGCAGATCCCACCAGCCAAAGACTGTTGATTGTCAGTAAGTAAAAGACAGATCTTCTATCCTTCCATCGCTCTTGGCCTTTCACAAGGCTCTAAAAACTTCACTATACGGTGGGGCTTAGAATATGTTAAGGGTGCTATTTCTTAACTTTACTTGGTTAACTATCTTGGCTGCTTATTGTTTTTGTTTTAACTGTTTTATTGTTTCAAACACTAAACTTCCCAGAGTAACTGGGAAGAGCCAAGGTGGTGCAGTGGTTAAATGCAGCACTGCAGGCTGCTTCAGCTGACTGTAGTTCTGCAGTTCGGCTGTTCAAATCTCACCGGCTCAGGGTTGACTCAGCCTTCCATCCTTCCGAGGTGGGTAAAATGAGGACTCGGATTGTTGTTGGGGGCAATATGCTGACTCTGTAAACCGCTTAGAGAAGGCTGAAAGCCCTATGAAGCGGTATATAAGTCTAACTGCTATTGCTTGCTATTGCTAACTATATAAATAAATATGATTCATGTGAGAGAATCTCCTTGAATTTCTGCTCAAACTTTAGTGGTGACTTATCCACACTGACTATGCAATGTAATCATTCAAGAAACAAGAGTAACTTTGTGGCCTGTTCTTCCAGTTCACTTATTTTCATTTAAGCACTACACAAATAGGAGTAATATCAGGACAAAAGGCACAAATGGGTGACAAATGATGACTGAGGATCAATAATTGTGTTCCATTTGTCAACATGAGTTGATTTTCAGTGCTCATCTTCTCTATTAGTCTGAGCACATTGCCTTCCTGAAATGGATAGATAGCAACCACAATAAGGACACATACCTTCCTGTTTATTCCACTGAGAAAACAGTGTGATGAAGATATCCCTGAGATGTTTGTACTGGAATGGAGAAGTGTGCGATAGCAACATTTATATTGGAAGTTTGAATCAATAAACATATGCAATTGTTAACGAAATGCTTTCTATTGTTTTCTGTGCTTTGTGAACTTCTGAGAACAAAGATTTACCATCCATCCCAACTCTAAGAAAACAGAGAAATAGTTACAGAAGTTAAGAAAACATTGTACTAATCTTAGAACACAATACCTAGCTATGTAGCTAAGGAATCTTGAACATAGAGAAGTGTTCTGACCCCCCTCTTCCCCGGCCTGTGAATAAATCAGAACACAGGCTTGGCTGTTTGCCACTGTTCAATTACTGAGATAACGAATCCTTTGGCTGAGGGCCCAGGCAACTCACGTTCAATAGAGTAGCTCTGCAGCAACCCAGATAATTCAAACGAAGCAACGTAGATAGTCCAAACGAACAGACATGACTAGAATACAGATAGATTTTCTTAACTACTAATTTGAACAGTTGTTTCCTGCAAAAGTCCCCTCCCTATGCCTCACCTATAATCTCTCTTGGGAGGGGCCAATCAACAACCACCTGTGCTTAATCATCCTCTGTGAGTCTGCCTACGGAGTTGCTGCTTCCGTTTCTCAGCCCTTCTCAATCAAGCATCAGGGACAAACTGCCTTTGATCCTCCCCACTGCTCCATGCCTCAGGCACCTCCTGGTGGCCAACCAGTCTCTCTGGTCCTTGCTCTGAGTCTGAACCCTGCCCAGGGTCCTCCACATCATCCAGGGCAGTCTCATATGGTTCCTCGCTATCTGAGTCCATCAGCAGCTCAACCGGATCCTGCTGGACCACAACAGAGAAGCATATAATTCAGTGGTCAAGTTTTTTTTAGAACCTATTCTGTAGGTATGGCCTTCCTTCCTTTTGTCTCTCTCTCCCTTTTTCTTTCTTTCTTCTCTCCCACTTTCTTTTTCTTTCTTTTGTTCTTTCTTTCTCCCTCTTTGTCTCTGTCTGTCTCTCTGTGTGGCTCTTTGTCTCTCTCTCTCCCTCCTTCCCTCTGTGTCTCCCTCTGTCATTCTTTCTCTATGTCTGTCTGTCTGTCTGTCTGTCTGTCTCTATCTCCTCCTTCCCTCTGTGTATGTGTGTGTGTTTCTCTGTCTGTCTGTCTGTCTGTCTGTCTCTCTCTCTCTCTGTGTCTGCCTGTCTCTCTCTCACACACACAGACACACATGCATACTGTGATTACCTTGTTGAGTATTCCAATGACATTTGAAACACTCAACAACTGGCCTGTATTTATGTTTTTTTGCAGCATTCTGCAGTCATAGGACCAAAATATATGTTAAAAGTACCTGGTAGTGGCATTTTTCCCTGGGGGACTCTGCAGAACATCCCAAGACCAATGCTACCAGTTCTGCCCTCATTGGAGATAGGTCCTCTTCAGAAGGACGATGCCCCGCTGTCCCCCTCGCATTCCTTGTCTTCTGGCTGCGGCCCATGTCCCCATGCATGCCACGCACAATTACAGGCTGGAGAGGGAAGCCTCTGCACAAACCCGGGCGAGTGAGAACAAGTTTCTGCCATTACGAAGGCTCTGGGATGAGGGACAGAATCTTCGCTGCGGGACTATAAAGTTCTGTGCGCCAGAGGTAGCAGGACCAAAGCCCCTCTCCCAATTGGCCCTTCCTCCCTCTGAGGGCGAGGGACCCGACTGCCCCGCTGCCTCTGGCTTCCCCCTGAGAGACTCCGCTCTCCAGGGCTGTAATTGCGCAGTGTGCCCCGGTATAGGAAGGCATGCTAAATTCAACCTGTATGCGTGTACCAGATAAGACTGGCTGAAACCCACCTCTGATATAATTAGAAAGTTCCTTATAAACTAATAATGCAAAATCTATAGATACTAAAAAATAGAAGTACAGGGAAACACAGTAAGGAAATCCTTTTTCATCAATAATTCTAAATGCAATCAGCATTGCTCAACTAATTGTCTGTTTTCTCACTGAATAAGGAAAATATGTTTCAACGCACATTTGTTGCAGAGGAGATGGCTAGAGAAACATAATCTGGATTTCCTGTATGGATGGTAGCAGCCAGGCCTTTCCCCTTTTAGCTCAGTTTAATTAGTTATTTATTAGATTTATTTTCTGTCCAGGAACAAATTAGTTTACATAGTACTTTCTTTTCCAATATTTTTCTCACAATTACCTTGTAGGGTAAGTTGGGTTTAAAGGGAATCATCCAATGAGCTCTGGTGATGAAAGTGTAGTAGAATTGGGGTTTCTCTTAATTGCTAAATCACCTTCAGTCTCAAATTTGTGTGCGTGTGTGAGCTAACAGTTGCCTTGCCTTATTAAGGTCAATGGTCCATCCATGATATTCTAGATTTAGCCAGCAATCTTTGATAGAATTATAAAGTCACAGTCTGGTTTTAATCAATTGTGCCTTAATATAAATGGGTTTATATGAGGAAAAACATGTTGGGGAAACAAAAGTTGAATTTCATCTATTTTGGCTTTTCATCATGGGGTCCCTTTATCCCACACTAAGATTTTGTTACTCATAAACTAATTTGTTTTTGCTATATTAAGTAGCATAGTCTGAAGTGCAAAAGTAATTTAATTTGTTTATTCCAAGCACATTTAAATACTTATGACCTGGATTTCAACTAGGTCATAAGACAACTGGGCTTCTGGTTGATATCACAGTGTTTTTCAGACACAGGGAATGGGTCTTTGCATCCCCTGTGCTGAATTATTCATGTTTGTGGGCTCTGGAGGGACCCCAAAAGTGGTGGCTTCCGGGAGGTATGCCTCAGTACGGGTGTACCGGTGACTGCTGGGAGCAGCAGCCACCATACCGGAACAGTGGTTTGGAGGGCCCACCCGCCCACCCTTATTCCTTACCGGTATTTAAGCCAACCGGGCTATTACCTACATGTGCGCAGCGTAAGGTAACACAATGCTCTGTTGAGCAGCTGGAGCGTCACAGGTGGTGGGTGCATATGCGTGCACAGCTTGCGTGCCTGTGGTGGACACCCAGCCCTGTTGCAAAATACCGGTTGCGATGGGATCCAGAACCCACCACTGGACCCCAAGCCACCCTGTATGGGTAGTGAAGCAAAGAGGGGCACTCTGTGTTGTCAAGGAATGTCACAGCTGTTTTGTCTGGCCCAGGATTGTTTTTCCCTCTCAGCCACAGCAATAGCAATAGCAGTAGACTTATATACTGCTTCATAGGGCTTTCAGCCCTCTCTAAGCGGTTTACAGAGAGTCAGCATATTGCCCCCAACAATCTGGGTCCTCATTTTACCCACCTCGGAAGGATGGAAGGCTGAGTCAACCCTGAGCCGGTGGGATTTGAACCGCTGAACTGCTGATCTAGCAGTAGCTTGCAGTGCTGCATTTAACCACTGCGCCACCTTGGCAAGAAGAAGAGACAGCCTAAAGATGGCTGCCACAAAGCTGGGAGAACCAAAGAACAACTAAGACTGGTGCTGGAGTGAAGTAGGTGAACTGTGCTCGAACTGGGGGAGAGGATTTTTCTTTTACTTTAAATCTAACCCCAAGAAACAATTTAGAACTATTTTCTCAGAACTATGTGTTAAAGTGGCATCTAAGCATTTTGAGACATTCTGAGGAAATACCTAATCGGAAATTAGCATAGGTATTTCTAACCTAATTTGGAAGGTTAATGGGGGTACACTGAGGGAGATCAACCAATCTCATTGTACATATGTAGTGCACTGAAAAATAAATAATTATTATTAAATGAAAAGTACAGCGGAATAAATAATATATTTTGAAATATACAGAAAATTGAACTCCTAAATTGGGAAGATGCTATTGGGAAGGCATTTTAAAATGCTAGAACTATTTACTTGCAAAACTTATTCTGCCAAGGTGGCGCAGTGGTTAAATGCAGCACTGCAGGCTACTGCTAGATCAGCAGGTCAGCGGTTCAAATCTCACCGGCTCAGGGTTGACTCAGCCTTCCATCCTTCCGAGGTGGGTAAAATAAGGACCCAGATTGTTGGGGGCAATATGCTGACTGTCTGTAAACCGCTTAGAGAGTTCAGGCCTATGAAGCGGTATATAAGTCTACTGCTATTGCTATTGCTATTGCTATTGCTTTTATAACTGTTTTACAACCAAAATGACAACTGATTAGTAAACTGAAATTTAAGTGGAGAATGCTACCTGCTGACGAAAGGAAAAATTATAAGGAATTTGGGAATACCTATATGAAGGACAGTGACGATATCCATTTGATTATTTTTAGCTACCCCATGATTACTGGAGATTTAAATATGGAAATGAGGAGGCCATTTAATTAAATATTTTAATTCAGGTAATTAATTAAATTACCTGAATGCTATGCTAGAAGATTGAATTGGTAAAGGAGATGCAAAGAGGCTTTTGATAATCTCTGGGACTATCTAAATGGAACTGATAGTTTACCTATGGGACATAAAGAATTGGGACTAGTGCACTCATTGAAGGGTAACTTAAGGACTGAATAAATAGTTCTTGGATGCTGGATAAAAGTTGAATTTAAAAGAACCACAAATGAGATACTTAATAAGGATTTTGAGTGTACTTGTACTTGTATTCCAATATTTGTATTGAATTACACTATTTAAGGGCTGCCTCTAATATTTGAAAGGCGGCCTCAAAGAAGGTATTCTGCAGTGCATCAGCAGTTAAGATACTGGGCTTGTCAGCTGGAAAGTCGGCAGCCCAGGTTCAAGACCTGAATGCCATGCAGCAAGGTGATTTTCTGTCCTCACCCTACCTCCTGCCAACCTAGCAGTTTGAAAGCATGTAAATGTAAGTAGATCAATAGGTACTACTTCAATGGAAAGGTAACAGCACCCTGTGATGTTAGGCTGACAACATGACCATAGAAATTTCTTTGGGTAGTGCTGGCTCAATGATCCTCAAACAGAACACCACCCTATATCCGTGATGGCGAACCTATGGCTCACATGCCACAGGTGGCACACCGAGCCATTTATTAGGGGACACGAGGCATTGCTCTGCATGCACTGGCCAGCTGATTTTGGCCTTCATCTTTGGCCGTTTTTCACCCCTCCGGAGGGCTGAAAACAACCAAATGCGCAAACTGGAAGTTCAGGAACAAACTTCCAGTTTGAATGTTGGGCTACTTTTCTCTCTCCAGAGGCTTCAGGACGGGGTCTAGGACTTTTCGTCTCCTATTCTTGGCCGCCCCTGCTTCTGCACAGCCATTTCTCCTGAGGGGCTGGAAGGAAGGAATTCTTTAGAAGACGAGAAAAGACAATTAATATGAATCCAACAAAAGGAGAGAGACACAAAAGATTTTGCCAAAATGCCTCCCTCCCTCTCTCTCCCCCCACCTCCTCCCCCCATCAATACAGGGCTCGGTGCTCCTTCTTCACAGCCTGCAGCTGTGGGTGCCTATAAAGTCAGGCAGGAAAGGAGGAGAAAAGTGGGTGAAACTCTCCAAGGGTGAACAAATAAAAAGACATGCCAAAACATCTGCAGTTGCTGTGGCTGCAAAATGGGATGCCCCTGTCTCTCTGCTTCCTGGCACGCTTGGCTGAGGTTCTCCAATCCGTCTCCCTCTCCCTCCCTCCTTCCCCCCTCTCTCTGCACCCTCCAATGCCTCAGTGTGAAGAACTGGGAGGAACTGCACAGAGGAAAAGGAGGAGGAAGGAAAGGGCGGGAAATTGTGGAGAAAGAGAGAGAGAAAGAGAAACAGAGAGAAAAAGAGAAATGTAACAGAAAAGATACTGAGCTCCAGCGGCCTTGCTTTTTGGTGGTGGGGTGGAGGGGGATGAGAAGGAAGGTTCAATAGATCCAAGGGTTAAATAAAATGGCAGAGAGAGTTGGGGGGGATAGAACGTCGATTCCCATGGAAAATGGGAAGCAGATTTCAAGAGAACGTTTCATCCCACTGCAGGGCTGTGGGTCACAGTGTTTGCTCATGGAAGGCAGGAAAGTGCCCAGGTCTCAGCTGGTTGATCTGCTACTTTTCCTCCTCTATATTTTTCCTGGCATTGGGGAGGGTCGTTAGATTCTCACGTGTCCTCCACCTCCAATCACACACCCAACAAAGAAGTTCTGAAAGTGCCAGCAAAGGGGGCCAGGAGAGTAAAAGAAGATCCTATGTTAGAAGATCCCAAATGAAGTTAAAAAGGCTTGGTCTCAAACCCAGCTGGCTTAATTGGAATGGGGGGAATAGGGGGTAGAGCTTCACCAAGGACCCACATCTCCTTTCCTCTCCTGGGATTGCCCCTTTTACCCCAAAAAGCAGAAGGGATTTGTATTTAGAGGGAGCACTTCCCAAAATCCCTCTTTGTGTGTTACTCTTTCTCTCTTTGCCCCTCTTTCTCCCTCATTTCTCCCTCCCTTTCCTTCCTCTTCCTTTTCCTCTGCATGGCTCCTCCCAGTTCTTCATGCTGCGCCATGGGGGGGCGGAGAGAGAGAGAGAGAGAGAAAGAGAGAGAGAGAGAGAGAGAGAGGGAGACGGATTGAGGGGAGCAAAGAGATGGGGGAGTCCCGTTTTGAGAAACCTCCCATTGCAAAACAGCGCTGAGAATGGGAAAATCCTCCCTTCACAAAACAGTGCTGTTTTGAGAATTCTCCCTTCCCCAAAAAGCGCTGTTTTGAGACGTGACCCATCAAAACCGCGGTCCACAAAAGCGCGATCGACGAAAGCGTGCATTTGACGTCATCACAGCACGACGAAAAAAATTAAAAATTGAAATAAAAATAAAATTAAAGCAAGCCGATTCACATAAAGGTAAGGGTTAGGTTTAGGGTTAGGGTTAGGGTTAGGTTAAGGGTTAGCGTTAGGTTTAGCGTTAGGTTAAGGATTAGGTTTAGGGTTAGATTTAGGGTTAGGTTAAGGGTTAGGTTTAGGGTTAGGTTTAGGGTTAGGTTTGGGGGGGTTAGGGTAAGGTTTTCGCTTTATTTTTACATTTTTCGATCACAGCGCGATGTTTTCGTCGCGCTGTGATGACATCAAATGCACGCTTTCGTCGACCGCGATTTTGTCGTCCGCGGTTTTGTGGTGGAACCGTTTTGAGAAGCCTACCATCGCAAAACAGCACTGAGAAGGGGAAAAAGGAGGTTTTCCCCCCTCTCAATGCTGTTGTCAGGGTTCCAAGTAACATCCAAAATTAAGTCAGAGTCCAAGGCAAAGTATTGCTCAAAGTTCCAATTTATTAAGAGAGTTATGTTGAGACATCTGGGAAAACCCAAATCTGAGCTTCCTGGGTTTTCCCCACCCAGCTGAGAGTTCATGATCTTGCCCCACACCTACAAGTCCATCACATGGTCCAATCTTCTACTGCCATGCTGGCAGTTCCACCCATCCAGTTCCGGTCAGATGCAGAGATGTAGAGACAAAGGATGACCTTGGATTCTAGAAAGGAATTTTATTTTGACAACATTACATTCTACTCCTTATTATTCCCCCACCCAGTTCCCCACTAATGAAACAGCATAGTAGAATAGAATATTAGTGTGGCCAAAGATCCCAAAAGGAACTGGCTACAGGTCTGACAGCTGTTTTGAGATGTGAGGCTTTTGCTGATCCACATTATAAAATTGCTTCCCTTACATAGATATCCCCAGCAACTCACGAATTGGCAAAATTCAGCAGTAAGGGATGTAAGACTATGGCCTGTTCTTCTCCATTATACAATTTCAATCACACAGAGTAGGGGTCCCCCAACCCCTAAGTCATAGACTTAGGCTGATTCCTGTTGGGAACTGGGCCACGCAAGTGTTGTGTTAACTATGAATCAAACCTGGCTGAAGCCACCTTTTGCTGCTTCATAGTTGCTTCATATTTGCCACATACTCTGGGGAAGGGGAATTAGGTAAACTCACAGAAAAAACAACAAGCTCTCCCATGGGAACCAAGATCACCCCAACAGATGGCAGTTGACGGAGGAGAGGAGTGACCAGGAAGTCCACCAATTGGTTTATTGGACAATGGGACACTTGGGAAATAGTTACTCTTTTAATTATGCTGTTAACGTGGGAAACTTCAGAGTTGGTTTCACTAGCCATGCCAATAAACATGCATGTTCTTTTAGGGACTTGCCTGCCTTGGAGTTCTGCATTACTCGGAACGCTGACATACTGCCAAGTGCATACATTTGTGCATGTGGGGGATTAGGTTGAGTGTGTGAACCCATTTCCTCCCCCTGCTGCTTCTGCTGCTGCTGTGCACCATCCCCGCCACATTGGTTTTTGTTTTTTAGTTGCCCAGGCTTTCTTTCTTCCAATCTAAGTGAGTCTAATTGAATCTATTTATTATTACAACACATATGCTCATCTGGATGCTTCCCCAACATTTCTTTTCAATTTCATGATTTACTCTAATATTTGATTAAGAATGTTAGCAACCTTAGAAAACCTATCTCTCTCAAGCTTTTCTCTTTAACTTACCTTGAAAAGAAATTTATTTTATCTTGCCTAAAGCTAAACTAAAATTAAAAACACAGAATTTAACAATACACTGTGAACATCTTAAGAACAGAAGGTGTAACTTAGCAACCATGCAGCCTTACGTGTTAAGGAGGTTTAGTATGAATATTTCAAAATCCATTTTAAAACAATAAAGCCAAATATCTAGTTATAAAAATGAATTAAATTGGGAACCATAAGTCTGTCTTGCCTAACTAGTTGCAGCATCACTTATTAAAATAGGAATTAAGAAAAACTAACTTCTAAACCAAGGCAAATTTGGCATTTTTAGTTTCACTTACTTCTTCATATTCCAGTCTTACATTTCATCCAATTCCCAAATTGGTTTACAATAGAAAATAAAAATAAAAAGAACAATATGCATATCTGCATATATTTTTGGGGGAGCACTTTCCTCCAATAAAGGTTTGCTTGCCATTCCAGAAAGAGAAGAACAAGAGAATGAGAACAAGTGAATGAGAATACACTTGCTTTGAGAAATCAATGTGCATCCCAATTTGACATATATTCAAATTCCTAGGGTACCTGGGATAACCTTGAATAATATTGTTTTTAATTAAAATAAGCTGATGATGTCTGGATTTGATTAAATTTTAAGACCTAAAACTTGCTCTCAGAGCATAAATGAAGAAATGTTCTTGGTGAAACCACAAATATTTCTATGGTGTGCCTAAATGCTTTTGCTCTTGAAATTAAAAGATGACATTTCTGTAACCATTTCCTGCAAGACCAACTTTCAAATTTTTCATCCACATATTTAATTTCTCTGTAATACTCAGGTTTTTTTTTCAAACAAACAGCAAATTGTTTCCAGACATCCTATCAATGAACATGCTCATAGCTATTTAATAAATCCTTCATCTTGTTTAAAGTTGAATTTATATATAAATATATAATTCAGATTTGCAAAGATTATTTTCAGGTAGCTGGTTATAACTTTATCCCCTTCCTCTCAAAACCACCATACACACATATGGAATTCTCACATTATACAATATTTTACTTCTTTATTTTAACATATTTATGTAGAAAATATAGCAACAGCAAATATTCTTTTGTGACAAATGAGAGGGACCCTTGGCCCAGTGTCTATTTTGCACTTTGAAAGCTATAAAAAGTAATGTGGCATTTTTAATTAAAAGGTAGTATATTTATAAGATTTTAGATTGTGTGGGTTGACATGTTCTGATATAAAGCTTGCAATGGTTGCCTTGATATGCAGGAACAATCTGTTTTCTTTTTTCTTTCAAATGCTTCAAACAATAATACCATGTCTATCCCAGGTCTCTTCAGAAGGACTTGATAGATAGACAAAAATGCTAAATCCAATCTAAATACCTGGCTGACTGTATGACCAAACCATAATGAGTCCATATGAAAAAAAATATGGACGGCACTTAGAAAATATGCACCTTGACAAAATTTCCATCTGAATTGCAAAAGGCCACATTGCTTGGATTCACACATATACTACAACAATGCGTTACAATATTCTAGGTTCTTGGGAAGAACTCGATAAGCATGGCTTGGAACAGCTTACATCTTGGGACCATGTTTTTAACACATCAAACATCTATCTATCCCAGATTCTTGGGGACTCAATAGGTGCATAAAAATGCAAATTCTATCTGGCTAACTGACTGTGTGACAAACCATAATAATAACAATAATGTCTAGTATTGTATATAAATCCAAATATGTATTTCTGCATATATTGAAACAAATTAATAAAGGATTTTTGCTAGCTTAGTCTTACTTTGCTCATTCTCTTCTGCTTTGGTTACTATAGTTACTAGGTTAATCACAATGCAGAGAGCCATTTCTAATTACAGTACACTATATGCCAGCATAAAATTAATTCCTTGGGTATCTTAAGTCACAAACAACTTGCAGCTTTGTTCTTTGGCATTTTATCATCACAAAACTTGAACTAATAGAACACTCTATAAAGTGAATAAAAAATAAAATGAATATGTGACATCTATCTATTGGTGCTTAAAATATGTGATGGTGATGTGTGTGTGGAAAAACATGCTTGAAATTGTAGCACAAGATGGGATATCATCTTGGGGCGGGGTTGAGGTTGGTGTAATATTACTAGAAGTAGTTAACCTGTAAATTCTCCAACTCAAGCTTATACTGGGCAATGCCTTTTGTGGAATTTTTCTGCAACTTCAAGGCTAGTTTACAAACGTGGCATTTTCTGGTTCCCATCTGTTCAAGATGATGCTTGAATTGCATCATCAGATAAAGAAAAAGTGGCTGAAGAAAAAATAGCTCATGCTCCTAACAGATTATAATTTTCCTATTTTTCAGATTCATCAGATTTTAAATAATCAGATTGTTGTTGCAAGTAACATGCCATTATAGTCTAGAACCTTGTTTTCCAACAAGATGCATACATACTGTTTGCCAAGGATCAGACATTTCTGTTACCATATGGCAGAAACCTGACTGAATTTTATTTTTTAACTGCAATGATGTAACCAGGTATAGTATATGTATACAGCTTTTTTAGCTTCTAGGAAAATTTCTCTGAAAATGTTTCTGAGTTTTGTATTTAACTTATTTATTGAAATGCATGACAGTGGCTGCAGACTGATGCTTTATTTTAGAAGAATGCCATCTGCCTTTTTTAAAAAAAATACAGAAACAAATTGAAGAATTTCAGCACCCTGGAAGACCAGATAACTTTGGATGGGGAATAAGTGCAGTAGTTTTCCTTTGGCAAGTGGATATTTGGTTTGTGGCTACATTTACCAAAGCAATCATTTGAGTGCCAATGATATAATCTCCAAAAGTAGAAGATGCCCCCAGTTCTAAAAGAATGAAATGCTCTAATGTAAGGAGTTTGTTTTATGCTTAATAAATATGAGACAGCAGTGTGCAGCAGCTGTCAAAAAAGCCAACACAGTTCTAGGCTGCATAAATAGAGGGATAGAATCAAGATCACGTGAAGTGTTAATACCACTTTATAATGTCTTGGTAAGGCCACACTTGGAATATTGCATTCAGTTTTCGGCGCCACGATGTAGAAAAGATGTGGAGACTCTAGAAAGAGTGCAGAGAAGAGCAACAACAAGAAGCAATGGGTGGAAATTAATCAAGGAGATCAAGGAGAGAAGCAACTTGGAACTAAGGAGAAATTTCCTGACAGAACAATTAATCAGTGGAACAACTTGCCTCCAGAAGTTGTGAATGCTCCAACACTGGAAGTTTTTAAGAAGATGTTGGACAAACATTTGTCTGAAGTGGTGTAGGGTTTCCTGCCTAAGCAGGGAGATTGGACAAGAAGACTTCTAAGGTCCTTTCCAACTCTGTTATTCTATTCTAAATATTTAATAAGAAACTGCTTTAATGGAGAATACAATTATTAATAATTTTTAGTATGTGAAAATAAAATTATTTTTCAGTGAGAGTATTGTTCTAAAAAGAGTAAAAATGAAATTATTTTCTGAATGTGTTATGGTTGTGTTCTAATCTAATATATTTTACAGGTATTTTTTAGCTTATGTTCATTCAGTGACTGTTCAAAGTTATGCAGCACTGAAAAGATGGACATATGTTTAATCCTTTTTTTGAATTTTTTTTATTTTAATTGAACAAAAACACAAAAAAGAATAATCCTTCATTACATCTTGTAGAAAGCGTGTCCATTGGTTACAGATAACGTTTGTGCATTTCTTCCACAGTCATTACTTATAGTTCATATTAGATTATACGCTTTAAGTCAAAAATCTTTGTATCTCTTACTATCAATATACCACAATTCTCATTTGACTACAGTTATTTGAACATGCTTTTACCTCAAATCATTCATACTTAAAGACACAACCACATAATGGCATTCGTTAGCTATTTCAAAAAATCCTCCAATAACATTACATCTTTATAGCATCTTTTAAGTAAAAGTCAATTAATAAAGTTTCTAATCCTTTCCTCACTTTTTTTTCCAACTCACTGATTAAAATTTATATCCAAGTTACTTTTGCCAATACCATAGCATGGATATATTGTTAAACAATGTCCATTAACATTTCTTTGTTGTTATTATAATTGGCTAAAAATCATTTACTATTTATGCCCCATCTCCTCTCATCAGAGCCCCCCAAAAAACTTACACCTTTATAACAAGATCTAAATGAAAATTTGTTAATAAAATTTATAGGTCTTTTTCCCAAGTCACAATTTACAATTTATATCCAAATTTCTTTTACTAAATTGCCAATACATGTATATTTCATTACACTGTATCATTATCATTTCATTATTATTATTATGGTTAATTAATTGTTAGCAAGTAAACATTTAATAACAATCTAAAACAATCTAAGAGTTACAAAATTCCTACTTATTAATCACCAAAATCAACTAATTTTTTTATTATCAACTTTCATTGTCAACCTGTATCTTTCCAATAACAAAACAGTCTTATCTCTCTTGCCAACTATGCTGTCAGTCTTCTTTTTATCTCCTTTATAAGGTTTTTATAGACTTCTCTCCGCACTTTGTTGTTTGACGGGTCTCTCAGATAATCTTGTTGCCCACCAATTGCTACTAAAATTAGCTTGTCTTTGGTTGTCAATCTTGCTTCTAAAAAAATTTCTCTTCTTATGTCTATCATCATTAGTATTTTTTTTCTTCTGTGTCCTGGAATCTGGGGTAGAGATCCAATTCGTCGAATTCCCTTTTCCATATTCTCTTCTTTCCACTTTCACCCACATTTGCTCCATTAATAAATTTATCTATTGTCTTATCTTTATCTTCTATATCTTCATTTTCCCCTTTAATTTTTGGGGCTCCAACCCCAACATCTTTTGCCGTGAGGAAGACTAGTCTTTCCAACTTCTTTCAATTCTCCCATATCCTTCCAATAGATTTTGAATTCCAGCCAAGATATTTTGGAATTTTAAGGTTTCCTCATCTAAGTATTGATCCATGTTTCCAAAACAGAAGAAAGAAAGAAAAAGAAAAAAACCTGACTGCCACTCTAGCCTTCCAGGCCTCCCTTATTTTTTATTTTAAATTGACTTGAACACAAGTTCTTTTATGCTCTTCAAAGGGGAAGGATTCTGTTTCCCCCCCCTTTATTTCTTTCCCTGCTAAAATAATTGTCAGAGGCATCTGTGAAAACAATTCGTGCCCTTGGTTCTTTATCAGTTTCTGTAAACAAGTTGCAAAACCTTCAGCTACAAAGTTAGTGAAGTCAAATAAGGAAAGAAAAGAGAAACGTTGTTTCAAAAACCCCAGCCTCTGACCTCCGAGTGGCAGTTACCGTATTTATCGGCGTATAACACGCAGTTTTAAAACTAAAATTGCAAGCTTAAACCCTGCCTGCGTGTTATACGCCGATACTGCGTGTTATACGCCGGGTCCCAAACTGCCTGCTCCAGCTGATTCACCGGCGCCCATGATACTCATAGAAGTGCAGCATCCATTTCATGGCAGTGTCGGCGGCTCTCCAGCTACCCTGCCTGATATAACCCCTACCTTGCAGCAGTGGCGGCAGCTCTCCAGCCACCTGCTGTTCGCTTTAACCCCATCATTGAACAAGCGGCGGCTGGAGAGCCGCCCGCTGCCTGATTTAACCCCATCCTAGCAGCAGCGGCTCGCAGCGGCCAGAGAGCCGCCCGCTGCCTGTATTTTTTCTCCATCATTGCGGGTGCTTACCTTCCCGCCCGCCTGCTCTCTGGTCCCAAGTGTACGCGCCGGCATTCTCCCAATCAGCTGTGAGTCCGCAGCCGCCCGCGCTGCTGTTTTAAAGGCTGCTCCTCAGGACCCTCCGAGGCCACCGTACTTCTGACGAGTGACGTCCCTGACGTTACGCTGAGGACGTTACTCGTCAGCGCAATTAAAGAGTAACCTGAGTCTGCTAGCGACACAGGCCAGGTACTGTGGTGAAAACAAAAACATATAGAAATAGGGGTTTATGTGGGGGGGGCTTGTTATGTGGCGCAGGGGGAAAGAGTATGTGATATGGGGGGTGGGGTTATATGGTACAGGTGGTATCAGGACTATGTGGTACAGGGGGATTAGGTTGTACAGGTGGATCTGGGGGGGGATTAGGTGGTACAGGGGGATCAGAGGGGGGAAAATGATGTGACAGAAGAGGGTGGGGAAGTAATTCATGTTCTAATGTTATAAATTTTAATCCAACATTAAGTTCCGAGCTTCCAAGTCATTTATTTTTAATGAAAAAAATTTTTACTCAAATTTTTGTGTTAAAATGGGGGATGCGTGTTATACGCCGGTGCGTGTTATACGCCGATAAATACGGTAATTTTCACCTTCTATAGGGAACAAAGTTCTTTAGATTTCTTTTAGTGTGGTTTAATAACAAGTAGTAGGAAGAATTGTTAAAATAAAAAGGAAGGTTTTAATCCAGAAGTCAAAAAATAAAGCAACAAAAAGCAGAAGGAAAAAAAAATCAATCTGTTCACTTTAAGAGGAGAGATGAAAAATGTAACAATCACGTCAATCCACAAAAAATAGTTACAAAGAAAAAAAACTTTCCACAGCGATCCAATTAGGATTATTTTCACCGCTCAGTTCTTTTGTTTAAGGATCTAATTTGGCTTTAAAGAAACATTTTTTTGGGCAGTCTTTAGCAAAGTATAAAAATACCTCACCAGATAGACTCACTTTCTCTTTTCACTTCCTTCCTTCCAGAGCGTCCTGATTTTATCAGCCTAGGGGCTGCCTGTTTACCGCCGGCTTGAAGCACTTCCCTTGGGTCTATCAGGGATTTTGCGATATCCCTGAGACCAGCAAGGCTTTGTCTTCCTGATCAACGTCTCTACGGGACGGTTTAGGTCACAATGGACCCTCCAGCGGCAAAAGTGTCAAAAGTATTGGAGTATCGAGACCGCACGTTGTAACATCGTGACATAGCTCCTCCTTCTCGACATATGTTTAATCCTTGAAGTTCTGGCTATTCAGCATTCTGAAGTCACATGATTGCAATCTGAGCACTTGTGATCAATCTTGTGATTATTATGTCATAATGACATGGTCACTATTCTGAATCTTTTCTGGTGGCTTCTCATAAGCAAAGTCAATGGGGAAACCAGCAGGAAAGGTTGCAAGCTGTTCTAATAAATCATCCCAGCTTTTCTCCCTCCCTCCTACAGCTCCCACATACTCCTTACATAGGATTCTCACCATTTCTCTTTCACTAACGTACATGCCTTGTATTATGATGACAAGCATGACTGCCGGGATTGTCATTGCTAAGTGATGCAGTCATGTGATATCACACTACAAACTTTGCTGCCTTTTGGACTTTCATTTGGTATTCCTTGCTGTTAATATATTATTCCCTGGTCGATGGGAAGCATATTCCATATGCAGTTCAGCACAGCCAGTCTTAAAATGACTACATACTGTATATATACCTGAAATATCTGAGTCACTTTTTAATTTTATCTATTTTTATTAAGGGGAACGCTAAGAAATGAATTAAACTTCCTTTATTGTAAACTGTCCTGAATTTGCATATGAAATAACGAGGCAATTCAAATACTGGAATCTTCTGGTGGAGACTGTTTTGTTAGATAAATATGAGAGTAAGTGTGAGGGACCTTGATGTTTTTGTCTTCATTGAACCTGTGAAATGGGGCACATGCCACTTACTGCCAGCTTTGCTTCTGCCTATAGTAAGGGTTAGGGTTAGGGTCAGCCTTAACAACAAAATAGTTGTTTTGTTCAATGGAACTACACCAGCCTTCTTGTAGTTTGCATTATTGCCAAGTGATATGAGTCCCACTGAATGATAAAATGAAAAATGGGGGAAGGGGCCATTGAAGTTATTTATTTTAGTTATAGTCCATCTCCCTGTCACTTCAGGAATCCAGATGCATGTATACATCCAGCCTCCTCCAAGAGTAACCCTAATCTTTCTCTGTATAATTTGTTTCACTGTCAAACTGCTCTTATTGTAAGGAAATCTGCTCCTGACATTCAATTGGAATTTGCCATCATGTAAATTAAACTTATTATTTCATGTTCTGAATTCTGAAATGAGAAAGAACAAGTTTAAAATTGCAGAAGTCACAAGACACCTCAATTAATATATGGCAACCTCTTTAGAACATTGATGGAGTTCTAGCGACTGGATCACTGAACCTAAAGGCCGTATCTTTTCCAGAAATAGGGTTAATATACGCTAGCTTGAATGACCAGATCAGGATTAAACAGATGGCAATTTGTAAATGAGAGTATTAAAAACTGCTCCCTGATATTCTTTAAACAACACACATGTGTTGCCCTATTTCTTATAATAATACCATTTCCTCTGCTGAAGATTTACTAGGACTGTACAAAACTGTTTTAATCCAGAGGAAGAGTTTTCTATTTGTGCCTCACAAAGAATGCAAGTTTTCAAATGGATCAAGTTGGTTCGCAAATACTTCTTTTGAATGCTTTGCATAATTGAAAAAAAGTAAAAGATTAAAAAAACACAGTTACTATATCAGTGTTATATTAGAATGAATATTTTACTTTTATTATATATTTAAATAACTGAATATACACCGTACCAAAGCAGAAGCATGACCTGACAAATTTCTAGGATATTTTTCATGTATTTATTTTTAAACATGTATATCCTTCCTTTTGCTATAGAAACTCAAGGTCCCTACCTTCAAAATAAACTAAACAACAAATAAACTAAAATACTGAGGTTTAAAGCTCTATCTTTTGGAGCAGAATATATACCGTAGTTGTTATCCACAACTTCAGACCATTTGTTGGGAGCAGTATAAAAATCTTTATACTATATCAACTAATTTGATTAAAATATATTTAATGAAAACATTGAATGTATTTGGGAACTGAAGACAAGGATTTTTGAACAGCAATAAGAATAGCAACGATGCCTTATTACACACTCATATATTTCAAGTAAACTTTGTTTAATATTCCTAGTACATATTCATATTGACAGTTACTGATACTGTTTAAAATAAGTTGTGCTAAATCCCCTACCTGGCCCTGAAGAATATATCAGATACAATATTATTGATGTCATACAATATTCTCTTACTATTTTATCAGTAATGCCATCTCTTGTATTGAAAGTAGTTCTCCTTTTACAGGAATGTTTGATAGCACATGGGTCTTTTTTATGCATCAACAATTCAATATGTAGAAATTATTTTTAAAATTAATGTAAGATTGCTGTACATGGAGAATCATCTTTTCTAGTTTGAGCCTGCTCATTGAATAGGTTCACAAACCATGGTGAGTACATTGAATTAATTATCTGACCATAAGCTATGTAAAACCATGGCTTAGTATAATACATAAAATGAGTCATTAAGCTGTCTAACCCCCTACTTCAAATTCATATTTTGTTGAAAGGGGTTTTTCCCCCCTATTGTTTTCTCTTGCTCAAATTTAGAAACTTGTGATTCACTTTGCCCCTCTTCCCATTTTCCTTCTTTTTTATTATTAAAATCTTTCTGTTCAGGAAGATCTTTGTTTTTAAAATATGGATTTTATTGTTTCTCCTAGCTTAAACTAAGTTGATTTTGTCCTATTTTCTCTGGTGGTGGTCTGCATAGTTTTTGTTGCTGAGTTGATGTTTTTGTACTGCCTGTACAGGACTACCTGTACTTGAAATCACATATACATCATCATAATTTATATTATATTAATTACAGAATATTCCTAGATTTCATTTTACTGACCTACAGACCCTTTAGTCTTGATTTAACTTTCTATAAAAAAAAATCATTCTACCTCAGTGGATTTTATTACAATATCCCTTTGGAGTTCCTTTGTTAAAAGTATAATTCTTAGATCAGTAACTTTGCATGTAAACTGAGGAAATTTAAAATGATGAGCTTTCTAAAATTTGTTATATTATTTCTTCTAAAACAAGAGCCATGAAGTAACTGATTGACAAAATATACATAATATAGGAGATTAGCATAGACACAAAAATATTTTTGTGAAATACTCATTTTTTGAAAGCTTCTCTATTCTGTTTTGCTTTGCTTTCTAATATATTGCTGTTTTGAATAAAGATTTATCATTTGAAGAAACATGGTCCTTAAGGGAGAATAGTTTCCTTTTATATATTTTTTCTAGTCCAAAATGATTGATTAGATTGCAAAAGGGTTGAATCCAAGCTGCTTAGCCTGAAAAGCTACTGCTCATTATAAGCTAGGTACTTTCTCTGATTTCTTTGAATGTCAGTGTAGTTTGAGTCTGAGGGCAATTACTACTTTCTCTATAGCAGCGATGGCAACTCTTATGCCACACCCATAATGCTATGCATGCAACCCCCCTCACACGCATGTGTGCGCAACCCTCCTCCCATTTTTGCAGATGGACATATTTTTCACTCTCCCCAGGCTCCAGAGGCTTACTAGGAGTCTTGGGAGGGCGAAAACAGCCTTCCCCGCCCTCCCCTCCCCGAGGCCCTCCGGAGGCTTCCCTGAAGCCTCCGAGGGCAAAAAAATGGCCCTAAGGGCAATCTGGAAGTTTGGGACTTCCAGGTTGTCTTTAGGGCTATTTTTCACCCTCCGGAGGCTTCAGGGAAGAGAGAAAGCAAGAGAGAGAAAGAGAGAAGGAAGATGGGGGGGATGTACTATATGTATGTATGCATTTGGAGACAAATGAAATCAAAAGTAAATGCAAGCAAGAAATACAGAATTTAGCTCAGATCGCTAGAGCCAATCCTGCTGCCTGGAATGCAAGTTCTTTGGAACAAGAATCATACGGTTCTCAGCACAGCCATTTCAACTTGGCATGGGGTTGCTGTGGCCACTTGTGACTGTCTCATCCTCAGCTTGGACTTACTACACATTATCCCAGAAGAACTTCAAGCTGAGAAGGGGGGAGATTCGCTGCTTGCCATCGTTAATATTCTCCCGCCGTCAGGGATGTGAGATCAATTTAAGCTCCTCAATACAGGGGCAGCGTTCTGACGCCACAGCTTTCCGAAATCCCTCTACTCCCTTTCATTCAAATAAGTACACCTGGCAGCTTTCACCCTATTTACACCCGCTCCCTGAGTTTTCCGCTTGCAAGAGACACAGGGGCAACAGGCGGAGAGGGGGTGATTGCACGGGGCACCTTGTTTTGCATGCCCAGCTGTTCTGACCCTCCTCGTCCTACACCAAAGCACGCCGAGACAAAGATACTGCAAGGATTTATTAACACACAGACTAGACCTTGGCAGCAATCCAGCACAGACAAGACATTGGCAGCAATCCAGCACAGACTAATCTTGGCAGCAATCCAGCCTGCCAAGCTAGCCACGAAAGTTCTCCAACTTTAGTGAATATGTTGACTCCTGCAAAGGGGCGTGTGCACAAGCATTCCTTTTATAGTCTTGAGAGGAGCCTAATTACCACCATCTGAGTGCAATTATCTCCTGTAACTGCGTAACTCTTCCTTACGCCTATTAGCTCTTCGGTGCCGGGCATCCAGGAACAACTCCCTTGGCTCCTCCCCACTGCTCCAATGCATGACTTCTGGATCACACTCCCTTGTCTCCTCCCCACTGGTCCAAGGCTCAGTCGTCTCCTGGTGGCCAACCAGCCTCTCTGCGCCCTGCTCAGAGTCAGAACCCTATCCAGGGTCCTCCATATCCTCCAGAGCTGACTCATAGGGCCCCTCGCTGTCGGAGTCTGGTGGCAGCTCCCAACAGCTCCTGCTGGGCCACAACACTCAGCTGGTCAACTCCCCCGGCACCGCCAGCTTCTTTAGTGCACGGTGGCTGATGGCAGTGTATGTGTGTAACTACTATTGAGGCTGCCGGACTGCCCGTGAGAGGAGGAAGGAGAACTGCGGGCAGTCTGGCAGCCTCAGTAGTAGTAGTAGTAATACAGGTAGTAGCAGCAGCAGTTTCTTTGGCAGGACTCTCACACACATACGTGCATACACGGCCATCAGCCACCACACTAAAGAAGGCTCTGCCAGGATGCCTCTTTCCTATGCTCCCTTCCCACCAACGATTCCACTCAGCAATAGCCCTCAGCCTGCCCGCCCCTATGTCTCTTGGGAATGAAAACTCAGGGAGTGGGTGTAAATAGGGCGAAAGCTGCCAGGTGTACTTATTGAATGGAAGGGAGCAGAGAGATTTCGGAAAGCTGGGGCATCAGGACACCTCCCCTGCAACTTGATTTCACCTCCCTGAAGGTGGGAGAATATTAACGATGGCAAGCAGTGGATCTATCCCCCCCAGGATGAAGTTCTTCTGGGATAATGCAGAGTAAGTCTGAGCTGAAGATGAGACAGGCACCAAGTGGCCACAGCAACCTCATGCCAAGTCGAAACGGCTGTGCTGAGAACCGTATGATTCTTGTTCCAAAAAACTTGCTTTCCAGCAGCAGGACTCTCTTCTGCTGCCTACAAATTCCACCCCTCACCTTTTCTCCTTCCTCCCGGCCACGCCAGTCTAGTCTGCAACCCCCCCCCCACCTTCCACTCCATGCTGCAAAGCTCAACAGTTCCCTAAACGCTGCAGAGCTCCACTTCGTGGCATATTGCAAAGCTCAACCTTTCTCTCCTCCTCACCAACGCCACTGCTCGCCATACTCGGCAAGGCAATCAGCAGAAAATTCAGCTTTCCTCCTCCAGGATAGGGAGGAGGGAACCTTCCACTCAGGTGGTTCGCGCCCTGTTGAAAGCTCCTGCACAAGCGAACACGCCGAGCAGTTACATCTGATTGCCCTCACAGATGTAAACTAAACCTCCAGCTTCTCCGCTTACATCTTCAGCTTCATTTCCAAAACCTCCCCATTGACAAAATATTCTCTCCCTCTCTTCCATTAAACCCTACAGAGGCTCAGTCCAATAATGCTGTTACTAATAACTTGGTTTTATGGAGTATAACTATCTTCCTGAAGCCTCTGGAGGGAGAAAAAACACTCCCAATGTGCAAACTGGAAATCAGTTCCTGAACCTCCGGTTTGTGCGCTGGGTTATTTTTCGCCCTCTGGAGCTTCAGGGAAGCCTCCACAGAGTGAAAAGGAAGGCTAAAATCAGCTGGCCAGCGTGCGCATGCGCACTGGAGCTGTGAGGGCAATGCCTCATTTGTCCTAAGAAATGGCTCCGCGTGCCACCTCTGGCACTCGTGCCATAGATTCACCATCACGGCTCTATACTTTCTGCCTTTGATCACATCTTATTTTATCTACTTGGTCCTCTGGCAGTTTTTCAGTTTAATGATAGCTTGGCAGACATTTTAACTAACTGCCAGTCGAGTAAAACATTTAGTGGGATAGAATTAATTTGGCAATCTTTCCCACTATATCAAAAATGTTCCATGCATTACGTTTGTTTCTGCTTACAATATATTGTAATTCTAATTAGACAGAAACCTAAATATGCTAATACCATAAAATCATTACCCAAATACAATATTTACATACAATGTAATTTTCCATGGGGTAATATTATGATAGGTAGTGTACAACCAATTTATCTCTTTGAGTTTCATCATACATATAGAATGTAGGACATTTCTAGGGCATTCAAATTCTATTGGGAATTGAAGTTGTGGGCCATTGCATACTCAGTATCTCTATATAATGCATTAACTTTAGGAGCTATCCAGAACCTGGTACCACAATGTTATAGGAAATGATATAAAAGATTTATCTTTCAAATGGTATATACAACCCACTTTCTTAAGCTCTCAGACCAGAGAAATGGGGGAAGTGTATATATGAAATTTCTCTGATTCTACACAGTATAATGTTGAATAATATTGAATACAGGAAGACAGTATGTGATAGTTTCATTCCCTTCGGATTTATTAGGTGTAGTCACAAATCTCTCTAAAGCTTTCAAACTCTTCATGGGGAATTGAATGCACGTCTATTTTTTAAGCTCTCAGACCAAAGAGCTAGAGATGTCACATTATTTAAGTCTCATGTCTGAGGTTGGTCATCATGTAAAATCTTATATATAATGTGACATAATGTCACATCTGTACCTCTTTGATCTGATGGCTTAGATGTTTTCAATTTGAATTATATATTATTCTGAATATGCATTTTATACTTTTCATTTTTGCTCTTGATATTGTCTTTAGAACAGGATTATATTCTGTTTTTGATCAATTATATCAGGTTTCCATAATAGGTATCTTCTATACAAACTTTGACTTTATTCTTTAAATTGAACATTCAGTGGACATGCAGTGGACATGAAACACCTCTGCAACATATTCGTAAAAAACTGTAATAAAGGTTTATCTTACCTACCTTACCAAACACTTCTGAAGGACAGTTGGTTTGAGTGTTGCTTAATTTTAACATTCTTACACTGAAATATCCACAGGGGGAGGAAAAGAAGATCCTATTGATGAAAGCAATGGGTTTTCTATGAGTGTTAAATGGCAAAAAGAATGTCCCAAAGGAACAGACCTTGTGATGCAATACTGTTTCTATCATTATCTTTGGAGATGGAAGTGATCTGTGTTTAATACAGAATTTAGCCAAGTTTGGTGCTTCATATACTGTATATATAATTCTGACATTGCAACTTTTGTTTTAAGGATATATGATTCAGCAAGGATTCTAAAAGAACCTTCAGACCAACTTGATTTGGGGCTTTTAAATTGATTTAAAGTTCTTTGATGAAATTGGTAATTCAGTGGTTTCTCTAGCTTTGCAGTGTCAGAAAAATAGATGCAGATCTGTCTGCCTGCCTACCGATATACCTACCTACCTGCTTCTGGTGATCTGTAATGGTGACCACTGTTCCCTCTAAGGTGCGCGGCCGCGCACCTTGCAAGAAAGCCCCGCGCAGAGTTTCTATCTGCCGCGCAGAGAAACTCTGTAAAGGAAACGTTTTGCAGGCGGCCGGCTACAACTGGATGCGGCAGTGCTGTTGCCTGTTGGAGGAGGAGGAGGCGAACCAGCCTGCCACCACCGGCCACAGCCAGCCCCGCCTCTCTTCCCGCCCCCTTCCTAGCCCCACAGTCCAGCGGACGCAGAAGAAGCAGCCCCGGGGCTCCGCTGCCATCCCAGGGGAGGAAAATCGTGTTGGACCAGCAGTGGCTGCAACAGTGAGGAGTTAGGAAGTGGGGGATGCAAATGCCCAGCTGTCCGCAAGGCATAGAAATCCTCCCATTCCCCACAATCCTGTCAGAGCTGAAGAAGCTCTGTGCAAAAACCCCCCTTTGTTCCCATCTTGCCTGAGCTCAAAACCGCAGCCTTTAAACGAGGCTCAGCGTAACGCGGAGGAAGGAAGACGTTTCCTTCTGGGGAAAGAGCTGGAGGCTGGGAGAAAGATCCAAACGCGGACCCTGGCTATCTCCCACCACCACCTCCTCGCTTCCAGGAACTCCCCGCAACCCCCCGCCCCACAAGAGAGACATCAGCGCCGCCCCGAGGGACACGCAGCGGCATCGTCTCCCCCCCCGCCCGAATAGGGACTCCCAAGTTTTCTAACATTATCTGTTTCTTCTGTTTTTCAATGCAATCAGAGACAAAAATGTTATGTCTGAAATTAAAACACAAGAAGATTGGTATAACTTCAGAATATAGGAGAAATATAAGCTTATTTACTAGATATTCAGGAATAAAACCAACGTTATGAATAGCTTTCACACAGGATACAATATTTCAGAATGCAGAAATGAAGAAGCTGGAGACTTGCTTTGCAACATATTTTACGCACCAATTAGGAAATTTTAATTTTAAAAAACTTAAGAGAAAAAAATACCCCTCACAATAACCCATATTCTTAGAGACTTTCATTTTGGATCTACAATACATGAGGGTGCCTTAGCACCTTGGAGCCATACAGTGGTAGGAAGGGACTGTGATAATAGTTGAATTCTATTTTAATCCACTCACACTTTATAATTCTATGCCTAATGTTAATCTTTATTTATTCTCAATAACACATTAAAACCTTTAAAATGCTTTTGTATGAAATCATGCTAGAAAGAATCATGTGTCTCTAACAATTTTATTGAAATTATAAAACAGGCAGTGACATTTTAAGAATTTGAGACACAGTTTACAGAAAGCAAAATTGATTGGGGTTATTATAATTCCCCATTTGTTACCAGAGTTTACTTCTGACAAAAAACAGGAGGAAGCCCTAGGAAGGGCTATTTTACACATTCCTTGAGGGGCTTAATAGTTAAGGCGCTGGACTAGGATTTAAGAGACCTGGTTCAAAACTACCCTCAAGACACAGCCACTTTTTTTCGCAGGAAGGGGGAGTTGAGCTGGTGCTCTGCAGATTTTGATTTTAGAAAAAGAAAATAAAGGCTTCTTGGTCCACATGGACCGGAAAGTCAAAATCCAGAAAATTAACCTTGTTTAGGAAAGTTTTGCACTGATGGAAAAATAGTGTTTTCCAGTGAAAGTTTTTTCCCTACTTTTCCTTGTTTGCTTTTTTGGCCTTCTCTTCTCTCCTCTCCTCTTTTCTTTCTTCCTTTTTTCTTTCCTTCCTTCCTTCTTTCTTCCTTTCCTCTTTCTCTCTCTTTCTTTTTTCTGCCTCTTTTTCTTATCCTCCCACCCTCCACTCCCCTTTCTTTTTCTCTTTCTCCTCTTTCCTTTTTTGTCTCTCCCTCTGTCTCTGTCTCTCTCTCCCTCTCCCTTCTTTCCTTCCTCCCTCCCTTCCTCTCCCCTCTTTGTTTGCTTCTTTAAGTGCTCCAATTGCTAATCTATATCAGTTGGTAATTTATTCATAACTTGCTAATATCACTGCAGACTATTGGATAGTAAGGGGGAAAGTATAGTCCTCAACTTACAACAGTTCACTTAATGACTAAAGCTACATCAGCACTGAAAAAAGTGAATTACAGCTGTTCTTCACACATGATCATTGCAGCATCCCCATGGTCATATGATCAAAATTTGGATCTTTGGCAACTGCCTCATATTTATGACGGTTGCAGTGTCCTGGGGTCACCTTTTGCAACCATCTGCCAAGGAAAGTCAGTAGGAAAGTCAGACTGACTTAACAACCAGGTTACTGATTTAACCGCAGTGATTCACTTAACTGTAGCAAGAAAGGTTGTAAAATGGGGCAAAACTCACTTAACAAATGTCTCCCTTAGCAATAGAAACTTTGGGCTCAATGATGGTCGTAGATTGAGGACTACCTGTATAGGGAGATTTCGTTACTTAATGGATATTTACATGGTAGAATTGAGTTTCAAATAACACTAAGTTCGTTGTCTTGGGTGACATCTATGGAAAAAATCCAGGTGCTCAGGTATGAAAATGTGCTGCTCAAACACTATACTTTTCCGCTCACACGGAAAAAAAATTAGAGGGAACATTGATGGTGACCTGACATTCTTCTCAAAGAGAAGAACACATTGTGGCTGAAATGGTGCCCAAATGCAGAATTCATATTGCTGAAAGCTCTCTGGAGTTTAAAAAAATTGTCAGAGTACTCACCATATACTCTCTACAACTGTGAGGATTTTTTAAAAACTGTGTGTGTGGGGGGGAGGGTGTTTGCCAGGAACTGCCTTTTTGTGATCATTTTGAAATTATCTGGGAATGGTGGAATTCCATGGTGCTCATAGCTGCTAATGTTGCCTATATCCACTCCATGTTCAACTGAGACTCATCTCTTAATCACTTTGGACTTATTTTTCCCCTTTAGCTTTCTTTAAAGATTGACAATTTTCAATCTTTCTTGACATGATTTATTGAATTCACCAGGTAAGTTTCCTTTAATCCTTTCTTTTTAAAGAAAGTTCAACTATAATTTTAAAGATTTGAATATTTTTGAAATATACAACAAAAGGGCTATCATTTTTGGCTTTAGTATGTTTTAAACAGGTTGGGCTCAGATGGACTTGATTTAAGACTTTAAAATTGATTGAAAGGATCCTTTCACATGGGAATTTTTGTTTCGTTTAAACTTTATAATCAGTGATTTGACTTTGAATATTGAACACTGAAGTGTTGCAGAAAATGACAGGCTTTAGACTTCTCAGGATACAGGAAAAGTTTATTTGGCAGCCAGGTTCAGAAAGCTAGTCCATGGCTTAGCATTGCAAGTTCTGAACAACCTTAATTATCGAAGCACGCATTCTATACATTCTCGAAAGCATTGCAACATGGAAATACTTAACACATTTCTTAGTGGTTACCTTGAGGAGAAAACCTTATAAGGAGATGTGGTCTTACTTCTCCTTTTGTTTATGGAGTACGTGTCATTAACGAACTTTAATTGAACCTAGGACTTTTAACATAGGCTTTCAACATAGGCTTTTTGACATAGGGACATCTTGTGGTTAGGCACTGGCTTCCTGTTTCTTTTGCAAGTTCCAACTCTGTCTATGTGGCTTTTAATATAGAAGTAAAGGGGCTCTAAGAGGCTGTCCAGCCTCACCCAGTAGGTTTCACACTTAATGTCCAAATCTCACTTTACATCTGCTTTAGAAGGGCACAGCATGGCTATCTTAAAAGAAACATTTGGTTTATAATACAGGAGATTTCTGAACAATTTAACTCTACATTAGAATCAGAAAGTGTTATTGAAGAGGAATGAGTCCCAATTAAAAAAAAAACTGAATCTGCCTTACAGGTGAATCAAAGAAAACCGCTTACAAGAAAAAGATAGAAATGATGAATTTACAAATGAAAGACGACTATAAATGGAAAAAGATATGTAAATAAGATGTTGGATGAGTGATGCAGATTAATCATTATGGTGGATTTACCAGAGGGATTTGCTGGAGTTGCAATGGTGGAAGTATAAAAGGAGCTTGGCAGAAAAGATGGCAAGTATTCTGAGTGAAGAGAAATATGAAAGCGAGTAAAGAAAGAGAGTATGAGAAGACAGATACAGATAGTCCTCAGCTTCTGATCACAATTGAGCTCAAAATTTTCATTGCTAAACAAGACAGTTGTAAGTTGCACTTCATTTTATGACCCTTTTGTCACAGTTGTTAAGTGAATCACTACTATTGTTAAATGAATCATGTGGCTGTTAACTAAACTAGGCTTCCTCCATAGATTTTGCTTGTCAGAAGTCAGCTGGGAAGGCTACAAATGGCAATCACATAACCTGGGACATTGCAACTGTTATAAATAAATACAAATTTGGATCATGTGATCATGTGAATCCCGCAATGATTTTAAGTGTAAAAAACAGTCACTTTTTTCTAGTGCTGTTACAACTTTGAATGGTCACTAAACAAATTACTGTAAGTCAAACATTACTTCTTGTATTATAACTTATTTTGAGGAATGTAAAGATCATTCACAATAAGAAAAAAAGAATACAGAATTGGTTTATTTGATATTGGTTAAAATAATAGATGGCTATTTGGAGGACTGTATAGTTTATTGATTAGGGCTTTTGTACACTTAGACCTGAGTAAACAGAATGAATAAAGTTTTGTAGTAATTTAACATCTAAT
Source organism: Thamnophis elegans (assembly GCF_009769535.1). Classification (NCBI taxonomy): domain Eukaryota; kingdom Metazoa; phylum Chordata; class Lepidosauria; order Squamata; family Natricidae; genus Thamnophis; species Thamnophis elegans. Next base: position 52,943,671 of record NC_045549.1, read on the forward strand.
GACAACTTAATGTTTACTACATTTGTTGGGGGTGAAAGTGGAGATTTCTTTTTTATTTCTTTTTTCCCTTTTTTCTGTTTTTTAAATTTTATTTTTAAACATGTATTTCTTTATTTTGTATTTCAATAAGTTTTACTTGTATGACATAATTTTAATAAAATTATCCTCCCCAATATATATAGCCATTTATCTCATCAGAAATGAATCTGTGTGGCATACAACAAAAAAATAAATAATAATGAAATAAAAACAATCATTATACAAGCAATCATAATAAAATATGTAGACAATCATTAGTAAAAATTACAAAAATAATTAAAAAATTAAAGCACATAAATCACAAATGTAGAGAGAAGTATAGCAACCACATATCATCTAGAACAGGGGTGAAATCAACTTACCTTCGCTACTGATTCGGGCGATAATAAACATAATTAAACATTGAGTGAAAATGTTTTTATCTTTGTTTTTAATCCAAGTTAATTTTGGAAATTGTATGCAACTCAGGCTTGGTTTGAATGTGGTATCATTGCTAGTACTAATCTTGTGGTCATTTTTCTCTCCCATTTATTTTATTGTCCCAGCTAGCAAGGCATAGCTCAGAGGTATTCAAGCTTTTACAAGATACAGAGTTTGCAGAATACAGAATAAAAATAAAATCACAAAACTGATAAAAAAGCAATAGTGAGAGAAATGGACTTTGTTTCTCTCATTTACAATTACATGGAACACTATTTAATCAGTCCTGTCCTACATTTAATTTAATTTAATTATCCACCTAAGATAATTAAAATTTTACTCTAAAATGCTGCAATACATTAGTGACATGTGAAAGAAAATTTAAGGTTAATCTTAAATTACTGTATAATAATGCAAATCCTAGTAGGGTTTTATCATCTTGATTAAAATTAGTGTAAGCCATTTTAAGAGTGGATGTCGACTAAGAATAAGCAACATGATACTTTTTTATAAACATTTTCTTGAGAGCTTTACAATTGTTATATTGAATCAATCTCTGTTGCAACTAACAATCCAAATCACAAAGATTTCGGCATCCCCCAAGAGTGTTATTTAGCCTACATATGTGTATGATTAGCCAATCTAATTAGGCTTCAGTATCTGTAAAAAAAACATTAAATGTGGCTACTGCCACCAAGACATTTCTTGGAAGTCAGGTAGCTGAAGCAATTTTAGTTATCTTGTGTTGAACCAAATACTCACAAATCTCTATTTCAGATATCTGCAAAAAGACGTGCATTAGAATCCATTTTAATTTCTGTGTAGGCCCAATTATTAAATGTTTGAATGTGTTCTCTTATTCTGTGATATGTTGTCACTGATGACAGCAGGAGATTGGTGCACATGGTTAAATTCACTTGCATTTAAAAAGAGCACAATTGTCTTTGTCAAAGCAAAGAGGGACATTGAGGATCAAAATCAAGCTGCAGGTGTCACAGTCTTACTTTATACAAAGATTTTTGGATATTAATTTAGTAAATATCACTACATAGAAGGCAAGAAAGTGCATAAACCATAGCTTCACAATACAGTAGCGTCAATTTTAGAACACAAGTTCTCACAGGAAGATTAAGCCATCTGTCTGCCCTTTTTCACTGCATCATTTGCATTAACCTTTTAACACTTTTATTCTCCAAATTGCTCATACAGCTTTAATGATTTTTATTGTTGTTGAAAGTACTTATCTATTATATTTATTGCCACCATAACTGCATCTTTTTATAATCAATTGCAGAACAGACACTGATAATATAGAGCTATACTTTTAGGATGTCATTTTAATGTGTACTTGTAATTGTACATAATGTAGTTGTAAGAAATAAAATTTTCATCAGTTCTGTTTTTTCTACATGCTCTTGCTCAATGTGAAAATAGAAGGAGGGGAAGGGGAGAATCAGAAAAGGCCCAGAATCTACAAACTATTAAAGATTAAATAAAAATTAGCAATTTTGCTATATATCAGAAACAAATAGTTTCTAAGGATATGATCTTGATGACAATGAGGCAGAGCTGTGTAGAGCTAATAATAAAGGATGTACTTATTTTCAGGATAGCTCTACTACTGATGATGCCATGGTAGATATAATCAGTAGAGATTTGGATGCTTGGTATATCAGCCACTGAAATCCAATATACACATTTCTCCTCTCAGTGCAGTCATTTTTTATGTAAACCATGAAATTAGAAAGCTTTAAAAAAATTGGAATGGCCCTATTTTTTGTAGAACCTCATAATCCCAGACCAAGATGAAGACTTCGTTGAAGGCAGAGGCTGATTCAGATTCTTTAGTTCTCCATAGTGAGGGGGGAGGAGTATCCAGAATGGGTTGACTTTGTCCTCTCATGATTGGATGAGTCAGATAAGCTCTTTGGGCAACGCCCCCTGGCCAGCAGGACTACCCATTATTCTGACTCATCCTCAGGAAAGGATGCACCACTCTGGACCTCCAGTAATTTACAAAGGAGTAAGGAAAATAAACTTGGACCCGGCGAATCCTGCCTCCCTTCATCGCACACAGCCTCCTCCTGCAAGGACTGGACTGCCACAAGCCCCCTGGGGCGGCACGCTGTCCTGGCCACTGAGTGAGACGGAGTCACTCAGGGAGGACAATTACCGGGCAGGCAGGAGGAGAGGGCATATATGCTTCCTAGAGGCAGCCCTTGATGCAGAGGCTAATCAGGAGCAGAAGCGCTCCTCTGCTCCCCTCAGGGGTTGAGCCACGAGGGTTGCTAAAATACCCTGGAACACCTGTGCTGGCAGCCAACAAGGTGAGAGCCGGAAAGGCTTAGAAAGAGCTGCGGGAGGCAGGGGGAGACGAGCTGCAGCCATGGCAAGCCTGCAAAGGCAAAAGCCATTTCCATGTGCTCCAGCAAAGAGGAGCCATTTGAATTTGGAGCCGGGGGCCATCTTGAAACCACGTGGTCCAAGATGGCTGCCCCCAGCAGCTCAGAGGAGGCAGGCAGAAGCCTCAACTCTCAGCCCTCCAGCCACAACCGGAGGCTTGTGGAGCCCTTGAAAGGTGAGAAACCATCGCAGAGGCATTAGCCAAGGGCGGGGGACGCAGCAAAGGGCCAAAAGGAGGCTTGTTAAGGAGGTTAGAGGCAGGCAGTGGATCCCCCCCCAAGCCTACTTCCTAGATGAATCACAGAGGCAGCTGCCACAAGACTGCACAAAGAACCCTCCCCCCCAACCTGAGAACTCCTCCCCTCCCAGGGGAGGATCCCCTTCGGCTTCGGTGCTTCAGAAATCCTGCCTAAAAGCCCGTTCTGTCCCTTTCTAACTGCATAGTAACAGGAGAAGGCTCCCCCCCCCCTTAAGGACACTCTCCTTTAAGTAGGAGAAAGAGACTTGGGGGTGAGAATGCCATCAGAAAAAGGCTTCCAGCAAGAGCTGCGTTTTTTTGGGGGGGGCTAAGTCTCCTCCCCCCCTTAAGAGCATTCTCCTTTGAGTAGGAGAAGGAGGGGGAGGGGCGGGAAGTCCCTGAGTAGGAGGCAAAACAAAAGCTGTTTTTTTGTGGCTAGGTTCTGAGGGCGGGGCGATGGCAATTGCCTTGCAAAACCATTTGGAAAGAAGGGGGAGGGGCCCCACGTGGCCCAAGCCGGCAGCCTGGAAAACACAGGGGGGAAGAGTATTCAGCTGGCCGCAGCCCCCAGGGAGAGACAGAAGAACCTCCAATCAGGTTAGAGATTACCCCCCTCCCCCAAGGCTTTCCAAGGGTGGGGGTGAATAGGCAAAGAGCAAATGCTATACAATACAATACTATGCAATACAATAGCAGAGGGGAAAGGAACCTTGCAGGTCTTCTAGCCCAACCCCTTGCCTAAGCAGAAATTCCTACACCATTTCAGACAAATGGCTATCATTACTATAGTTGATTATGCTGACTCTGTAAACCACTTAGAGAGGGCTGAAAGCCCTATGAAGCAGTATATAAATCTAACTCCTATTGCTATTACCATCCAACAGCTGCTTAAAAACTTCCACTGTTGGGGCATTCACAACGTCTGGAGGCAGGTTGTTCCACTGATTAATTGTTCTAACTGTCAGGAAATTTCTCCTCAGTTCTAAGTTGCTTCTCTCCTTTATTAGTTTCCACCCATTACTTCTAGTTCTGCACTCAGGTGCCTTGGAGGATAATCAGGTTGCCTCTTCCCTGTGGCAACCCCTGAGATATTGGAACACTGCTATCACGTCTCCACTAGTCCTTCCTTTCAGTAAACTAGACCTACCCAATTCCTGCAACCGTTCTTCATAGGCTTTAGCCTCCCGTCCCCTGATCCCCTCTGTTGCTCTTCTCTGCACTCTCCCTAGAGCTCCCACATCCTTTCTACATCATGGTGACCAAACTGAATGCAGAATTCCAATCTGGCCTTTCCAAGGCCTTATAAGGTGGGATGAACACTTCACGGGAGCTTGATTCTATTCCTCTGTTTATGCAGCCAAAAACTGTGTTGGGTTTTCTGGCAGCTATTGCACACTGCTGGCTCATATTAAAGGGTGGTCCACTAGGACTCCAAGATCCCCTTCACAGTTACTACTGTGGAGCAAGGTATTCTGTACCTGTGCACTTCACCTTCGTTGCCTAAAGGTAGAACCTTACTTCATTGAATCCCATTTTCCTAGGTAGTGCCCAATGTTCAAGAGTATCAAGATCCTTCTGTATCTTTAGCCTGTATTCTGAAGTGTTGGCTATTCCTGCCAGCCTGGGGTCATCTGCTAACCTGATGACCCCCCCCCCCCCCATCAGCATTTAACAAACAGAGAGCTAACAGTCATTCTGGCTCCTTATGACCGCTTGAGATAACAGCAGTTCTTAAAGAAACAGTATTACTATCATGGCATATATTTTGCTATCCCAAATGTTAGCTTACACATCTAACACCCTCATTCAAATCACTGATGAAGATGTTGAAGAGTACTGGGCTCAACACTGAGCCTTGGGGGACTCACTGCACTCTTCCCTCCATGAAGAGGCATTCCATTGAGGAGTACAGGTGTGTGCACCAGTTACCAAGGCACCTGGTGTGACTAGGTCTAACCCACATTCTTCTACTTTATCTAGTAGTAGGTTATGGTCTACCTTATCAGGACTTGCTGAAGTCCAAGTTACCTATATCAATGGCATTCCTATGGTCCACTAGGGTTGTCACCGTAATCTAAGAAGGCAATATGGCTAGTCTGGTATGATCTGTTTTTGACAAACCCATGTTGGCTTTGGGCTCTCGAGCCAGTTTTTCTCCCTTTCTGAAGGGGGGGAATCACATCAGCAATTCTATAGTGGTTCTCCGGTACTCCAGGATCTCTGATAGATATAGTTTCAGTTGTTTGGAGATCTCGTCCGCCAGCTCCTTCAGATCCCTGGGGTGTAACCCACCCGGTCCTGGGAATTGGACCTTGCCTAAGATAGACAGGCTACCATTTCTTCCCTATCTCATCTTGGGTTCCTAATCTGAATTTGGGGTGCTGTTCTTGATAGGTTGGATTGTTTATCCCTTTGGGTAAAGACAGATGCCAAGCACGAGTTAAATAGTTCGGCTTTACCCCTGCTGCTTGTCACCTTCGGGCCACTTTCTCCCAGCAAGGGACCAATCGTTTCCTTAATCTTTCTTGGTTTTATCAGGCGGGAAGATGCCCCCTTTTGTATTTTATTTTATTTTATTTTATTATAATTATTATTGTTGTTGTGGTTCTTGTTGTTATTATTATTAATTTACGTTTGTGGCAGGCCTTTATAGTGAGCCTTAGCTTCCCTCACTTCATCTTTACACACACTCTAGTGGCCGCCCATTAAACTCCATCTGTGTTTACATTCAGAATATCTCTGCGCTAATCCTAGCCATAGAATCATAGCACCCTTATGGCCGGGGGGAAAAAGGGTCAGACAGGCTGGTCCCCATGCCAGAACCCACCACAAACTCAGAATGGGATGCCCGACTATGAGAGATCGCAGAAGCACCTCAGATAGCAGTAGTAGTAGTAGCAGTAGACTTATATACCGCTTCATAGGCCTTTCAGGCCTCTCTAAGCGGTTTACAGAGAATCAGCATATTGCCCCCAACAATCTGGGTCCTCATTTTACCCACCTCGGAAGGATGGAAGGCTGAGTCAACCCTGAGCCGGTGAGATTTGAACCGCTGACCTGCTGATCTAGCAGTAGCCTGCAGTGCTGCATTTAACCACTGCGCCACCTTGGCTCTAGATAGCCTATGAATTTAGACAACTTTCGCTGAGGGCAGAACATATAGCAGGGGTGGGGTACATCAGAGCCGACTGGCTCAGCCGGACCAAGGGGACAATTTGGAGCGGAAACTGCAGCCAGCAATCTTCAAGGAAATGGCAGAGTGCTTCGGACACCCGGAGATCGACTTATCCGCCACGCCCCTCAACGCTCAGCTCCTGAGGGTCTTCTCCAGGTACCAGACATGGGGGGGGGGGGGCAGAAGGGGCGGACGATCTGCGAAGCCCCTGGACCAGGGGTTGTTGGTATGCCTTCCGCCCTTACCCCTGATCCCCAGGGTCATATGGGAAACCCTTTGGGAGGGGGCGGAAGGGGTTCTGTTGGCACCTCACTGGCCCCGGAGACTGTGGTTGCAGAGCTCCAGTTGCTTTCAGCGGAGAGGCCATGGAGAATCCCCCAGGAGGAATATCCCTTAATCAGGGGTCGCTGGAGCACCCAGACCGTCAATGGCTCCAGCTGACCGCTTAGCTCTTGGAACGGAGCATCCTGGGGAAAGACCCTTTTCCCCCCCCCCAGGGTGATGCAGACTATCCAGACTGCCCGCACACCTTCCACAGAGCGTATCTATGGCTCCATGTGGCGGGCCTCTGCCTCATGGTGTAACTCCCTCGGGCACAATCCTAGCCAGGCCTCAGTGCCTCAGATTCTGGACCTCTTCCAGGCAGGCCGGGACAGAGGGTTAGCTTCTAACACAATTAGGAGACAGGTCTCAGCCTTCTCACCAGTTCTCCTGCGTGGCAGGAACCAGAGCTTGACTCACCATCCTATGGTCAGGCAATTCCTCAAGGGGGCTTCCAACCCCAAACCGCACACAGCGTTCAAGTACCATTCCTGGGACCTACACAGGGTAGGGGACGCTCCAATAGGCACTCCATCTGAGCCTTTACGAACAGTTTCCCTTACGTTCCGGATTCTCACGGTGGCCTTTCTGGTGGCCATCCCCCCCGCCATGCAGATATACGAACTGCAAGCTCTCCACCGGGGAGGATCTCTGCTTCCCCCACCAAGACAGAGTGGGGTTACGTCCTTCATCCCAAGGTGGGCTCCTGCTTCCATCAAACACAGGAACTGATTTGCCCAACTTCTGTCCAGACGTTGGGAAAGAAGTGGCTCACTCTGGGCGTAAGGAGGGCTCTGAGGATTATCTCAGGAGAACCAGGCCAGACAGGAAATCCGAAGCTCTGTTTGTTTCCTTCCAAATAGGGGCCTGGGTAACAGGGTGACTTCCACCACAATAGGTAGGTGGTTGCGAACCTGCGTTGCCACTGCTTACCAATCGCAGGGCTTACAGACACCAATCATATCACAGCTCACTCCACGCGGAGCGCAGCCACGTCCAGGGCCTGGGCCACGCAGACAGCCCTGGCCGGAATCTGCAGGGCAGCCAAGTGGGCTTCCCCCCCTCTCCCCTTGCTAGGAACCATAAACTGGACTCTTTTGCCCCAGCAGAAGCCTCTTGGACGCAGGGCATTGCAGGCGGTTTACAGGGCAGAGCCCACGCCTCAACTGGCATGAGCGGGGGACATGGGGCCTCTGGGGTCTCCCTCCCTAGGGACGTGCAGGCTTTGGTACGTCCCATTCTGGATACTCCTCCCCCCTCACTATGGAGAAAGGGCGTTGGTACTTACCTGATACGCCTCTTCTCATAGTGGTGGGAGGAGTATCCAGTCCCTCCCTGACTATGTTTGTACGACTAAGTTTTATGTTCATTGTTTTATGAGGTTATATAAATATTGATGTTGAAGATGATAAAAGCTAAGAACTGAATTAAGAGTCTGGAGTGAATGGTGCAACGAGTCGGAGAGAGCTCTTCGTCAGTAAAACTGGGCATGCCCGGTATCAGGGGGCGGAGCCCAAAGAGCTTATCTGACTCAATCCAATCACGAGAGGACAAAGTCAAACCATCCTGGATACTCCTCCCCCCACTATGAGAAGAGGCGTATCAGGTAAGTACCAACGCCCTTTTAATTATAATTATTGCAGATACCGTAAGCTCTTTTATGTAATTGACAAAGTCATTTTAAAGTTAATCAGTATATTTGTAAGTATTGCTTGCTGGCTTAGTTTCTATTGAATACATCCTTTATTAACTATCTGTCTTAATAATCTACAGGTGATTCACAAACTGATATTACACCTTGAAAACTGTACAGGTTGCATCTCTGAATTTCATGATAATTATGAAGTTTGGTTTTTGGTGTTTCATAAAAAATAATCTAATAATAAAAATTGCAAGAACAGTTAAGCTTGCACTATCAGGTTTTTACTATCATGGAGTCAGAGATGTACTTTATAATTGTAAATATTGGTCCCCTTTTCCATGATTTTTAAAGTATGCATTGGAAAAGGTTTGCCAAGTGAAAAAGATGACAATTGGTTATCCTATCTTTCTCAGTAGTATCTCAATTGTAAAACTTAGGAAAATTCTTGAATATGGCCTTCATTCTCAATTACTTATATTAGTTATGTAACTAGTTATGATTAACGTGATGAAAATGTCTGAGGTCATAAATTAAAGCAAAAATATTGGAAAAAGCAGGAAGCCACATCAGATTAAGACAATAAATGTTCTTAAAGACATAGTATTTTGGAAGTAGACATATTTGACATTTCCCCTTTCCTAAGGGCCCATACTGACAACTGACCAAGAAATTTATTTGGCAGATTTCTGTTTATAGCACGATGACAATACTCATGATACATTCAGAGTGTACTGTAATTCAGACACCCCATGCTTAAAACAAGTAGCTCTTAATATCTGAAAAAAAAAAGTAAAGTGCTGGCATGAATGCTTTTATTTTAATTAGTCAGTTTATTATCAGTGTAGATGTTTGGGGACTTCCAAACTTGCATTGTAATTAATGATGATCCTGTAATAATTTAAAAAAATTAGCATGAATCTCACATTGAATTTTTTAAAACAGAACTTGGAAAAGCAATTCTCACTTGGTAATAGCAATTCATATTGTGCAAAGTAGAGTGTTGAAAATGGGAAGGGAAGCAGTTTGACATCCATTAGTATTTACCCTCTGTCCAGTTATGCTTAATAGCTGGTGTTTTTGCAGCTGGAATATGAGTTCCTATGTTTTACTATGATAGCCTTCTTTTCCCTTTTTTGTATATAATTATTATTAAATCTTTTAAACAACATAAACGCTAACATAGTAATATAAATGAATGAAGGAAAAAAGAAATTAAAAAAAGCAAAATAAGGAAACAGGTAAAAGAAAATATATTTTTTTATTTTCTATTTCTCTTCAACTTTTACTTATAAAGGTAAAGATATTAAGTAGCGGCTTCCAATAGTCTGTTTAATGATCAAAACCATAGATCACAAAATCATTGTTTTCATTTTTATGCAAAAAGTCCACAAGAGGCTTCCAATTACCAATAATTGTACATAATGTCTTTTCTTTAATCAAATAAATCAATTTATATATAACCGGGATGGCGAACCTATGGTACGCGTGCCACAGGTGGCATGCGAAGCCATTTGTTAGGGCACGCAAGGTGTTGCCCTGTCAGTGGCCAGTGCGCATGCGCGGGCTGGCCAGCTGAGTTCAGCCTTTTTTAAAGCCATTTTTCACCCTCCCCAGGCTGCAGATGCTTTATAGGAGCCTGGGGAGGGTGAAAACAGCCTCTCCCCCCCCCCGAAGGCCCTCCGGAGACTTCAGAAATTTCCTGAAGCGTAAAAAAAACCCCAGCCCTATGGCCAAACCGGAAGTTTGGGAACAGACTTCCGGCTTGCTTGTAGGGTTGGTTTAAGCCCTACAGAGCCTTCAGGGACCTTCAGGAGGCTTCCCTGAAGGCTCCAGTGGGCTAAAAATAACCCTACAAGTAAACCTGGACTTCTGGCTTGCTCGTAGGGTCATTTTTAGTCCTCCGGAGACTTCAGGGAAGCCTCCTGAAGGTCCCTGAAGGCTCCATGGGGCCTCCGGGGCGGGGAAGGGAAGGCTTTTTTCACCCTCCCCAGGCTCCTATAAAGCCTCTGGAGCTTTGGGAAGGCGAAAAAAATAGGAGAGAGCGCCTGTCATGCATGCATGCACACTGGGGTGTGTGTCGTACATTGCATTATGGATGCAGCACACCTGTGCATGACCCCCCTGTGCTCCCCCTGCTTATGGCATGGGAGCCAAAAAAGGTTCGCCATCGCTGACATATAGCAAAACTATAAACTTCACCAAACCATTCCTCCGCAGTGGATAGTGTACACTATCTGTCCATCTCTGTGTATGTAATAATCTCACCACAGTAATTATACTGAAATATACATGTTTATACATGTCTAATAAGCATGATAAAATGTCCTTTCATATAGTCCATATTTCCAACATACATTTGAAGTGCTTTTATATATTCTAGATCCATGATGGCGAATCCATGGCACAGGTGGCACGTGGAGTCATATGTGCCAGCACTCGAGCCATCAGCTGTAGTGCACATGCATGTGCCAGCCAGCTAATTTTTGCCTTCTGGAGGGCCAGGGGAGGCCGTTTTTGCTCTCCCCAGACTTCAGGAAAGCCTCTGTAGCCAGGGGAAGGCGGAAAATGGGCTCAACGGGTCAACTGGAAGTTTGGAAACAATCCAGAGGCTTTCCTGGAGCCTGGAAAGGGTGAAAACAGCTTACCCCGGGCCCCCTGAAGCAAATACCAAGCTCAGCTTGGAGGCAAATAATGCGGCACGTGTGTGTGTAAGAGTGTGGGTGGGTGGTGCATGCATGGCATACGCCTCTCCTTTTTCACTGACAATGGGCAGAAATCACATCTGATGCATGGGTATTTAGTACAGAGAAATTTGGTCTCTGCCTGGAATTCTTTCTCCCACTCTGAAATATTTTCGTACTTTCTCCCCTGCTAAAAGTAGAGAGAAATGTAAGGTCATGCAACAGGCAATTCAACATCTCTTAGACATTGAATGATTGAAGAGGTCCCTGCAAATCAGGTGGGATCTGGATTCTATTCTAATTTGTTTGCCGTGCCGAAAATTTTGGGGGATGGAGGGCGATTCTGGATCTAAAAATTCTTAATTTTTATTTGGTTTATAGGAGATTTAAATGGCTTCTCTCAAATCAATTCTGGGAGGAGTCAGGGGAGGTGATTATATGGTTTCAATTGACCTGATGGAAGCTTATTTTCACATCCCAATTTTTCTGGGGCATTGGAGGTTCCTCTGATTCTCGTATTTGGGGGTACACTATCAATATAGGGCCCTATCTTCGGACTGGGTTCAGCACCAAAGACGCTTACAAAGGTGCTGGCGATAACGGCTCACCTCCGGGCGCCACCAGTGAGACTACAGTGTTACCTACAACATCCTGGTCCAGGCGGCATTGCCCAGTCAGACAAATGCAGATATCCTCCTGGTGATTAACATCTTGCAGGACCTTGGGTTCTCAGTTAACTTCAAAAAGAGTAGCTTGGTTCCTTCCACCACGATCCTCCATTTGTGGGTGGTGATAGATTCGAGTAAGGGCATGGTTTTTCTCTCACAGGACTGCAAGAACAGTTTAGTCTCACTAGTCAAGCAGATTCATAGGGATCGTTATGTCCCCATAACACTCTTTTCCAGCTTTCTGGGAAAGTTCATATCATGCATCGATGTTGTGCCATGGGTGAGGCTACACGTAAGGCCATTGCAATGGAGGCTCCTACCATATCAGAGAGACAACATCAGGAGCTCCATTGGCAAGGTCGCAGTGACACCACAAGTTCTGCTGTCCCTCAAGTGGTGGCTGTTGCCAGCATTGGACAAGGGCTGCAAATTCAAGGAATCAGAGTGTCTCACTCTGACTACAGTTTGTTCGGCTGGGGAGCCCTCCTTGGTTCACAGCTGGTGCAGGGTCGGTGGGTCTGGACCGATCTACAGCACAACATCAACTGGCTCGAGCTTCAGATGGTTCATCTGGCCCTACATCACTTCAAGGTCTGGGTTGAAGTCTTGATGGACAACATGGTGGCAAAGGCCCATATTAACCACCAGGGGGGCACACTTTCGAGGGCACTGCAGAACGAGGCATTGGCACTTGGGTGGAGAGGCACCTGTGTTCCATTCAAGCAGAGCACATCACTGGAGTGGACAACCACCAGGCTGACTGGCTGAGTCAGGCAAGAGGGGATCACAGAGAATGGGGTCTACATACAGAGTTGTTCCAGAGCATTTGCCGGATGTTCAGATGGCTGGAGGTGGATCTATTCGCCACACTGTCGAACATGCAGCTTTCCCTATTCTTGTCACAGTTCCTGGCTCGGGGAACAGAGGAAATTGACGCCTTTCACACGAAGTGGCCATCCAGCCTTCTGTATGCATTTCTTCCCGTTCCCCTTCTCCCCGGAGTCATTCAGAAGGTAGTCTTGGAACAGGCATGATTTGCAGACCTTGTGTATCTGTCTGTAGAACCACTGTGGAAATTACCAAGGAAAGAGGTAGAGTTACGGCAGGACAACCTAATCCATCTGGAGCTGCAGTGGCTTCAGTTGACTGTGCGGAGGTTGAGTGGGAGCATCTCAGGATAGCTCAGATTTACAACTGTGTGATTAGGACTATTGAAGCCTAAGAAATTTGTCCATCACAAGAATTTACAATTCCATGTGGGACACCTTTGTGGCTTGGTGCCGGGTGGCAGTTCCACAAGGGTTGAAGTTCCTCCAGGATGGCCTGGACAAGGGGCTCTCACATACCACAATCAAGAGACAGGTAGTGGCCCTCTCCACATTGATAGCAGGGGAAGGGTCACAACCGCTGGCCCAGCATATGGTAGTCAGGAGGTTTCTCAAGGGGGGCACTAATTTACAGCCGTCAGTGGTGAACAGGTTCCCTTCATGGAATCTGTCCACAGTTATGCAGGCCCTACAGAACCATTTTAGCCCCTGAGGATAGTTAGCCTTAAATTTCTCACCCTGAAGGTGATGTTTTTGGTAGCGGTCACATCTGCGAGATGCATCTCCAAGTTGGGAACACTGTCCTCGAGAATGGATCTCTGTGGGTTCTATAGTAATAGGATAGTGCTGAGATTGGATCCAGTTTTCCTGCCCAAAGTTAACTCCATCTTTCACTGAGTGCAGGAGGTCAACCTTCTGGATTGTTGCCCGGTCCCAGCCAGAGATAGGGAACTTCTGTGGCACCTGCTGGATGTTAGGCATGCCTTGCACATTTATCTGAAATGTACCATTGCATTCAGGAAAACTGAAGCATTGTTTATTTCCTTTCAAGTGTCCACAATGGAGGTGAGAGTTAATCTTCCACTATTGGTTGATGGATTAAGGCGGCCATCGCACAGGTATATGAGGCTAAGCGGTTTCCTGTGCCAATAGATATTATGGCACATTATACGAGGAGCCACATCAGCTCATGGGCACCCCAGGCTCCCATAGATGACATCTGCAGGACAGCGACCTGGGCTTCCCTGTCTCCTTTTATATGACACTACTGTTTGGATCCATTCGCATCAGCGGATGCATCATTTGGGTGCAGGGTACTACAGCAAGTTTTACCACCAAATTGGATGCCAGACCAGTGAGTTTTTCCCCTCCTAAGGGACTGCATTTTTGGTATGTCCCAATCCTGGGCCATCTTGCAAACTACTCTGGAAAATAACAGTTGGTCTTATCTCAACTGTGATTTTAGGAGTTAGTTAGCCCACTTATTATTATTAGCCAACAACAATTCTCTCCTGCCTATAACTTTTCTTTCTCCTATTTTGCAACTGCTCTGCTCCACTTTATTTTATAAGATAACAAAACTTATCTGCCTACCCCTGCTATCAGTTTCCACTCCTCCCCTTCCTCTTCCCACGTGTTTGTTTGTTTGCATGCACGCACACGTTGGTTTATTGATGTGTGCTCGTGCTTGCCCACTTGCTCAAAAGGAGGTTTTAACCTCCGAAGTCCCTATCGCCCACCTGGAATCCTGAAACGCCCACTAGTGGGCGGTAGGGACCAGGTTGACGACCCATGAGTTAGAGGAATATGAGGTCAGAGTTTCAAAATTGTTCTGAGGACTTTGCTATGGAAGAGGTAGTGGAATATGTGGAAGAAAACACTACAGATAAAATGGGAGAAAATTAGAAGAAGTATGTAAAGTGCCTTTTTTTTCCAGGGGAAGGAAAATACCAAAGGTGGTCTTCTTGCTTTGTTGCAAGTACTTGAAAGATCCCAGTGAGTACATACAATTCAGTAACCAAATGACATTAGGATAATGGGATGGGTCTTCAAATATTACCTTATTTGTGATGGGTCCTCAAATATTACCTTAATATTAAAGATTTGTTTGAATGTAAAAAGCAAACTTTCTGGCAAATGGCTTTGGAAACATGGCTTAGATTTAATTTCCACAGAGAAGGCGGGGCTTAGCAGTGAGAAGACGGATTTTCAAGATACTCCTGAAAATCCTCTATTCCGAAGCATTTGGACGGTCCCTTTTTGGACCCAAGCTGTCCCGGAGAGACAGTGAAAGGTAGGAGGAGATCCAGTGGTCCCAGAGACGTTCGCAAAGTCTCTGGGGAACTGGAAAATAACCTCCTTTGCCAGTGACTTCCGGATTAGCCATAAGGCTAATTGAAACTGCAGGCAGCCCCAAAGAATGACGAAAGTGTTTTCAACTGGTAAGATTATTTTATTACTCAGAGATAAACAGTCCGCCTAAAAATTCAAGTTAATTTAAATTAAAGAACAGAAGAATCTAGCGGCGATTTTGATCTTTTTATTGGTTTTTGGACGGTGGTTATTCTACTCTTTAAATGTTTTAAATGTTATTCACACGGACAAAGAATAGATTACTCCAACATCTCCTCTGATCCTCTGCAAGCTGTCTGTAAACCAATTCACTATAACTTGGTTGTTTACAACTTGACACTTTTATTGCTTGGCTGTATTGGTCTAAGATCTGATAAGATTGCACAGGTCCAAGCCTGCAAATACCTCAGAGTTCTCAAGAAAAAATGCTAACTGCGTATAAACATGGTGTCTATTCAAGTGTCTATTCAAATGATTTTTTCAGCGCTACAGAAATTATCTGCCACACGGGCTAGAATTGAGAGAAAATTGGATTATTTGGTGTTTTTAGCAACAAAATACAAGGGAAAATTGAGAATGTTCTTCAAATACAAACTAAGGATGTCAGAGATAAAGATTCTCAACTTGCTGATATTCGGGGCATCTGGTTTATCTCTGAGGGAGAAAAACATGGAATGTCTGAAGGGGGAGCAGCCACACAGAAGATTTACTTTGAAAGAGGAGGAGGAGTGAGAAGCATTAAAGAATTTATACTTTATGAAATACCATCTGCAAAACTTTTGATACCACCACTGAGAATTAAAGACAAGCTGATAAAGGAAATAAAAGGAGGGCGGCAGCATTATATTAGAGGCACCATAAGCAAAAAGGTGCAAAGATTTCTTCATATGGAATTGCTCATAAAGATGTTTGGAGAACTGGACCCACGAATGGCAACAGATTTAAGGCGGTTCTGTTACTGGAGAGACACAGGCTGATAGATGGAAGAGTATAAGCTAAACCTAGCTAAACCTAGTTAAATTCATTTGTAATAGATATAGTTGAATAATAATTGATAATGATAGTAATGTATATAATGTTGAGTTGTTATAATAAATAATAATTGGATATGAGAAGGGAAGGTTAGAAATAACTTTGGACTATATAAAGGTTATTAATCACAATAATAACTATTATAAAAAATAAAATAAAACTATATACAGTTAAACTTTAACTAATAGGGGGAAAATGCTATGATGTACAATATAATTAAATAAAGAAAGGAGAATGATAATAAATTATATACATAGAGGATGAAATTTTTGGTATTAAATATTATGGATGTTTAGCTAAAACAGGATATGAAGATTTGATGTTAATGGCGGATTTTATAAACAAGTAAATGAAATGCCAGCATGTGGTTATGGATTAAATTTTTGGTATAGTTAAGTATGAAGGATGTTTAAACAACTGTAGTCAACTAAAAGTGGAGGTATGATGATGTTAATATAGTAAATATTTGAGTTAAGATATTTGAATTAATATGAATTAATGGAAGAGATGCACAAAAATTTGTTGTAACCAGCTGATATACTTTTTTATAACATATACTTGTTGTGGTTTTTTTTCTCTGTTTTGTTTTTTGTTCTTTTTTGTTTTGACTTTTTTTCCCCCCACTGTTGGGGGTATGTGTTGTTTATGTAACAAAAAAAATTTTTTTTTAATAAAAATAAAAAAAAACAATCTGGAAAAAAAAAGATTTAATTTCCACCAGGCAAGGTGAAATCTAAAAAGAATTCACAAAGAAGAAATGCCAAAACAAATCAATCTTACATGATTTTTGAAGCTGTGAATGTTGATCCCAAATCTTGCAACAAAGCAGTCCTTGAATTTGAAACAAATGATTAAGTAACCTTGAATAGAGAAGTTGAATAGAGAACAAAAAGATTAGCAAGGAAGGCTGAAAGGAGTACAGGTAGTCCAAAGCAGCCCAAAATCTATGTTGCCAAGTGACACATTTGTTAACTGACGTATTGCCCCATTTTGTGGCCTTTGTTGCTTTTGTTGTTAAGTTAGTAACATGGTTGTTAAGTGAATCTGACTTCCCAATTGACTTTGTCAGAAGCTCTCAAAAGTTGATCACGTGATCCCTGGACACTGCAACCATCATAAATTAGAACAAGTTGCCATGCATCTGAATTTTGATGATGTGACCAAGAGGATGCTGGATGGTTGTAAGTGTGAAAAATAGTTGCAAGTCACTTTTTTCAGGGTTGTTGTAACATTGGTCACTAAATGAACTGTTGTAAGTTGAAGACTACTTGTATTTAAAGATTTTGTTTGCAATTTGTTTATTAAAACAATTCCCTTGCTAGTTTTAAGTAAGTATGATAGAAGCCAAGTATCTGGATCTTAGTAAATATACAGAATAAAAAGCATTGTGAAAGTCTTGAGATGATCAACAATTTAGCAGACCTTCCTTGCAATATTTCAGGGTTGGCCCACATCTGTGGTGTAATTGATATAAAGTCACTTTTTTCAGTGATGTTGTAACTTTGAACAGTCACTAAAGGAACTGTTGTAAGTCCAGGACTACCTGTACCAGATTTATGCTGTTTTCTTTTTACATTCTTTTTCGTCTGAACTTGTGTTTTTTACTCTGTAAAGCTGATAAAACCTATTCCTGGACCATCTCCAATGAAGAAATGATTCGCTTCCATATTTTTGATCATTTCTGTAACACTTAGAAATATAATTTTGCTGTATATGTGTTAATCTAACAGAAGTAAAATGGCAAAGATGTATAATCTTCCAGTGCAGTTCTTTCGTTGAAGCTGGTGAATGTGGTTGTTATCCATAACTTCTGCCAATTGTTTTCTATATGGGATTACAGTATCAGTATCCCAAGTTTTCTTTAAACCACCTAAACCTAAAATAGCTTCTTTTATTCTGCAGCTCAATGCATTATTCTTATCTGATCTTCAATTTGTAGTTGATCCTGCTTTCTATAGTTCCAAATACAAGTCAGATTGCTTCTTCATAGCAATAGCATTATAACACTTAGACTTACATACCGCTTCATAGTGCTTTATAGCCTTCTCTAAATGGTTTATAGAGTCAGGATATTGTTCCCAACAATCTGGGTCCTCATTTTACCGACCTCGGAAGAATGGAAGGCTGAGCCAACCTTGAGCTGATCAGGATCAAACTCCTGGCAGTGAGCAGTAAATTAGCCTGCAATACTGCATTCTAACTACTGTGCCACCACGGCTCAAAACCTGTTAGAGAGTTCAGCTAACAATATATGCATGTCAGTCAAAGTAGAAACATTTTTTTAACCCTTGTGGCATAAAAATAATTAACTTGAAAGGAATCTCAACTTGTATTAAATCTAATTCTTCATACGTTTTTGATCAGTGGTTTGAATTTTTCTCCACTACACCGATATCTTGGCAAATATTCTCTCACCTCCTCCAGGCACGTGATTTTTCCTCAAAATTTTATTTTTTACATTTCGATTTAGAAATCTAATCAAAATGTATCTAGGTTTCTGCATGTTCCTAGGAGGGCATGTTCAGTATCTTTATGTGTAAGTCAAATCAATGCTCCATTAATTTTAGAAATGAGATAAGTAGTCAGATTCTTTGCTTCAGTTTTCTCTAACACCCTTTGATCCCTAACTTGTTTCTCCTGCTATGATCCTATAAATCTGCCAATTCAACCTTTATTTCAGAAATATTCCTTTGAGCCTTGTCAATTGCTTAGATATTTGTAACCGTATAATAAGCTTTGCTGGCAGCCTGGGCTATATCTGCTGTTTCTCGTAGCATTTTCTTAAGGTTATTGAGTTGCTCAGACATACTTGCCAAAGCTTTAGTAACTCCCACAGCATATTTATCCCATTGTCTTCATTTGTTTTTAAGTTGTATTAATTGTCCAATTACTTTTATATTAGATGTCTATCTGTGTCTGTGCACAATGTTTTCTTCTCCTACTGCCTCTTCTTCATTATTGGGAAGAGATACATACCAAATAAACTTCGACCCCCTTCCCTTTTTGTAGTTTCCTTCCTTAATGTCCTGCTTAAATTATTTCAATATTTGGTAAGATAGTTAATAAGGTGAACTGGCTATATTAGATCAATACTTAACTATCCTCTGTCTGTGTCTCTCTATTGTTAGTCTCATCCCCTATTATTACATAATAATATATAAGTTGCTGGAAATCACCAACTGAGGTGCAAATAGTTAGAAACAAAGTAGGATGAAACATCTCCACCCTTCCCTGAGTTTACATTCATGAACATAGACGTATGCAAAGATTTTGACTGGCAAATCATCTTTGTGTTTATGGCTTATGTTAAAGTCTAATCTAACTGGGGTGTCTAAGACACTTCTGAAAAGCAGGCAGTTCTGAATATGGATAAAATGCTTTGAAAGCCAAAAATTACTGCCAAGACATGGTGTAAAAATGGATATTACATCCAGCAACCAACTTTCAATTTCAAAACAGTCCATAATTCAAGCACAGTTTATTCAGTTTAGGAATATTTTGGCCAGTATTCCATAAACATGACCAGAGTGAAGCTTTTACTCAGGAATGTTCAAGCATTTCTATGTAAACTGGATCTTTAATATAAAGATTAGTTTGTAAGCCAACAAAGTATTTCTCTGGTCCCATCAACCATATAATCAACTAGCAGGTCTCTGCTCAGGTTAGAGTGTATTGACCTAGAATATTAAGACACAAAGATTTAAGAAAGGGCTTGTTATTGTTCTGTTTTTCTCAGAAATATTTAGCGTATAGAACTATTTAAAACATTTCCCTGTGTTTTCCCCCTAAGAGTTTAAAGCAGCTTAAGGGCACATAAAACCAGAGTGGAAAGGGATATTTAGGCCATTAAGTCTGAGCTCCTGCTTAGTGTAGTTATCAATTTGAAACATCTCTGGTTATCTAGCATCTGCTTGAACATATCCAGTGAACAGCCCCCTATTACATCTTTTAGTCAATTAATTCCACTGTCTCAATGATCTTGCCATTAGTATTTTCTCTTAAATGTCAGTCAGAATCTGTCTTCCTTAACCTGTTAGTTAATTTTTGCTATGCATTCATCCATGAGAGAAAAATTGTAATAAAAAGCTATAACTTAATTATCAAAAGAAAGACAATGCAAGACCTATAAAATATTATAATATTTTATTACACTCAACTAATTAAACTGGAAAGGAAGGATGATCAATTTGTAAAAGCAAATTGACATTTCTTTCTAAATAGAAAATGTTAAACCATTCAGAAGTCCAAGAAGCAGGTGGAATAATGGTTCTTTTTACAGAGGAAGTTCCAAAATAGCATGGAAAGAAAAATATTTTCCCCATTAAACTTTATGTTGAAACACTTTTCTGGATTATTTAATGTGCATTGGATTAGTTGGGTCATGTGCCCTACTTTTAAAAAGACAAGTCTTCTGCATAAAAAGCTGTTAGACATTTCCACCTGTTGTCTATGGTCTCCTAATCCTAGTTAGTAAGTGATACATAAAGCACCTGTATTGGAAATAGTTTGACTGGATGATCCAAATTAAGATTTTGATTTTCTGTGCTGGCTAATCTGGCTACTAGAATATTAATTAGTAGGCCATAATCTCAGGCTATTTCATAGTTGGTAGAAAATAAATAGTTTTTGAAACAGTAGTTTTTCAGGGCTGTTGCTAACTCTGCTCATGGTCAGATGGGTCAGGTATGAATTGAGACAAGTAAACAATCAGGCAACAAATCCGGAAGACAAGCAAGAGACAAATTAGGGCAAATTCCAGTGTGTAAAATGCCAGCGAATCAACATATAAGCAGGTGGGAGCTGGTTTTTGAAGAGCATTTTTTGGCACTTTGCTGAAAAAAGGGGAGATAAGCCATACTGAGCAATAACTTGGTTACATCATACAGGACCTGCAGTGTCTGCTCTCCTGTTAGCACTTCTATGTCTTTAGGCTAGCCTCTTAATCCTTCTGAATTTTCATTAAACTCCGTGCCTAGGATTGAACAACTATGAAATGGTCAGTAGGTGTGGGTCCTGGGAAATTGCTGGTTTTGTAAAAGCCATAGTGGACCAATAGGTATTGGTGTTGATCTTAGACAGTGTGGCTTTCAATTATTGTGTGAACTCTCTAGAGATAGAGGGGGGTAACACGGGACAGAATAGCCTTGATACTGATTTTAATTTCTACAGCTATTTTGGAAGAGATTCCTCCCACAGACTATTTATTTCAGATATCTAGCTAATGAACACTGTGAACATGCTCCCCGGCAAGAAAGAACTTCCCTGGGAAGATTAAGTTTCTTAGCTTCTAAGCTAACAGAGGGCAGATATATTAACATTCCAATATATGAATTGATACGTTCCTGTTAGATGGGAGTTCTTGAGTTGTTAATCACATATGCAGATTGGTAGCCCTTTTATTATTAAACTGTTATGCCTACTCTGATAAGAAGAACATTTCTCCTGGCTGACATAGTTCCTGAAGGATCTAGCGAAGCTTTGCACAACTATTATTTCTGTTAGGCGATTAACAATTTACAACACTTCTTACAATACTTCTAATGTCATTATGATTGCATTTAGTCCTTTTTTTAGTAACTGATTCATACACCGAGAGTTCAAAATAATAATTGTGAAAAAGTAACTAGCGACCAGTCCTTGGATTTTGACCTTTGTAGGTCTGTAAAGCAAAGGAAAGTTGAAATAAAATCATAAATGCAGTCATGCTTTCACTTAGCAACTGTTTCACTTAACAATCAAATTTCCAATTATATTTCCTTAAGGACACACCTTTTACATATGTCTCTGTGTATATGAAATTAGTTATGTTCTGCTCTCTATATGCAGATTATGCACTATTTTATTCTGCTTTATTTTTTTATGCTTTCCCTTATAGTTTAGTCTGTTCTATCAGAGGAACTTACATTGCTATGATTATTTCATCTCGGACCACAAATAATTTTAACTAGGTTGGCTGCATTTTGGCTTAGACCTTGTTGCTGGTCCCGAAAGAATCTGCCAGACCATAGTACCAAAGTTCAACTGCAAAATTGTTGACTTTCAGTATTATTATTATTATTATACAATTGTATCACAGCGGCCAGTTGTTTCGCCAGATTTGGCATTGGTTACTAGTCGGACCCCACCCAGGGGCCTAGGACGTCATAACGTATTTTCGTAATATGCGTGCAGATCCAAGCAGTGCGGCCTTTTGCATTTGACTGATGGTGATTTTGTCAATTTTTAACTGTTTTAAATGTAATTCCAGTGCTTTTGGAATAGCACCCAGTGTGCCAATTACCACTGGAATTACCACTGCTGGTTTGTGCCATAGTCATTGAATTTCGATTTTTAAGTCCTGGTATTTCACGATTTTTTCATGTTCCTTCTCGGCGACCCTGCTATCACCTGGTATTGCGATGTCTATGATTGTGACCTTATTTTTCTCAACCAGTGTGATGTCTGGTGTATTATGCACCAGTATTTTGTCTGTTTGTATACGAAAATCCCATAAGATCTTGACCATCTGATTTTCAGTGACTTTTTCAGGCTTATGTTCCCATCAGTTTGTTGTTGTTTTAATATAATGTTTGCACAAATTCCAGTGGATCATTTGTGCTACTGAATTGTGCCGCAATTTATAATCAGTCTGCGTGATTTTTTTACAGCAGTTGAGTATGTGATCAACAGTTTCATCAACTTCTTTGCAAAGTCTGCATTTGGCGGCATCAGAGGATTTTTCGATTTTGGCCTTAATGGCATTTGTGCAGATAGCTTGTTCTTGCGCAGCCAGGATTAGTAACTCTGTTTCTTTCTTTAATGCACCTGTTGTTAACCATAACCAAGTTATTGTTGTTGTTGTTGTTGTTGTTATTATTATTATTATTATTATTATTATTATTATTATTAGGTTAATGTTTGGTGAGATTCACAGCCTTTGGGGCTGGTTGGTAGCTCAACAGCTCGAGTCCTAACCAAGGACCTAGGAACTGTTAAGGTAACATTGGAGGATATAAGCTGTTCCAAGTAGGGTGGTTTTTTTGTAGAATCAGAATGTTTAAGTCTGATAAATTTAAAATTTCCAAATAGTGAGGTAGCCCTATGGGTATTGCTCCAAGGGCTCCAATTACAATCGGGACAACACACAATTTCTTTTTCCACAGTCACTCAACTTCAATTTGCAAGTCCCGGTACTTTGTGATTTTTTCTTACTGTTTATCTTCAATTCGTGCATCCCCAGGTATTGCAATGTCGATGAACCATACTTTGTTCTTTTCAACTATTGTTATGTCAGGTGTGTTGTGGGCAAAGTCCCTGTCAGTCTGGATTCTGAAGTCCCACAAGATTTTGACTTTCTCATTCTCTAAAACCTTCTCAACCTGATGGTCTCAGTGTTTTTTGCTGTACTCAAATCCAAACTTTTGGCACAATTTCCAGTGAATGATCTTAGCAATGCGGTCATGGCGTTGTAGGTAGTCAATTTGTGAAATTTTGCTGCACCCAGTGATCAAGTGGTCGACTGTCTCATCTTTCTCATTACAGAGACGACATTTGCTGTTGGTGGTAACATGTTGAATTTTTGTCTTCATGCAGTTTGTGGCTAAGGCTTGTTCTTGAGCTGTCAAAATAAAGCTTTCTGTTTCTTTTTTCAGTGCTCCTGATCTTAACCAGTTCCAAGTTAGCTTTTGGTCCGCTTTGCCTTCAATACTTTTCAAGTATTGGCTATGCATAGCTTTGTTTTTCCCATTTCAGCTCACTTCTCAATTACTTCTTTCTTATATTCAGCTTTTGACTTAGTTGTCTTTAAAAGGCCTCCTTTATTTACTTCCTTAATCATTGGTTCTTCACTTTTCTGGATGTAATCATTCAAGCTGTGTTTTTCTTCTTCCATAGTCTGTTTTACTTGTAGGAGTCCTCGACCACCCTCTGCTCTTGGTAGATATAATTGGTCAACATCACTTTTAGGGTGCAAAGCATGATTCATTGTCATAAGCTTCTTTGTTTTTCTGTCCAAATTGTCCAACTCCATCTAGATCCAGTCAATTATTCCTGCAGAGTATCAAATCACAGGTATAGCCCAGGTATTTATGGCTTTTATGAAGTTTCCTCCATTCAATTTGGACTTTAATATCTTGCAAATTCGTTGAATGTACTTGGCTGAAGTTAATTCCTTGACTTTATTATGCATTAACTCAGAGGCCTCTAAAATCCCAAGTACTTGTAGCCTTCTTCTGATTTTACTGCCATTCTTCATTCTCAAGTTCTATTCCATCATCTTCTGCGACCTTGCCTGCTTTGGTTGCCATTGTCGCACATTTATCAATTCCAAACTGCATACCAATGTCTTGGCTAAATTCTTTGTGCTTTCAATTAATAAATTCAGTTCAGCTTTTGTTTTACCAAACAGCTTCAAATCATCTATATACACCAAGTGCAGAATTTTCAGTCCTTTCTTTGCAAGTTCATATCCATAGTTCATCTTCTTCAAAATGATTGTCAGTGGTAGCATTGAGAGTATAAAAAGTAGGGGTGAAAGGGAATCGCCCGGGAAAATGCATTGTTTAATTTCAACTTCACTCAGTACTTCTTCATTAGCTATAAGCTTCGTTTTCCAGAGGTTCATTGAAGTTTCCATGAATTTTTGTATGTTGCTGCTGATGCCAAAGATTTTCAGGCATTTCTTGATCCAGCTATGGGGAACTGAATCAAATGCTTTCTTAAAGTCTATCCAAGCCATGAACAGCTTGGTTCGTCTTTTCTTTGAATTCTTTAGGATTAGCTTGTCAATCAGCAGTTGGTCCTTTGTTCCTCTTGAATTTTTGCAGCATCCTTTCTGTTCTACAGGAAGCAAGTCATTTCTTTCCAAGTATCCATAAATTTGGTTCACAATGATACCAGTAAGGAGCTTGTATGTTGTTGGCAAACAGGTGATTGGCCTATAGTTTCCAGGATCATTTCCTTTTTCTTTATCTTTTTGGATCAAAAATGTCCAGTTGTCATCTATTCATCATTTTCAGGTGTTTTTAAGATCTGGTTCATTTGGGCTGTCAATCTTTTGTGCACACTTGTAAGTGCCTTTAACCAGAAGCCATGTAACTCATCTGGTCCAGGTGCACTCCAGTTCTTCACTTTTCTTGACTGTCTTTGCACCATTTCTTTTGTTATTTTCACACCTTCCATTTTATGCACTTTAATAGAATCCTCAATCTGTTTGATCCATTTTGCATTTCTGTTATGCTTCTTGTTGTTTTCTCACAAATTCTTCCAGAATTTCAGAGCTTTCTCTTTATCAGGCTTTTCATTTGTTGTTGTTGTTATTGTTGTTGTTGTTGTTACTACTATACTACTACTACTACTACTACTACTACTACTACTACTACTACTACTACTGAATTATTAGGCAGCAAAATAAATACCTACATTTATTTTACTCTAGAAATCAACAATTTCCATCACAATTTATGTCTCTGAAAGGCTGCAAAAGTTGATGTTACAACCACTGCTACAAAAAATAGCATTCTTTATCTTTTACATAAAGCAATATGATTGGTATGGTATAAGGTGTTATTATATTTCAATGACTGATTAATCTACTGAAAAAATCTTTGCAACAATGCCATAATTTGTCATGTCACTTACTTAATCTTGTAGATTATGAACATTCTTTAATTTTACTTTGTACATATGCTTCTACTTTATTGTACCCAGTCTCTCATCCTAAAAGTTATAGGCAGATCATATTTATTTATGATCTTGTCTGTGTCCTAGGCACAGAGAAGAAACAAGTATTTACACAAACTGAAAAAGCTCTAAAGCAATAGCACATACGTACAGGTAGATGCTACAAACTTTTGTCCTGTGTTTGATGTATGTATGTATTTAAAGCATTTTCATGATGATGTCATCATCCCCTTCCTTGCCTTTTCTGATGACACCATCATAGAAGACTAGTGGATAACTCATCTGTAGTCATCTTGCCTGCAACAATCAACTCTACTGCATTCCGGAATGGGCATCAAATCTCTTTAGGAATACCTTTCTTGTACCAAAAATATGGCACAGATTTTCTGACAGAAGGGACTACTGTCACTGCAGATTTTATTTCATACATTTTCTCTGAAAACAAGTTATTAAAAATGTTGCTCTTAATTTCTTTATTGGTGATCTTTCAAACTGGGTGTGCTTTATGTATTACACCTCATCTGCAACTTTTATTCAATTCTACTAACAATAACAATAGTAACATGATTTCTGCTTTTCTCATATTATTATGGAGGTTTTTCTTTTTCTTTCTCACTTTTTGAAACTCACATTAGAGCTGGCCATTTTTTATGTAGCCTATAAAATTTAGTGTTAAAGCAAGCTATCCATCCATCATTCTTTTGTGCAACATGCTATACAAAGAGAAATAAGCTTTGCTTTTTTGAAGAATAATGTTTGAAAACAATATTGTTATGTTTTGGCAGTCAGGTTCTCTAAAGATGGTCTGGCCCTTTAATGCTATGTCTCTGTTGCCATGGCAATGGAGATTTTCATGTAGGTTGATCTGCTTTGGTTTGCTTTTTATATAATATTTTATAGGTTCTTGGAGAAAATTCACTTGAACAGGATCCCTGCATTCAAGGAGATAAGAAATCTCTAGTTTTATATTCATTTGTTTTTGTTTGATGTCCATAAACATCAGATAATAACCTCATAAACACCTAGGAATGAGGACAGATGTAAGATCTTAATATGTTGAGTTCCAATTAATTGTATAATAGAGAAAATGCTTTAAGTATAAAAGATGACACAATTTTATTGTCATATCTTTACATTTTTCTCATGCAGTTTATTTTACAAAAAAATAAATATGTGTATACCAACACCCCAAATCAGTTCTGTACAATGCTTACTTTTCTATTCACTATAGTGCTATACATATTTTCAGATAAATGTTCATGGCTATATCTCAGTTATAGCTTCAAAATATACAAATCGATCAATACTTTGGATTTAAGACATTTGATAGGGAAAACCAATTCTATGATAAGAAGCCTCTTCTCAAATTTTGTTGTTTAAATTGTTGATTTATCATTGTTGATAGATTGTTTTGAATAATCCTCGCTTGGGTGTCATGCTAATGGACAGTTTTCTACTCTTCCGATAATGGAATGAAACACAACCAAATGAATAGCCTAAATACCAATATTGGAAGAATTTGGGTTTATTGGGACATTTAAAGTGGCCTGTCAATAACCAGCACATGGTTAAGACAGTGAAACTAACTTAATTCTACTACAGGTGCTTTAGCTGAGCATAATTGGGACTTTAGCTTTCTTCATTTGCTTATCCTGTAGTACACTGTTGCAGGTTAAAGGAATAAATAGCACAGCGGCAAAAACATTTAGCTCTTTAGATTATTTCCAAATACCATGTTATTTACCTTTTCTTTACTTACCTTTTATTAATAGTATTTGCAGCCTCTTCCAGCCTGCAAACTAGAAACTTTGGTCTCTTTGGTATCTTATCTAGCGCATAATGTACTAATTTCTAGTATAGTAGCAACACATATCACATTAGAGGTCTTCATTTTAGCCAAGATTATAGTGATCATATATACTTGATTATAAAGGACAGCCTTTTATTTCAGAAAGCTGTCTTTTAGATTTATTTATTTTTCAAAAAATCACGTGTTCTTTATTTTGGTCATTTAACTATTGAAATAGTACCACTTCAAGCACTGTGTTTCACATTTGTATGAAAAATATGGAAATTGAATTGATTTTTGGTCACTAGTTATGATTGTTATTTCTTGGGGTTCCTTCACTAACTGAATGCTGTTCTTCTGAATGATCTCTCTCATCTTATAAAGAACTGAAGAGTTGACCTTGGCCATAGGGAAAGAATAGCCAAACTCTGGGAGGGGGGAGAATAGTACTTGAGGATAAAATTACATACAGTAGTCCTGGGAAAGGGACAAGTGTGATTAAGAAACAAATTTGCGTCAGTTTGATTTTGTTTAGTGCAGTGTTTCTCAACCTTGGCAACTTGAAGATGTCCGGACTTCAACTCCCAGAATTCCCCAGCCAGCATTCTCTGGCTGGGGAATTCTGGGAGTTGAAGTCCAGACATCTTCAAGTTGCTAAGGTTAGTGTAATATACGGTACAGGGTTTCCTGCCTAGGCAGGGGGTTGGACTAGAAGACCTCCAAGGGCTCTTCTAACTCTGCTATTGTATTAATATGAGACAGAGAAAAACATGAAGGTGAGTTTGAAAGCCAGTTATTCTAATTTACTACAAGAATCTCTGCCATATACTGTATGTCTTTTTATCTGGCACATCTTAAAGGGATGACAATCCCCATTCTTTCTTATGCTATTTCAAGACTATTCCTTCTTAACTCCAGTTATCTGAAGATATAAGAAAACAATAAGAAACTGCAGGGCAAAATGGAAGCAGTGGATAAAAAAATTGTTTCTTCCTTTCCTGGAGGAAACAATTTTCCTATGAGGATTTTTTTTTTTAATCACAAGAATTTATATACCACCATATTGTAAGGCTGCACTGTTCTGAGCAGCTACAATAAATATTCAATGAAACAATTGCTATATACTTCAATAAATACTTTAAAAAGCCAAATAATAAAGATCAAGTATAGCCTTAAACCGCAACATAAGGCAGGGCTTATATTTTCCGATCATGATTTAGCCCTTCAAATGCCAGGCAAAAAGAACAACACCCAGAGCCGACATTAGAACCATAATGGAACCAAATTGTTTATCTTTAAAAAGTACTTTGGTTTTGTTTGTTTTATCTCTGTGATGACCCAGGACAAAGCACGAAGGCCACACAGCCAGCTGAGAGTTCAAATTCCCCTTTAATGCTCCAAATTTCTCCCAAACACTCCCACATTCTTGGCAAATCCCAGAGCAAAGTGGGTGGGCACGCGCGCACACACACACGCACACACACATAGCAGCCTCTGGCTGCGAGCAGTCCATCAAAGCAAAGAAGCAGGGAAATGAATCCATGAAGAAAGGAAGAAACAATGAGTCCATGAAGCAAGGAACAAGGCACTGAGTCATGAAGCAAGGAAGAAGCAAGCAGTCCTGCAAATGCCAGATGTCTGCAACAGCACACAAAACTCCACAATTTAGCATTTGTTCCCAATAAACACCCTTCCTACAGCATCTCGTTAAATCTCAGTTCCCAAGTGCATCTTGTGGAGAGGGGCAGGGTGGTCTCCCGTGTTGTTGGGTCAGCCTGCACTGTTCTTGCCTTCTCTCCACTCTCTATGCTCAGGGATCAGGAGGGGGTGGTCCTTGCTCATTGCCTGAGCTCCGTCACTCTTCATTTCCACTGCTTGCCCTCTCTCAGACATCCTGCGCCATCCCTGCTAACAAGCTCTCCCAATCCTGAGGGGCACTGGGCTGCTTTGTCCTGCTCCTCCCCACATTCCTCCGAAGTCAACGAAGCCCCGCCCCCCTCAATCTCCATCAGCTCTAGCTCCGGCTCGTTCTCCTCTGCAGATTTAGGCTCTGACGGGGGCATGACAGTCTCATTCTAACAACATCAGGTTTCTATTAAATAACGGCAAATCAGCCATGCTCTGTGATTTCTCACATTGGAACATCAAGAATCAGGATTCTTCCACTTCTATTATTTCTAATTATAATTGTCTATTCAGAACAGGAAGTACCTTAAACAGTACCTTTTATCTCCTAATCTCTCAGGCTGTCCAAGAGAAGACAGTGGTTGATAATACTGAATGACCAGCAGATTTGCATTCATTTAATTAAGATCTTCACAAAGGATTCTCAGGAAGATCAAAGAGGACTGAACATTGTTGAAAGTGATCTGCATCAATTAGGATTTGTGGCAACTGCTTCTCTACCATCTTCTCCAGAATCTTCCCCCAAAAGTGGTGTTTAAAGAGTAGATAGAAGTTATCTTATATAGTAGGACCAAGGGATACTATGTGATTCTTCAAGAATGGATACATCATCACTTATTTAAGGCTTCTCATACCATATCCTCTCCAAGACAGACATTAATTGCCTCTGAAACCAAACACACTTCTTGGCTGCTCAAAATCTGCAGTTATCCAAGTTTATACTATTGAGATTCCTATTCATGTTCTTGGCCTCCACAGGGTGAAATTAATCATAGTGGTCCACAAATTATTACTTAGTCAAATGGTATATAATATGAAGAAATATGAATGCTGTTATCTATAAAATTTCTGGCAAAAAGATCACAACGCCCATGGAAGCATTATCCTTTCCACTCTTGCCTAGCAGGTTGTGAGCACTCTTCAATATACATTTTTCTATTAATTGATACATTTTAAGTTCAATTCACACACAGAGAAAGAGACGCCTTGTGTCTAGCATGGTAGCTAAAAATATATACAAATACAACTGCAAGCGCATATATACTTTCTGAATAAATGCTTATAAGGCAAGGTTTCTTATCACACATCGTATAGAAGCATGTATGTCCATTTAGATATAACTAGAAATGTGCTTATGCATATCTAAACAATGCTTCAAGTATTAGTTTTACCCTTTATCCTCTTTTTTGGGTTTCATATAAAATTGGATTATAATTTTTGCTTCAATTAACATCTCTTAAACTTTCACTTTTTCATGTACCTCTGAAGCTGCTAGAGTATATAGGCTATATTTTATCAGCATGTTTTCATCATATATAGTGTCAAGCAGATTATTTGGTCCAAAACTACTAGAACAAATAGAAGAGTATAGAGGAGTGGCAGCATTGAAAATTAATAAAGATAAAACAAAACTTTTAGTGAAAAACATAACAAAAAACAGAAAAGAGAAATAATGGAGAAATTAGATATTCAAATATTTAAAAAGTGAAATATTTGAGAATACAGCTGACTTTGTGATGTGTAACTATTAAGGAAAATAATTATTATAAACTAAGAAGTCAAAATGAAATAGATATAGAGAAATGGAAATACAGCTATCATAATGGAAAGAATTGCAGTAATTAAGATGAATATATTACCAAGAATATTATTTTTATTCCAAACAATACCAATAAAACTGGGGAAAAAGTACTTTGAAAAATTAAATAAAATAATAGGAAAATATATTTGACAAGGAAAGAAATTGAGAATTAATATAAGTATGTTACAAAATTCAAGGATTAGAGGTCAATTTGGTGTACCGAATTGGCAATTATACTATCTAACGTGGATAAAAGAATGGATATTACTAAGAAATGCAAGGTTACTATCCTTGGAGGGACATGATATGCAACTGGGTTGGCACACATTTTTTGTGGTATGGGAAAAATAAAATACATAGTTATTTTCAGAGACACTATGTAAGAAATGGTTTATACGCAGTATAGGAAAAAGTAAAAGAAAAACACTATATGGAAGTACCAATGTGGCTTTTAATGGTGGAAGCTTTGACACATCTGAATGTTAGTAGTATGAAAAAGATTATTAGTACAAAGATATATTAACAGCGCAGGGAGAACTGAAACCGAAGAAAGAATTAGAAGAAGAAGAACAACAAGAAGATTGATATAGGATGGTTTAAACAAATGCAAATACAAACAAGATATGAGAAAGGTATTAAAGAGTATGGTTTTAATATGGAAAACTCAGAATTAGATAGGATACTCATGGGAACAGATGAAAAATGATTAAAAAATTGTAGTTATCTACTTAGAATACATTTAGAAGAAGAAGAGGTTAAAGAAACAATGATAAGATGGGCAAAAAACTTTGGATATATAATAGAACTAGAAACATGGCAACAACTATGGGAAAGGAATTATAAATTGACAATGGTGACAGTGTATAAAGAGAATTTATATAAAATGTTTTATAGATGGCACATGACATCTGAAAGATTAGCAAAAACGTTTAAGGATAAATCAGCTAAATGTTGGAAGTATCACCAATTGCCAGGAACATATTATGA
Organism: Thamnophis elegans; assembly: GCF_009769535.1. Lineage (NCBI taxonomy): Eukaryota > Metazoa > Chordata > Lepidosauria > Squamata > Natricidae > Thamnophis > Thamnophis elegans. The sequence goes on from NC_045549.1 coordinate 52,975,392, forward strand.
TATATGGTGGATGTGTAGGGATGCAAAAAGCTATTGGGTTAAAATACAAACATGGTTAAAGGAAATGATACATCAACCCATAGAGTTTAAGCCAGAGGTATTTTAATTGGGTATTCTACCAGATAAATATAGTAAAAAAAGATTCATATTTGATTGTACAAATAATAACAGCAGCTAGAATTGTATTTGCACAAAATTGGAAAGCAGACAAAATCCCATCGGAAGGGGAGATAATAAAGACGATATAAAACTGTGCAGAAACAAATAGGCTGATATTGAGAATAAAGGACAAAGAGGAATCAGTGTACTACAGGACATGGGGTGATTTTATGAGTGGCTTTAAAAAGATATAAATAAAAAGAAAAAGGAACAAAACATGAAATAAATATTTCAGATGACAAATGATCAAAATAGGGGGAGGGGAAATAAAAAAACATCAAAATGTAAATATATAAGTGGAAAAATGATATGAATTGACATATGTTAAATAACATAAGAATGTATATCTAAGAATGAATTTGAAAGGAGAAATAAACTTTTTACAAAAAAAGCAAAGTATTCATGGAAATTATTTTGCTGTTATATTCACATTATGATTATTCAACAAACAGCATATGATTCCTACCAAAGGAACAAGCAGAACCCCCAATGTACCCACTTTATTTATTTATTTATATACATATACATATACATCAGTGGTGGGTTTCAAAAATTGTTCGAACCTACTCTGTGGGTGTGGCCTCCTTTGTGGGAGTGGCTTGCCGCCCATGTGACCGGATGGGAATGGCTTGCCACCCATGTGACCGGATATGAAGATGTTGACGACACTTGTCAGAACCACCTTAAATTACCTCACACACAGCACTGGCATGCATAAGAATATGATGTAAACTTGTTTTTTAAAAGGCATCTTTGGTTTGCGTTAAAACAACTTCAACACACGCAATGTTCTGATTGCATCACAAACGCAGTGGTCATCCTTACCTTTCACAGAGGCACTGAGTTTTATAAATATGAGCATGATAGTGTAGAATAATCATATCCAAGCACCAGTGGTGGGTTTCAAAAAAATTTGGAACCTCTTCTATAGGTGTGGCCTGCTTTCTGGGTCCACTGGTGGAACCTCTTGTAACCGGTTCGGTAGATTTGACGAACCAGTTCTACTGAATAGGTGTGAACTGGTAGGAACCCACCTCTGATATACATATACATATACACATACACATACATACACACACACACACACACACACACACACATATATATTATATATATAATGTGTATCTTATTAGTATCTCATCTACATAAATCCTTGTAAAATATTAATAGGGAATTTTGAAACTAAGGTCAATTCTCTTGAACTTCCAAATTCAGTCTCTATTAGACACAATACTTCTGGTTTTTCAATAGCAATAAATCTTAGAATCTTATAGTGAGTTAATAAACACAGTACGTCTGTTCCACTACTCTACGCTTGGCCTAAAGGTATATATGGCCCAGCTAAGCAGGATGGAAACGATCAAGGAATTCTCCCCTAGGTCACAGAGTTTTGCAATCAAACAGTCTAGTACTCATACTTAATCTTCTGATTAATTGTAACTGAGACTCTGGAAATGAAGTAGTGATAAAAAATTATTTCAATACAGAAATAGAGATTCTGTGAAAAATATATAAATGCACACACAGCAATGACCTGTGTTCTTTACACTTTGATGCCACGCTTTAGTTTCATGTTGTCTCTCAGTCTCTAGATTATTTTGTATAAAATAGAAAATCAACACATTAATGTTTTAATTCTCTATTTTATACAGAATAATCTAGAGATCCTATATTATAATCCTATTATGTCATCCTTTTCACATTGTCTCAAACGGGAAAATATACTTGTAGCTATTTTTCATAGCTTGTAGCTGTTTTTCGTAGTTTTCATAGTTTGGTAAGGTCCACATATAAGTCCATGAAAGGAAATCCTGTCATAAGGAATTCTAGTTCTATCCTGTTGCTTTCACCTTTGTTAACTTCAGACCCCTTTCTGCAGTGGTGGTATATAAAATGTACCTGGTATTCCCTTTGATGGGAAGCTGTGTGCTCATGTTATTAACTGTAGGAAGTCTAAACCTTTTAATACTCATCCCCTTTAAATAAGCATTATTTTCCCCAACTGTACTCTTCTGAAAATCATCTAGGTTTGACAATTGCATCAATCCTTGAATTCATTAATAGAATATTATATAACCCATGGCCTTCATGCAGAGGGAATATTCAGTCAGGGTTACTGGCAGCTTGGTTGAATATAGATAGATAGGGTCATGGGGATAGTTTTTAAGAGCTGTGGTCAATATTATATTGATGATAAAGCTTCCTTTGAAATGTGAAAGGAAATAAAAAGAAAGGTAATTCAGCAATAGCTGCTCAGTGAAAGCTATCTTTTCAATTTCACTTTCCCCTTCACTTTCCCTCATTTCCCTTCACTTTTTCACAGTTGCTCAGATAATATATTTTTGGAAGTTAACCAAAGATTTGCATACCATATCATATTTTTACATTTTTCATTATATTAAATATTCCATTGTTTTAGATCAGTTACTATTTGATGGAAACCAGATCTTAGTTTTTATTCATATGCTTGCCTTGTATTAGAAAGTTTTGAAAAGTAAAAGTAGTTTTCTTACTAAGTGTTACTTCTGTTACCATTTAAGAAGCAATCACACAATTTGATATGGAATGAGAAACCAGATAGAAAAAAAAAACAGTGAGGGACTGATTAGGGATTGCATAATTTCTTCATTACCTACTAATCTACTTTTGTGAGTTATGGCCTATAATGAGTTATTAAATGGTATATTAAGAACTTCACAGAGGATAAAAAATATGTGATTTCATTTATTTTCAATTAAATACAAAAGTTAATGCAATAATTACAAATATTTTATCTATCAGCATATTGTTTAGTATAATCACTAATCAGATTTTTTTAAAAAAACACCAGAATATGAGTGCAAATACTAAATACTAAAATAATTAGGAAAACTAACAAGCTAAGATATTAAGATACTAAAAACTCTAAAATACAAAAGTACTAAGCTGCTATCCTATCCTGCTTATCCCTAGAATATGTTTATCTTTTTTCTCCAAATTTCTTTTTTTTTTACACAGTATCATTCACCAGTTTATCAAATAGAATTTTGCCACTTGCCTTGTAATATTGGTGTTACGCTTCTCAAGTACATGCCTGACAAAAATCATAAAGTTTTTAAAGTCTCCTATTTCATGTTCTGATATAGATTTGATAATAGATCCTCCTGTTTCACTTGAACACTACAATCACTCCTCCAAGGGCGAGAAAGTGATCTTGAGCACAGGAACATTCATCTATATTTATATTCATCTACATCTATTTAGATTAGCTAAAACCTATTCATATTCAGAGAAATGTGGTTATCCTACTTCTTTTCCTTTTTTTTTCATGATTCTGTGCTATAGAAATTCCCTCATCCTGGAGTGGCAAAAAAGGAGTATTTCCTCCGTGACCAGTTTGAAAATAGGGACTATTTTCAGGTACCTAAAATGTTTCAAAATGTTTTCCCTTGTTTCAGTTTACTTTGTTGCCCACTACATTTCTCAATTCCTTGGCTAAAATTCTGTCTGTGTTGCAGTAGTTGTAGTAATTATTGGCAGTTTGACTACTACAAGAAGATTTTATTACTTATATGAAATAAACCATCTTATGTCTTTAAACTAATCAAAAACATGTTCACAAAAATTTCTCCTCAGATTATATATTTCATATATATGTATTTAATAATCATCAGTTAAGTATACTGTATGTCCTTGAAAGAAGATTAATATTATATCATTCCAGATACTCTTCTCACTGACTCAGGCAATGTGTTCTTTCAATTATTCTTTTCTCTCTATACCAACAACTCCATATCAAACGATCTCTATGTTAAAGTACAGAAGTTTGCAGATGATACAACAGTGATTTGTCTCATTCAAGACGATGAATCTGCATACAGATGGACAGTTGAACAACTGGCCCTGTGATGCGGCCAGAATAATCTTGAACTGAACAGACTCAAAACTGTAGAGATAATAATAGATTTTAGGAGAAGCCCTTCAATTCTACCACCTCTTACAATACTAGACAACACAGTGTCAACAGTAGAGACCTTCACATGTTTAGGTTCTATAACATCTCAGGATTTAAAATGGACATCTAACATGAAAAATGTCATTAAAAAAAGCACAGCAAAGAATGTTCTTCTTGCACCAACTCAGAAAACGTAGACTGCCCAAGGCTGCTAATACAGTTCTAGACAGTTCTACAAAGGAATTATTGAGTAATTTGCACCTCTATAATTGTCTGTATCAGGTTTGCCAGGTTCCGCTAGAAGGGGGGGGCTAGGTGGGCAACAAAGAGGCATGATGGGAATGAGGGTGGGGGGAATGATAGGTGAAAAGACCAGAGAAGCTCAGAACCAGTTTGTACCAGCATCCCAAGCCAAGCTCCATGAGAAAGAATGTGGATTACCTCAAAACACCTCAGCATTCTCAAAACAGTTTGGCGAGTTGCTAAAGATGGACAGGTCACAGGGGCAGTGCTGGGATGAAAGGAAACCTTTTGAGCACAGGAAACCCATGACTACTATAGTCAATATCTTTAGTAAAACAACACTTTGCTTCAACTAAATGAAGTTGAGAATTTTAATTTCCTAAGGGATCAGATTGAAGTAGGTCTCACAGTCTGGATGAGGGCTGTGAAAATATCTACAGACCCATCATATCCTGGATATAATCTGTTTCAACTTCTTCCTCAAACTACCTACTAGGGATGTATTACTATTATACTTCTCATGTTTTTCCTTAGCTTTTTATAACTTTAACTTTGTTGTTTATATCTCATAATTTATCTTGATTGTTTTTGTTTAGTAGCCTATTATGATTTATCTTGATTGCTTATTTAGTATCCTATAACTATCATTGAGTATTGTATCTTATGATTTATGGTGATTGTATTTTATTATGATGATCATGATTTATCACTTGTTGCTTGTATGTACACTGAGACCTTAGGCACCACAGTCAAATTCCTTGTGTGTCCAATCACACTTGGTCAATAAAGAATTCTAATTCTAAAGATTTCTATTCTATTTATTTACCACTTCTAAGAAAACTAAGGAGATGTGAATGATTGGAGACAGTTATATACAAGGCTTACAAGAATGTTTATGGATTGCATTGTTTCTGAGGAGTATTAATGCAAAATGCTAGCCTATTAGAGAAAATGAATTATAAATTTAATATTAACCATTGCATTTCGTTATTGCATCACTTCTACTCTAAAGTTGATAGTTTATGGGCAACTCATATTGCAGTGACAATACTATCCATTAATTATTTTTTTCCTGGGTTCTGTCTTTATCTTTATACACATTTTAAAATTAATCTGAAATATGTATTTGTTGTTTGCTTTTACAGATTAACAAAATCTGTTAATTATATTGCACAAAGATGCCTAATTTAACTATATTAAGAAAAGAGGACTCCATCCCCCCAATAGGCTATGCTGGCTGAGTATTAGTTTTGTTTCATCTTTGTGATTCCTTTTTTCACTATGAATGAGGCTGGCTATAGTAAATCACTTTTTAGTTTTGAAGATATCAAGTTGATTTTACATATAATATTGTGGAGCCTGAAAAATATATACCTCTGTAAGTTCCAGTAAATAATGCTGTCTATGAAACCTGGATTCCAATTATAAACTTTAGTATAGTTTTTAATTTTAAATTCACCTTTTCCTAGCCTTAAAATAGAGGGTTAGTAACCCAGAGTCACCATGAAGGTATTAGCTTAATTTCTCTTTTGCAGTTTTGCAGTCAGTATCAGCTGCCTGTCTGGATTTGTCTGCTATTCTTCATCTCCAGACTATCTCTCTGGGAATAGCCTCCTTTTTCACTCATGTATGGGAGCTTAAGTGTGTTGATGTGAGATAAAATGTTCAAGAACAACAGAAATGTATAGAGAGAAAATTACTACTTCCCTGTGGTCCTTTATTATTGCAAAGTTGCTTTTTCTGGCTGAGGCTTGGTGTATTATCAATCATGACTGACTCCCCTTCCCCAAATCGGTGACATCTCACAGAAAAATGTTTACTGGAAGGTGAGGAGATGTAGGACATTTCTGCAGAAAAAATCTGTGCCAGTGTGAAAATAGCTCTCAACATCTTTTTAAAAATGTTTTATTTATTTTATTTATATAATATATACAAATTCAATTTCCATCAAACAGTGTATGATCTGGGTACAGTTGTTTTTAAGCGGTCATAATCCACATATTTTCTATAGTATTCTCCACAATAATATTGATAATATAATAATATAATAACAATAATACTTAACATTAACTTTAACAACTCTCCACTTTAACATTTTCTCTTTTTATGTATCCTCTTTTCTAATGTCTGTTTCTATTATCAAGCCATTGATAAAATATGTTCCATATAAAAAATATTCAGTTTCTTCCTTATCCTTAATAATAAGCATTAGTCTATCCATTTCTGCACATTCTAATATTTTCTTAATTACATTCTCATCTGGTGGAATCTCATCATTTTTTCATTGCTGTGCAAATACAATTCTGGCTGTAGAATTCTCAACCTCTGATCCCCAAAGGATGAGAAGTTACTTTTGACCTGCAATATACTTACAATCACAGCAAACCAAATATTTTATTTTGCCACTCTTTGAAATGCTGAGCTAATAGACACTCCATTATCCCTTTTAGGAGGAGCAAGTGCATAATTCTGTCCCAAGGCTTCTAAAATTAAGGCAGAAATGCCTTTTTTAGGATTTCTCTTTAGCAAACTCCAATCTCTCTAAACAATTGTTAAAAATCTCTGAACAATTACTTGGCCTTTTTATTTATTTACTATACTACCTTCATTAATTTTATAAATAAGACAAGCGGCAAACATACCTAATATTCCTTCTTTCTCCTACTTTCCCACCACAACATCCATGTGAGGTGAATTGGATTGAGAGAGACTGAGTGGCCCAACTTAACCCAGCCAGCTTCCATGCCAAAGGCAGACCTAGAACCTACTGTTTCCTGCCTGGTGCCTTAACCACTAAACCAATATGGCTCTCCAATTTGCAGCCAGAAAAAAAGACTAAAACAGGACTTAAGTAAATTTCAAGTGTTGCAAGGAGTTTCAAAGTTAAAACACTGAGTATGTTACATGGACTTTTAATTAAAAACAGAAGCTTATAGAAACTATCCAGTTTTGTTTTTCTTTTCTTTCTTTTTTTGTAAATGGGCAAGCAAATAGAAATTTGAATGTGTGGAGAAAACATGACTGCACTAACATTTTTCTCCTCTTATTTGGATTTTGGGTAGGGAGACTTTTGTTATTCTGAAACAGCAACAAGTCAGTGAGTGAAGTACTATTTGATTGCCTGTTTTGGCACTCCTGTGGCATCTTGGGGGTTTATAATATCTTTGCCTATTCTGATAAATTGTGGTTGCCAGACTTGAAGACAACTAGGGCTTGATTTCAATTTATGAAAATGACAGCCATGAGGAAGAATAATCCCTATGTATAATCATCCAGGGTTTTCAAGATAATTTTTGACCATTTCATTCAGATTAGAATTTCTTTTAATGCATTGTAAAATTATTTTCCAATTGTCATTGCCTCATTAATTTGTTTTAGGGGAAAATTTCATGAACGTTAATAGAAAAGGTTAATAGAAGATTAGTAGTTACACTAAAGGGAAAAAATGTCCAATCTCTTAAAAGCAGCATCATGGAAGATAAGAGTAGAAATGCAAACCAAAATAGGCAAGGAATTGGTAAGAGAATACTTATCCCCAATTCTTTTTCTTTTCTTATCCTTGCTCACTTCTCTTCCCCCTCTTCCTCCCCACTGCCTATTTGCTTTTATATTTTGTATCTTATAATATTTTATAATAAAAATGTTAAACTGGAGAATATTATCTCCCTTGGACGAGTTCAGATAACTGAGACCAAATGATTTTCATCCCAGGGTACTGGAGAAGCTGGCAAATGTGATCTTGGATCCATGGAAAAAATATTTCAGAGCTCTTGGAGTGTGGCAGACTGCCAAAGGACTAGAAAAGAGTTGATGTGGTTCAAAACTTCAAAAAGGGCCAAAAAAATTGGATCCATGAAACTACAGACCAATCAGCTTGATGTCAATATCTGGAGAAATCCTGGAATAGATAATCAAGCAGCAACTTTGTGAGCACTTATAAATGAACAAGATGATTACTGGATGGCAGCATGGGTTTGTTAGAAGCAGGTCATGCCAAACCTTATTGCCTTTTTTTGATAAGGTACTATAATTTAGTGGAACAAGCAAGATGCTGTGGATATAACCTACTTAGACTTCAGTAAGTTATTTCATAAAGTAGACCACAACTTTTACTTGGTAAAATAGAATAACATGGAATAGATAGTACCATCACCATATGGATATGCAGTTGGCTGACTCACCACACTCAGCATGTGGTCCTCAATGAGACTACATTTACATGGAGGGAAGTATCCAATGGGGTATCTCATGGTTCTATTTTGGGCCCAGTGCTCTTCAACATCTTCAAAATTAACAGAGATAAGGGGATTGAAGGGGCGCTCATCAGATTTGCAGATGACACCAAGCTGGAAGGAATTGCTAACACTTGCAAGATAGACTCAAGATTCAGAAGGATCTTGAGAGACTTAAACGTTGGGCCCTATCCAACAAGATGAAGTTTAATGTGAGAAAAGTAGGGTCCTACACTTAGGCAGAAAAAGGCAAATGCACAAGTACAGAATAGACAGTAACTGGCTCAACAATAGTGCCTGTGAGAGAGATCTAGGTGTCTTGGTGGACCACTACTTAAGTATGAACCAGCAATGTGTTCTAGCTGCCAAAAAAAGAAAAAGCCAGTGCAGTCCTAATCTGCATCAACAAAGAAATAGCATCAAGATCATGAGAAGTGATAATACCATTCTAAATTGCATTAGAAAGACCATAGTTGGAATATGGTCTTTACCAGTTCAGTTACAGTCACCATAATATAAAAAAGATTCTGAGACCCTAAAAAGAGTGCAGAGGAAAGCAAAAAAAAAAAAAAAAAAAAAAAAACACATGAGGAGTCTGGAGACTAATCTGTGTGAAAAATATCTAAAAAACTTGGTATGGATAGCTTAATGAATAGCACTTGAGAAGCTTGTGTTTTTTGATGGAAACTCATCAACCTGGAAGTAAGAAAAAATTATTGACAGTAAGAACAAATAGTTAGTGGAATAGATGGCTTCCTGGAGCTGTGGGTGTTCCATCACTGGTGATTTTTATGAAAAGATTCGACAACTATTTGTCTGGGATGGAATAAGGACTGATGAGACCTCCAAGGTCCTTCTGGATATATGATTCTAAGAAAGTATAAGAACTAGGTATTTTAAAGATATAACTTTACAAAAAAAGCTAGTGAAACATGTAACATGTAGTCTAGACTAGACCACAGAACTTGTATACTTGTGTATTCTACAGAGGCAATCCTGAAATTCTAGACAACTTTCATGGCACAATCAAACTAAATCAAAGTCAAAGATTAACTATCCTTTAGGACTATCAGGATGTATATTTATGCAATATCATAATATAAAAATGCATGATGTTTACAGTGTATCTACAATAAAGGAATAGTTGCAATTCACTAATGCTGACTTTCTAAATAGTTTAGCATGTAAGAACCGTGTTACAAATCTTTTTAACACTCCCAGGAGTAGTTCAGCCAGAAGGCTGTTATGAAGTAATTTTTTATTTTTTGCTGCCTTTAGCTTCCCCTTTTGTGTTTCTTTTCTTTTTATGAGACTTGTATGAATGAAAGAGAAGGAAGGGTAGGAGTTTAGATATAAGAGCTGAGGTGGTGCAGTGGTTAAATGCAGCACTGCAGGCTACTTCAGCTGACTGCAGTTCTGCAGTTCAAATCTCACCGGCTCAGGGTTGACTCAGCCTTCCATCCTTCCGAGGTGGGTAAAATGAGGACCCAGATTGTTGTTGGGGGCAATAAGCTGACTTTGTAAACCGCTTAGAGAGGGCTGAAAGCCCTATGAAGCGGTATATAAGTCTAACTGCTATTGCTATTGCTATTAGATGCTGGCTCAGAATCTAGAGGCTTTAATAGTCTATGGGTAGAAACCAATTGTGATTTAATCTAGCAAAATAAGGTCAGGAGAGTGGACATCTCTGACCCTAGATAGCATCACATTCCCCTGCACACATCTGATGCAAAATTTGGAGCTTATCTTGGACTCATGGCCCATGCAGGTGGCAGCCTTGACTGTGGGTCCTTTGTATAAACCACTTTATATGGTAATTGTACCCATTCCTGGGGTAGGAGGCCTTCCATACAGTAACCTGTGCATTAGTTACTTCCCGTTTGGATTACTGCAATGTGCTTTACATGAGTTATCTCTTTGAAAGCCCAACATGGGACAGTGCATTATTGGAATGACTCCCACTGCTCATCCTGCTAGGTTAGATGAGAGGAGTGCACTCTAGGACTCCTCTCTTAGTTGTTGCCTTGTTATGGGATCTTGGAGGCATGGTTTAAGGAAGCTATCCAATACTTTGGAACAGCTTTCCACTGGAGATCAAAGAGATCCCTACCATTTTAGCCTTTGGTAGGGTTGTGAAGACCTGATTCTTCCCCAAAGCATTGGGCTAGAATGCTGGAGGAGGCAACTGAGGAGTGAGGATGTTTGATCTGTTGCCAGGGCTAGGGAAGTTATCTTTTTAAATATGTTTTATTGCTTATTATGAGCTGTCTAGATTGATTGTATGATGTAGTAAATTATAGTGATAAATAATAATGAAAAATTGTACCTATATCTACTTAAATAATACATGATCTGGTTGCTGTACTCAGGCCCTGGGAAAGGTGTAAGGTCTCTGAATCTTTTAAAAGACAAAAAAATTATCTATCACACGATTTACAAAAGAAAGTTTAATAACCATGCTACTTTGGTGGATCCATATTTTGAATTGTGTTGAATTGAATTGTGTTGTGGAAAAATAAATGCTATCTTTCATATTTTATGTTATTCACTACTTTCATTTACATTTCAGATGATTCAGGTATTCTTTTTTAACCAATGCTTTTTAAAAATTAGACTGGAATCTCTTGAGATCATTGTGATAATGTGGTATTAACATTTCAAGTATTCAGCAATATCCCTAGGAAACCCTTGGGGTGGCTTTTATTTTTCAAGTGTACTCAAAGTTGTGCTTAATTTTGTTTTTTATGTGTTCTGAAAAATTGTAATAATTTTCTCTTTGTGTCTGTCTCTCTTTCAATATTTGACTTCTTTTTATTGGTATAGATTTAAGAATATATTTTATTACATTACAGACATATGAAAATGCATGAGTAAAAATAAAGAGAAATGGCTTTGTATGGGAATTCAATTCATCCTACAGCTTTCATCATTTTTTTTTATAGGAAAGTAGATAGTCCCCATCTACTTTACCCCAAAGGTTTAGGTTTTTGTGCTTCATTTAATAATTCATCACAGCTTGCAGGAAACAATTTTTAAATAGGTAGGTGTTGTGGCCCAACAGCGGCCAGCTGAGCTGTTGCTGGAATCTGCCAGCAATGAACACTATGGGATTGCCCTGGAGGCTGAGAAAGACTGTGGGGTGTGTTCGGAGTCAGAGCAGGGACTAGAGAGGCCTGTTGGCCACCAGATGGCGTCTGAGACAGGGAGCAGTGAGGAAGAACAGAGGGAGGCTGTCCCTGATGTAAGTAGGGCTGAGAGGAAGAGGGGGCAGCTTTGGAAAAAGGCTCATAGAAGGAAATAGGAACAGGTGGCTACTGATTGGCCCCTCCCAGAGAGCTTATAGGTAGGGCAACGGGAGGGGAATTTTTGCAGGAAACAACAGTTTACTAATCCAGGCGCAGTGAAAGATTGGGGGAATTTCGTGAGTTCAAGCCTTGTTTTCATAGAGTTAATTTTCTGGGCTCCTCCAAAGGATTGCTTATCTCCCTTCTTAGTTGTGGCAGACAGCCAAGTCTGCGTCAGTATATATTAGAGGCTTGGGACAGAACAGTAGGTAGCATTTTATTCATGATTCTTTGTCTTGAAATGAAAATATGTCAGGAAATTCTTGAGGAAGTACAGTTTGGCCTAGGGGTTAAGTCATTAGGCTAGGAGGGAATTCTATCTAGTTGTAATCTTAGCCATTAAGGCTGGCTGGGTGACTTGAGCCAGTTGTTCTCTCTCTTCCAGCCCATGACATTTTGCTCAGGCAACAAGTTAGTTGATCAATTCATCTCACAACCAATGGATCAATACTCAAACAATGTTAGAAAGAAAGAAACATTTCTAGATGAAGTAGTACTTACAGTTAAATGGGACTCCTGATGTGTAATTTCTTTAAGATATACTTATAGTTAAGAATTAATATAATGAAACAATCAGATCCTTCTACTTTATTATTAAAAGAATATAGCTTGATTGATTTTGTGATTTAGTCAAAATATTGATGGATATGGAACTATAATATTTAAACATACAGTTTAGGTCTATTTATTCTGATTGTAGACCACTGTGTCAGTATGTCAATTCTGTGACACTTTTGCATCAAGACTTACTAATATGGTTGATTGATTCTGCACAGTATCTGGCTGTTATCAGTTCTTGGATGAGGATGAAATGGTTACAGTTCATTTCAGGCAAGAATTAGGCTGTACTGGAAAGTTCAGTGAACTAAATAATTACACCGAATAGGCAAGTTTTCAGAATTTCTTTTAATTCCTGCCCTCCCTTCTTTGCCCCATTTAAATGAAAGTTTATTTAACAGTTGTGGTAGAATGCATTTTAATACATTTGAAATAAGGTGTGTTTTTTTTTTCCTTTCAGCAAGATGGTATCTTGGATTTACAGTTGTGTGTAGCAGCCTTGTATAATATTTCTTCATGTTTTATGTCCCCGTGGGTTTGCAACCCATTCCCCAGAATGTCAATATTCTGCACTAGTTATACTCAAGAAAAACTATATAAGAAGAAGCCAAGAGCAATTGCTACCCTAGTATCTCTTGTTTCCTATCCCTAATTTGCAGATGGGAAAGAAACATAGTTTCTTTTCTTAGTTGTCCCCCTTAGGAAGGGAAACTATTGCAGAGAAGCAGCAAGTATCTTCACTGTGTTACCTCTGTAAATTGAAACTCTGGTGGCACATATTTTCATTAACCAATACAATATGCTCCCCATGAGAAAGAATATAAAAAGCTTATAGTATAAACCCTTTTTAATATATCAAAACAGGTCCTTACTATGTTTTTGAAATGTTTTTCAGAATAATGTAATAATTCTCCCAAATAAATGGAAATAGAATAGAAATTGAAATATATAGTGGGCACCTATTATAGGTTTCCCCTATGATAGAACGTCAGAGTAATTCTGTTACTCAATGACATAAGGTGCAGAAATGCAAATTACTTCCAAACTGCAGTATTTCATCAATTTGCATTCAAAATCCAATTTCAGAGTCTTTCAAAGGATTGGCTGTCCCCATAAGATACTTAACCTCTGTGTTTCCTTCATAATTCATACCATTATAGCTCCTTTTCTTACAACATATTGAAGTAAGCCCTATTTTTGCCAATGAAGTAACTACCATTCCAAGGATACCCCATTTATTTGTCTCATGTAAGAAGTATAAATCATTTGATAACTGGAAGCATATTTAACTCACAAATCAGATTTTTCATAGCTAGACTATGTTTGGAACCTACTTGGGAATGAATAATTTATTTTTAAAACATATTAGTTAAACATTTAACCAATCAAGACTAGAATTATAGAAAATTCTAGTCTTACAAAAATCTCTCCAAAATATTTTGCAGCATTTTAGAGTAGAGCTTTATATTTAAAACCATTTTTTAAATTTTAAATGGTACTAGAGCACTGTTAATGAAAATTAGTATTCAGTATTAATAGTATGGAAGAAATAAGCATTGCAGTATTGCAGCATCTAACGCTACAGGCATTTGGGCTTTCCCATTTTGGTAGCAAATAGGGGGAATTATAGGTTCTCAGTTCCTTCATGTTAGGGAGACACCCCTCCATCTGTTCACAGTGCAGGCTGTTTCCAATTTAAAGCACAGATTTCAATGCAAACATCAATTTATTTCCCTGTTTTATATGCAAAGTGAGCTTTATGAATCACAGCATTACTGCTACCAGGACCCCAACCAAATTCTCCCCTCCCCAAATTCACAGGCTTTTCGTTTGAATACCTGCTTACAGTGGTGTACAATGGACAGCTTTGAGAAGAAAAATTGATAATCTTCATGGAAGAGTAATTTGAATGAAATTGCACTTGACAGCCTATCTCCAAGCAAGCAAGGAGAGTGAGAGGAGCCTTTGCTGAGCTCCAAAGACTTGCCTAAAATCAGTGCACTTGGAGCTTCCCGGGGAAAATAAATTCACAGCTTCCTCAACATAGGAGGGAAGCTTTTGACTCAACCTGTGCCACAGTTTTTAGTGAAGAAAGGTAGCCATGGAAGAAAATATGGAAGAAGGACAGACACAAAAAGGTATTGTGATAGCCGTTTGAGCTCTGTTTTTAATGAGTCGCATACAAAATTCTGCATTTGCTGTTGTTATTCCTGCCTTAATGTGTAAATTGTGCATAGATGATGAGGAAGATGCTTTTTTCTTCCATTTGTGGTTTGTGCAACAAGATAGATGGTTAACATTTTGCCAGATTGATTTCAACATTTACAGGCTGAAGGAATTTACAACACCATTTTAATATATAAAATAATTCATGCGGTGAGCATTTTAATCTGTACTGTTTCCCAGACCAGTCTTTGTTAACCTTCATTTATTTCATGTTTTCACGCTTGTCTAGCTGGGTCAAGGGATCCCAGGGTGAATTAAGAGAGAGCCATTCACACACACACACACATTTGTACTTAGCTGCATTGGGAATCCAACAAAGTGACCATTATTTACACCTCTGAATGGGTTTCCTTTCCAGGATAAACAAAGAGTCTGCATATATTTGGTAAATTTCTGGTAGAGCTGTCTTAATTTCTTTCCTTCCCTCTCTCCTTTCCTTTCACTGTCTGTTGAGAAGGGTTTGTTATATGGTGAAAAAAAAAATGTTGTAAATGCTGAAAGATTGCAGGTTGACGATTTCTCCCGATTGGATTATGCACAATGAATCATTTTGTTCCTGAATAAAATAGTCTGCCGACTGTGTTCCCTCATTATTTTGTGTGCAATTTCTCATGAGCATTGTATGTAGCTGAAATGTGCCACCATTTACATGGCATACTATGCTTATTGCTTTGTATATCAGGTGATAATTCTGCGTTTTTCTCTGCTTAATTTTCCCTACCCCTATCCCCTTCGTAATCTTGTGCTATTACATCAGTGCATTTTGCCTGGGCATTGTGGGATTCCTTAGACATACTAAAGAACACATTTGGAATATCCAGTGCACTAGTAATAGGAACATATTTAAGCCCAATATGATTTGGTTTAGCAACATAACATATATTTCAACCCATTTCAGAAGATTGCTTTAGGAACTACTTAAAACAGCTCAGTATTTTAGAACGCTAATGTAACAGTGGCTTCCATGTTTTGATTTTTAGGTCCATGTTAGTCTTCTTGCTGCATGTGGATGTCATGATTTTCCTTTACAGTTGACCCACTAAGATTGCACTTATTCATGTTTACCTACTCTCTGACCAGTATATTACCCCTATATAAAAATCGTCAATTCTTTCAGCAATGTGATTTTTTGTGTGTTTTTGTGTTTCCAAGTGTCAAATGTTTTTCAAAATCTATTTGTAATTCTAAAGCATAAATATATGCAATTATGTTTCTTTTTAAAATTTTAACATTTAAGAGCAAGATGTGTATATGAAATGTCATGAAAAATCAGAAACAGAACATAGTGTATGGGTATTTGTGTGGGTAGTAAATGCCATTTTCTGAGATCATTCTGTTAGATTGTAAAATATCATATACCTGTTTTTCTGCCCTGGCCAATATTACAATGGCTGATTCTTCATATGAAAACATATTCCAAACAAGTAATATAAAATTAGTATAAATCCTAATTGGGAATATTCTTAGGGGGAGAAGACCCCAAAAATATTTACAATGAGCAAGACATATAACAAGTAATGGCTGCTACAGACAAAGATAAGTCCTTATTCAAATGATAGGTAATTGAAATAATCAATGGTTATTCTGCATACTGTGATTGATACTGGGGTGCCTTAGTTAAGACTTTTCCCACACAAAATTTGCCATGCGTGAAAGCCTTTTTCTCTGTACATGAACCCAGCTGTGGTCATAGACATTGGAAGAATACTTTTGTTTTTGTTTTAGCTGGACAGAAGGGAAAGATAACCATTAATCTAGCATTGTTTGAAGAGCAGGGTGAGAAAATTAGGAGCATAAACATTATGATCTGTACTGGGAAGATGTTCCTATGGCAAACATAGGCTATGAAGCTCTGGAATCTAAAAAATAACCCTTTGCCTCAGAAGAGGCAATAATGTTGAACCCTTGTGTCTCTAAGAAATTCTTACATCAGCATGTACAAGATAGCATCATTTTTTATCCTGCATGATTTTTTTTTTGTGGTTTGACTATCTCATTTTGTTGTTTTCCATAGAAGCACTGCTATTTATGAGAGAATCATAAAGGCTGTCAAAAAATGCTTCCATATCCACTGAAATTATTTGTTTTCTCCCTTCTCCTTGCAAACACAGTTCAATTATATATGACATCACTGTGAAATCCTCTATACTTTGCATCATCAGAATGTTTTGAACTTCCCCTTCATAAGATAGCAAACTGATACTAAGCTGAGATGTGTGTGTGTGTGTGTGTGTGTTTGTGTGTGTGTGTGTGTACATTTTACAGTTGAGACATATGTCTCTCTATTTCTTCAACAGTATTTAATCATTGGGTCCATTGCCTGTAGCAAATATCAGTTTAAAATGGTGATATGGTAGAGGAGAACTTCATTATCTATAGTTCCATTACACATGGTGTCATTTTCTGTGGTTGTTAAAAATAAATCAGATATTGCAGTACAAACATTCTTGAGTTTTCCTTTTTTTGTTATATTACACATATTCTGATATGTCATAGATCATTGATAGATGATAGATCATTTTACACTTGTAAAATGATAATTATTTTGAAGGGTTCATTATTTGTGTTCTCATTATTTGCTGATGTAAGGCAGGAAATGAACCACTGTAAATAATGATGATGATGATGATGATGATCAAGTCCACTAAAATTCTAATATGGATGTGAGTGGGACACACAGACTCATATATACATCTTTAAGCAATGGCATAGTATACTTATTCAGCTAACAATTTTACAAATCATAATCCAGATCCCAAATTAACCATGACTATGAACTCATTTGGTTGGGTTAATCTATCATATATTGAATAATCGTTCAGATATTCTTTATAAAGCATGATCATACAAGATAACTAAATTCCAACTAATCAATGCAAGTGCTAAAAATATTATATGATGCAAGCATTTTAAGGTATTTTATAGCATGAATTAATTACTTTGGAATTTGGAGCTTCAAGCTTGAATCAATAGGCAAAAGTCATTTAAGAACAATATTTGTTCTCTTGTATGCTACTATTTTTTGTATGAAAAATGAAATTATTCAAATATTCTAGTAAGAAGTAATTGCTTTTATATTTATGCATTTATGCACACAATATAATAACTATATTGTCTAAATTTACAGATCTTTCAGGGAAGAATGATGCTACAGTTTATCTAACCCAATGTTCTGCATTGTCTCCAATTCACGTCATTACACTTTTCTTCTTCTGGCGATGATATAGATGAGGGAAAGTCTGGTATTCTTCAAATATATTGATATCCTCCTGATGGAAAAAGACTTTCATATGCAAACTGTCATCTGAGAGCCAATAGCTTAATAAGAGCTGTTTTAGGTATAGCAGGAGTAGGGTTGTGTAGATTACATGGCAATCAAGCAGTTGCAAGTGGTTTTTTAAAAATACACCTGTTGCAGACAGATGCAGTATTCACATTTTTCCAAAGGTCTCTTGGAAATATGATCTGAAGTTGCTACATAACTTTAGCAGGAAAAAGTCATTGGGTAGAATTCTGACTGCAGAATCTAATTTGTACACTTAGTCATGAGTGAATTTTGATGGGGTGAAGATGGAGTGCGATTAAAATTACATGCCATTTTTCATTCTAGATTCAGAGTCCATCAAAAAGAGAATAATTTCCAAGATTACTACTGTAAAATCTACTGTAAAATCAACCTGGTCAACAATTTGCCCCAAGTAGGTGAAGATATTAAAAACCTGGTTTTTGTTGCAGAAGTATTTTTTTATTAAGAAAATATTTGAAGATAAAGAAAAATGTCTTCTATAAACTATAGTTTGAATTCAAACCTTTTTTGGCTCTTGTGCCATAAGGGGGGAGCGCAGGGGGGTCATGCATGGGCATGCTGCACCCATAATGCAATGCGTGACACACACACACCCCAGTGTGCATCCGTGCATGAGAGACACTTTCCATTTTTTGCATGCTTTTTTTGCCCTCCCCAGGCTTCAGAGGCTTTATAGGAGCCTCCCCCGCCACCCAGAGGCCCTCCAGAGGCTTTATGGACCTTCAGGAGGCTTTCCTGAAGTCTCCACAGGGCAAAAAATGACCCTACGAACAAACCAGAAGTCACTTCTGGTTTGCTTGTAGGGTCGGTTTAAGCTCTCTGGAGGCTTCAGGGAAGCCTCCTGAAGGTCCCTGAAGCCTCCGGAGGGCTTAAACCGACTGTACAAGCAAACCGGAAGTCCGTTCACAAATTTCCAGTTTGCCCATAGGGCCGTATTTTGTGCTCCAGAGGCTTCAGGAGCTTTCCTGAAGCCTCTGGAGGGCCTCTGGGGGGGGGGGGAGCAGGGAGGCTCTTTTCACCCTCCCCAGGCTCCTATAAAGCCTCTGGAGCCTGGGAAGGGCGGAAAATGGTTTTAAAAAAGGCTGAACTCAGCTGGCTAGCACGCGCATGCGCGCTGGCCAGTTGACAGGGCAACACCTCATGTGCCCTGACAAATGACTCCGTGTGCCACCTGTGTGCACCGGTTCGCCATCCCGGAACTAGTATGTAGTAATTGAAGCTGGGTACACATACAAAATAAAGCCACACTGAACAAATTAGCAGCAATGTTCAAAGCAGAAAGGAAATGTCTCCTGGATATTTCAGTTTTACACTTACCGTATATACTCGAGTATAGGCCGACCCGAATATAAGCCGAGGCACCTAATTTTACCACAAAAAAACTGGAAAAGTTATTGACTCGAGTATAAGCCTAGGGTGGGAAATGCAGCAGCTACCGGTAAATTTCAAAAATAAAAATAGATACCAATAATGTTTTTGAATATTTATTTCAAAGAAAAACAGTAAACTAGCGGTGTATTCAATGAAATACTTCACTCACCTCATGATGCTGATGTCCCGCTGTGATGATGATGTCCCGTGCAGCCGCGGGAGCGATGTCCCGCCTCCTATGACACACGGCACAGTGATTCCTATCATTGGATCACTGTACCAGAGGAGGTGGGACATCGCTATGTGGCTGCTTGCCATAACAAGGAGGAGGTGGGACATCGTTGCAGAGCGGCAGGAGGGGGAGGAAGGGGAATCGTAAGACAGCCCTGCATTACATTAGAATGTGAGGAGGGGGGATGGTGCGGTGCGCGCTGCGCGGCAAACTGACACAGAGGGAGGGGAAACTCACAGGGGCACTGGGCCATTCACGAGTGTCACCCAGCAGCATGGCCCCGCCCCTTTTTCTCCTCCATTTCGGGCAAATTTTTCACTGACTCGAGTATAAGCCGAGGCGGCTTTTTTCAGCCCAAAAAGTGGGCTGAAAAACTAGGCTTATACTCGAGTATATACAGTATATGGCTAGCTACTTCTTTAGAAGTGCAGAGTAGAGTGCAAAATACAATGCCTACTATTTCATATACTGTTTATTTTTAAGTTGTACACAAGATAGTAAAGCTTTTCTTTATGTTCTGATGAATGCATTACATTTTGTCCTGACCTTGAGTTTGATCCTGGGCTACATCAGTCAGTGAAATTTCAAATCCAAGTTCTGTTCTGGCAATAGGGTTGTGTAACTAGCAATAATGAGGTAATTATGTTTATTATTGGTGGTTAATTAATAGATAAATTTGTTCACAACTTAATTCAGATCAAGGTAGAGAAAGGCACTCTATATTGGCTATCAATATTTAGGGAAAATTTGGGGCTTACAAAAATGGTGCGGAAGGGGAAATGGCCGCGAAAAAAAATGCGAATTTTTTGGTCGGAAGCCGATTTGGTCGTGGTCAGAAGCATTCATGACCAGAGGTTCTAACTACAAAATAGTTCATTCCATATTCTGTGCGTTGAACAAAAGAAACACCTAGATAGATGAATTCATACAATTTTGGAACTAGCTTAGGAACCACAAGTTTCACAGAGGAATTTCAACAAAAATGTTCTGCATAATTTTTCAAATATTGGAGAAAAGGAGCTACAAAGTATCCTCTACAAGCTCTTTCAAATTTCAATGGAATTTGGTTCTGGAGACATAAGCTCATTCCTGATATCTAGATGCTCCCTATTTATCTCTTTATTTACTTGGGTTGCCATTCCTCCTTTTGTCAGTTGTTTTGCATAGGTCCAATGTGAACACAGTTTCCTTGTATGGTTATAACTGAGACATCCCCGGAGTTAAAAAAACTTTATATTCCCCCATTTTCTGTTGTAATTGACCTTCCTCTTCTGCTAGCACATCTACATTTTTCTCTTTTTTCTTTCTCTGACCTCTCATTTCAAGTCAAAGTTCCTCTTATCATTAATATTTTCTAACTTACTTTCTGTAATATTAGCTCCTTTACTATTACATCCACCTTCCATATATATGTTCTTCTTAGTTCTTACTTCAGTTAAAGCTATATCTGGAGGCATAATAATTATCTTTGCCCACCTAGCCTCTTTTATTTTCTCCTTAGAATGGTGTTCAAGTGTACTTCCAATATCTTATTTTTAGCAGTTCCCAGCACTTTGCTGTACTTTGATCTAAAGTATATGAATCTTTCATGGGTGAACTCTTAAGCTTGTTGAAATTGACCCTTCTGAAATCTATTATGTATCTACAAGGATGATCCATTGTGTCTTTCTTCAGTATTTGAAGTCTGAGATAACAGAGTAATTAAAGATAGTCCTTGACCTACAACAATTCATTTAGTGACTGTTCAAAGTTATAACAGCAATGAAAAAATGGCATGATCATTTTTCACATTTACAACTGTTTCAGTATCTCCATGATCATTTGATCAGAATCCAAATGCTTGGCAACTGGCTCCTATTTATGACAGTTGCAGTGGCCCAGGGTGATGTTATCACCTTTTATGACCTGGCAAGCAAAGTTACTGGGGAAGCCAGATTAATTTAACAACATGTTACTAACTTAACTGCAATGATTCACTTTACAACTGTGGCAAGAATGGTTGTAAAATGGGGCAAAATTCACTTAACAAATGCCTCATTTAGCAGCAGAAACCTTGGGTCAATTGTGTTGGTAAGTCGATTGGCTGTCTCTTCAGCCAACTCTTTCCTTTTGATTAGAATAGAAATAGAAAAAACAATATTGTGCAGGTACTGAGCAATCTGAATTGGCTCTTCAACATATACGTATGGGTAAAAGCTCCTCCTTTAAAGTTGTGTAATTTGCTTCATGGGAATGTTGTTTACTTGACAGAACACCATCTGTCCCAAGTTTTTTTTTAGCAGTAATTATTTGCTCAATGACAAGTAAAAGTATTATTTTTAATTTCCTTTCCCCTCCCCTTAATCACCCAGTTTTATTTGACTGCACCCTCATGCATCTAAATTCCTAGAGGTCCATCCTTCACATATAATGCTACCCTTCTTTCACTTTTTCTGCTCTATTCATTTTTAATTGAACCCTTCAATGTTTGCATTCCATCTTACCAAGTTTCATCTTACCAGTGTTCATGACTGTTAAATCACACATGACCTTCTGCATATATCACAGTCTTCCTTTTTTTTCTCACATACTCTGCTTATTCAACTGAAAAGGTTTTCCCTGAATTTTCATTCTTAGCTTACTTATTTAATATAGACTTCATGTGACATATTTTTCAAATATAGCTCTCCCGTGTTTTCCCCCCAAAAGCTGATTTGTAGAGAATGTATTATCATTAATATCATTGACAACAATTGCATACCCAAATTTGACAAAGTTATTTTTAGGGCTTTTCAGTATGTCCATGTTGTTGTTTCCTTTTGAACGTTCTGAGCACTTCATTGTTTTCAATGAATCTCAAGGGACAAATTAATGTTGAATTGGCCTTAATGGTGACTTTTTAAAATCTAATTTCCTTGATTATACCAAAATGCCATTATTTTATTAAAGTAATTATACAGAGACACTTAAGATACAAATAATCAGTAATTTGCCAGTATAAACCTGGAGAAAAAAGGGAAAATATCTTAATACAGGTAGTCCTTAGTGACCACATTTGGGACCAGCAATTTATTTATTAAGCAAAATACTAGTTTCACTAAATGAAACTATACTTATAATCATACTTCCAATTTCCTTTGCTTTAAAGACTTGTCAAGGTCATAACTAAAAATTGCATTGGTTGCAATTTTTTTAAATCAACATCACACCTAAAAATGATAGCAACTGCCTCAGCAAAAGCGGTTCCTATACACTAAAGAAATCTATATCATCAGGACTCTGTTTTTCAGAAGTAGTGTCTAGGAGTGACAAGAGGCAATGCAAATGTAATGTGCATCACACTATAACAATCCCCAAGATTGGTGCATAACACAGAGTCAATTCTACTTTACATTGTAAGTATCCAAAATATTTAGAACTTTTCTTATTGGATGAAGGTTATTCTATTTTGTTCAAATTTCAATATTTTCATGATCCATAAACATGTTAAACTTTTATCAGGACTCAGTCTTGGCTTTCACCAGCAGAACTAGTAGAACTTCAGAAGAATATGACATCTGCAAAGAAAGAGCATACAACTTTTCAGGACAGGGAGTTGTAGCTCAAACATTAATGGATTACTTGTGAAGAAAATCAAAGTTTATTTTATGTACATTTAAATCAAATGGCTCTAGTGTTTGTGCATGTGGGCCATGGCATAATGTAACATCTGTGTATCTCCCCAAGAGCTTTAGAGAAAATAACTTCATATACCATTCTGATAAAAAAATTACTTTCCTTTTTTCCTTTTTTCCACCTTTAAAGTTTTCAGGCATAAGTTTAAAAATCCTCATTTCTTGAGTATTTAGCTTTTTGGCTTATTCCTAAAAGACTGATGGTGTCTTCTTTGTGCCACCACAGGAATGCTATTGTCCCCAGATGAACTACACTATAATAGGTCAATGATGAATGATCAGCTAGTGTCTATATGAATTTTCTTTCTCTTTACAGTTTACCAGTCTTTTCAAGTGACTTGTTTTTGATATTTGAGACATATCAGTGAATCTGCTGCTGGAGCACCTTTCCGAGATGACCAATGTAGTCATGGACTTGACGTTAGGTTAATTTCAGGGAACTTCAAATTCCATCTGGGACTGCTTTGAATGGTGCTACAAGGGCAACCATAAACTTTCTCAAATTGTACTGTAACTAACATTGTTACTATATATATATATATTGGAAATGGTTTCTTTTTTCCCTATTAGGCAGGAAGACATTGTTCTCAAATTTTATCTTTGTTCCCCTACTGTTCCCTTATTGTGAGCAATTCAAATGTTAGTTCTGGTCTAATTTTAATATTTTTAACTTATTTCTTTGTACTGTCTTTTTAAAATGATTTCATTTATTTATAGGTATTTACTTCAACTATGGAATTTAATTTATGTTATTAAATGTTTTTGTTATTGAGAATTATATAAACAGATAAAACTAACACAGAAACCTAATACAAATAAATAATATGTAAAAAGAAAAAAAGAAAAGTGTTGAAAACAGTAAGGAAAAAAAACCTACCTCAAAAAAGATAGTAAGAGAAAGAAATCCTCCATCAAGCATAATCAATATTAACAATTTATTACTGTCTCTTAAATTACAACCCAACATGTCTTCATTCCATACCTCAGTCTATTTCCTACAAACTGATTTCTAAGTCTAAGGTCTCCTTAATGATCAACAAAAGTTTAAAAAACATTAAGGTTTGGTAAAAACCTGAATCCATGAAAGGCTTCATTTATGGCTCAAAGCACAATGGAATCTGTGATTCCCAGTTGACCACAATTTCTGCAAACTTACAAAAACCAACTGTTGAGAAATATATATGGGTATTCCAGTTCACTCTTTGTTCCAGAAAGAATTTGTGCAGTCTGGATTTCATATCCAGCTGCCTTTTTCCTTTAATACGCCTGGAATCCATGTTGGAATGGAGAAAAATGGAAGTGTTAGCCTGCCTTGCCTCCAAATTTAATGTTTCTAAAGTAGGATTTGTATGCAACGTTATATAAAAGATTTACTGCTCCGAAGTATTAACATACTGGATCAATTTGTTTAGATGTGAAGGAACTATTCACATTTCTGCATTCACATGTCCTAGAAGTTAGGGTTGGTTTTTAAAAATTCTTTCAAGCTAAAAATCCTGTCACTTCTTATCGCAGGAATATTATCTTTTAAGTGAGTCAGTGTGTACATTTTCCAAAATTCATTACAAATGGTACACATGCAGCTGGGTGGGAAAATGGCGCTGTGATAGCAAGCAAGACCTACTGACCACATGAAGCCCCTATAAACAGAAGAGCACTGACACTGACATCCCCTAAACTCAGCTGAAGACATTCAGGTAGCCTGGTAATGAAACATTCAGAAACTAACCCACAAGCTTGAAGAACGAACCTCCACACTCATCCTACACCCAAGCTACAGATATTCACTACCATTGCATAGCTTTAACCAACATGAATTTATGACATCATCAACTTTAGATTTTTGGAACAAATAAATGTACATTGGAAGCAAGAACTGTTTCCTGCTTATGTGTGTACATTCTACAGTCTTATTTTGACTGTCAACAACAGATGATAACATTTATATTTGAACTAACAAAAATCCTATAATTTTAAGTTTCCTTGTATGAAGTCATACGTAATAGCATTTACTTCTGGGAAAGCCTTGTTAAAGAGGAACTGCCAAATAACATTCATTGATTCTTAGGCAATTATTTCAAACAGAAGTACCATGAGATAGTGTGATATTCATCCAGGGAGATTAATAACATTAATTTGATTATATTTCTTATTCAAAGCCTACAAGTCTTCCATTATGTGATTAGAATCTTTATACCAGTATAGTAATTCCACAATGAAATACAATTTCATTTTTAGTGTTGTTCTTAGTCTGCATAAAAATAAATTGCTATAAAATTGTCATCTTGGAAAACTAAAGGAAATTGCTAGTATAATGATTTTCATATTAATATAATATGTTAAGTCATATTATGTTTTGCCATACTGGTTCTTCAAAATAAAACTTTGAAATATTTTAGTTTTTCTAGTTGTAAGAAAGCAAAATTTCTTAGTAGAGAATTGTAGTATGGCCAAAAATAAAGAAATTGATGATTATAGAAAGATTTCATTAAACCTGAGTTAATATTTGTGTCAAATGTTTGGCACTATGAAAAACCCTTCCTTCCTTCCCCTCACCTCCCTTCGGATACCCCTCCCTCCCTATTTGCAGAATTCATACTGAACAATGCTTATTAATTCTGTCTTTTGGATCATTTTGACTCCCAACTGTGTTTTCAAAAATCTTCCTTCAACAAAAATCAGATTAAATGGCTTCTCATGTAGAAGTTATTTTCTCTAGTTTAGAAAGAACTTGGAAAAGCACTATTTATTTATTTATAAACATGCCATAATCCGAAATGCAGACAAGAACCAACATATTTACAGGGATCTAGGGAAAATATAACAGCTGGCAACTGTATTACCAATGTACTACTAGCCAGCAAGTTAGCTAAGAATAAACTTTCTTCTTCACACCAGGAAGAAAATAAAAACAAAAGAAAACAAACTCAAGCTAAAAATTCCTCCAGACTTCCTACCTATAAATCCAGATGTTTGAACAGACTGACATTTTTAGTCATGCTTCAAGAAAATGAAGGACCATAAATCACCCTTTTCAATGCATAATAACGTGTCCAGTCAAAGCTAATAAGTCTGAATATATACTTCCTTGTACTAAAACTAAGGTGATGTAGACACCTCCGACATATTTTTTATGTATTCTATTACATATTCTATGTACACATACAGGTACTGGATGAAATCATATTTTCATTAATATTTTTAAAAGGCTCTCATTGTTGCAAGCAAAGTTGGAGTAAGCAGTTCAAATGTTAGTTTGTAAGAGTCTAGATTTTACTGTGTCACCAGATTTACAGATATCTATTTTGCATAGGGTGTTGAGAGAGGCAGATTTAGAAATTAGGGTGGGCATTATTTCCAGCCAAATGTCACAGCCATTATCTACTGAACCCAGCTGATTGTGAAATATAGAACTCCATGAGCCAGTGAGGTGTAGAAGTGAAGTTGGATTGGAACTGGGAAACCCAGATTCAAGTCCACTGTCAGCCACAGCAATTCAGTGGGTGACTATGTACTGGCCTGTCTTTCAGTTATTGTTTGCATCCTTGTTTCTCTATTTCTTTTTAAAATGCAGTATTAATTTCCACACTGTGCATTTACCTTGAAAATAATTTTTGCTATTATCTTAAGTAACAAAGCAGTTAAATTTCTGTTGTTAACACTGACACAAATTGATAATGCAATGCTTCAAAACGTTCTGGATCAGTTAAGCATATAATTTATATGATGCTAAAGTAGTTTTTTCTTGGAGTTCATTCGTTAGTTGTGAAATCAATGCAGTTTCCATAGCAAGAGTTCCCATTGTGTTTCTCTGCAAATTACATGCAGTCTATTTCTATGCATCGATCCGATTTACATGTATGCATCAGGACAGCCTTCAGAATTGTTTTTTTTAGGCAATATTTTTCATACACTGTCTTTTTATCCACTAAAGATTCTTCTTCTATATCTCTAAAACTCTTAAATAATATATCACTGGTAGTATTGTGTGCTCCTGCTCCTTAACCAGTTCCAATCCCTTCTAAACATGTTTTATATACAGATATAGCTCCAGTGGGTAAAATATCCCAAAAATATGTGGGATATGTTTCTTCCATATCTGACCAGGTAGGTTTTTCATCCATGCAGCTGGATGCAAAACAGAATGAATAGTTCATAAATAATCAGTGTATTTGAAATAATCTGCTTTTCTCTGCACCTCTGTTCATATGCCATTTATGTAAACTTAATAGAAATGAACTATATGAATGCTAGACATGCTATACAAACTAGGCCTTCATAATTACAATAAAATGAAACAGAAGTATAGATAGTTCTCAACTTATGACCACAATTGGGATCAGAATTTCCATTGCTAAGAAAATTGAGTCACAATCTGATTTTTGTCATGATTATTAAACAAATCACTGAAGTTGTTAAGTGAATCCCATGGTCGTTAAACAAATCCAACTTCCCCTATTGACTTTGCTTATCAGCTGGGTAGGTCAGGAATGGTGATCGCATGCTCCAAAATGCTCCAACTCTCATAAATATATGCTGGTTGCCAAATTTTGATCATGTGACTGTGGGGATGCTGCAGTGTTTGTCAGTGTAAGGATGTTGTAAGTCACAATTTTCATTGCCATGGTAATTTTGTAGAATAGCTAAATCAATGGTTTTAAGTCAAGGACTATCTACTGTTCAGTTTGATTTTAGAACTAATTTACATTACATCATATGTGTTGGTTAATCATCACATTGCCAGGAAAGAGATGCTCAACTGTTCCATGTTCACATGCAGACCTAGGAGTGCAATGAAAGCTGTTATACTTCAATGAATAGGTTCTATTCACGGATCCATTTATTTTCTTTCTCACAGTTGAACCATATGAGCAGGACATGCTTGTATAGTTACTGAAATGTTCCTGTTTCACATAAAAAGCTACAGATATGGGGTTTTGTTTGTCAAATGTTGTCCCAAGGCCACTGCAGTAATTCTTATTCTTAAGAAGTTCTCATGGGTACATGTGGATTCGGTTTTATAAGATAGTTGATTGCAGATTCAAGCAGCTTTAATTATAACAAATATAATTATCTACAAAGGTAAGAATCTGGTACTCTATACAGGCAATCCCTTGGTTATGAGCGTTCCCTTAGTGAACGTTCAAAGGGGTGCTTATGCTATAAGCACCCCCTAGCATTTGTGAACAAGTCCTGAACTAGAATCTTGGAGCACAATGGCAGTTGTTTGCCCTTACGAACAACTGCAGAGGCTCTGCAACATTCGTCCTGAACATTGCTGGCCAAAATGGAGCTTCCCCTTCTCTGATGCCCTGTTCAGGCTTACAGAGGCTTTGCCTGGCATGTTGCAGGCCAAAATGGAGCTTCTGAGAGGCGCATCTGCCCTTCTGATGCTCCGTTCAGACCTCCAGAGGCCTCCCCCGGCCTGTTGTAACTGTCCAAGCTGCCAAGGAAATTGCTGAATGTTTATTAACTTACAAAGGTTAAAATTGAATATACTATTGAGTTTAACTTTTGATTGTTATGTGCAACAAGGCTGCATTGCATATGCAATTTAGGTTTTCTCATACTATTCTAGGAAGAGATTAAGATTTGTATTGAATATTAGCTCACACAGAAGATGCTAAGCAATATCATCTATTCTTAGAGAATCAGTTTAGTCTAGGAATTAAGGAATGAGGAGACCATGAGTTCAAGTCCCCCCTTAGCTATAAAAGCCAGCTGGGTGACTTAGGACCTTCACTCTCTTTCAATCCAACCCATGTTACAGGGTTGTTGTGGGGAAAATAGGAGGAAGATGTGTTGCATATGTTCACCATTTTGAATTATTTGTAAGAATAATAAAGACAGGATACAAATTAAATAAATAAATACTCTTTTATTCTTGAGATTCATATATGTGACTTCCATAAGAGTAAGGAGTAGCCCAAAGATCTGTTTAGTGGCATGAGGTTACCTATAGTAGGCGAGTTTGCTGAATTCAAGTAGATTGGACCAAAAATAAAATGAATATGGGATAGTATTTATATTAGTTAAAATTAAAAAATGACATTAAAAAACAGGAGCTAATTCATACTTCATATTTGATTTCTAATCTTTTTCTTTTAAAAGGAGATTTAACATATTGTTATTTTTCATACAATACTTTAAATTTTTGAACTGAAAGGTGCTCAGTTTTTGTATAATTTGTTCTGAATTTACAAGGCTACTGCTTAGCAGCTGAAGTATTATAGCTAAATTATAGACAGGACTTTTAGATCATATGCATTTTTATTAATGGTTCAATTGGAATATACGTACTTGTCCCCATCTGGCACAATCATTAAAAATTGAAGGTACTATGGAAGCTGTCATGGACATTTGGAATATTTTTTCTAGGCCTTTTCCTTTGTTTGGATGATTTTTTTTTGCTTCCATTAAACAACTGTGCTCTATTTGTGCCATCTGTAAAATTTCCTATGTCTCTAACATATCACCTTCCATTATGGCTACAACTGTTCTTCCCAGCAAATATCATAGCATACCTTTGTCTGGTTCATTGATTTTAGACATATACTTATGACATTTTGCTTTATTTGCTCATTATCAATGGACAATAAATCTGCAAAACTATTGAAGAAGAACCCATACTTCTTTAGCTATCAACTGGCTTGTTGAATATGTCATTATAAGGACAAATCAGTTTCAGCTCATTTTAAATTACACATTGGCACTGCAAAAGGATGTTAGAATTTGGATTTGTTCACGTTTGAGTATATTGTTAAGTTGCTTTTAATTTGTTAAGATACTTATGAAGCTCTCTCCTATTATAAAAATGTCAGTGATTGTGTCTGTGTGTGTGCGCGTGCACATGCACATAGATAGAGTCAAAGATCTGCCAGCAATTTTGGCAAATGTATTCAAAAGGCTATGCAGTATGTATTAAAAGACATATTGTATGCCTGTAAATTTAAGTGTGGGAACAAAATGCAGTATACCTTTTAATATGGAATAAGTAGATTTATTTCATAAATATTTGTTTCTGAGGAATACATCCTTAGGTTTAGATATATCATATTTCCTGCAGTCCTTCATCGGCTGCAGTAGACCAATTAGCCATATTTCAGGATAAGGATTTCTTGATATTTACTTTGATGATTTGTATAATCCTAGTTTACATTGAGATAAAATATAGAATGCTATTTGCAAGATGTGGAGCTACATATTCATATCCAGTTTTGAAATAAAGAGAATCTGTTTAATTTCTGGACAGTAAATCATCTTTTCACACTATTTGTATTGCAGTATATGTATGTTTGTGTATACAAATATACACAGATATACATGTGCATGTGCGCCACAAAAATGTTATACTTGCATATATACCCAGATGCATATGAATTCATACCTACATTTTCAAATGGGATTCTTGTGCATATATCTTATCATTTTGAAATGTCTTTATAATAGTTTTCTAATAGTATCCAAAGGTGCTTTTTCAAGTGACAACTGGGCTTTCTTGTTTTTCTGTGAAAATTTTTCGCATATCATCCAAGGAGCTTCTTCAGCTCCGACTGGATGGTGGGGAATGAAAAGATTTCTATACCTTGCAGACAGCTGGTACTTTGCATTCTTTTAGAGAGTCATTGACACCACTTGGAGGTTTTTCTGTGTTCTCAGGGTTACCTGAGTAGTGCAAATGGGTGTGAAGCCTTCTTGGAACTGTTGAAAGGACTGTTTTGTAGACTGGAGGTAGATGATGTCATATCTCTCCCTCTCTTTTGAGAGAAGGCTGTTCAAGTTTGACATAGATGGCCTCTTTGACCCATCTTTCAAACCAACAACTCTCTCAGCAGAAGGGAAGGATATGATACCATCTATCTCCAGTCTACAACACAGTTGTTTTAAATAGATAACTTGCTTCACCAAAGAAATCATGCCACAGTAAGGATTAATATACTGGATTCTATGCACTGGGATAAAACACTTCAGTCAGGGCCAAACATGTCCCTTGGAGATACCAAATGTGTATTTCATGTTCTGTTTCACTGTTCTGTTATAAGGACGTACTCAAACCTAATAATTCCCTTATTGTAAAATTGCTCTGATAACACGAGTAGAAAATGCTGTCCTTTTGGCAGTCCCATGTGCAGAATCCTTCAGAAGAGATAGTCAAATTCTGTGCTATTGCTGTTGCTAACCAGAAATTTTAATCTAGGCTTTCAAACTCTTACAGTTTAATCTCAAATTACACATGCACTTTACCATGAAAAACCAATTAGTACATCTTTGTGAATTTTATACTTTTGGGTTTCTTTTATCTTTGTACTATATACATGCATTTACTTTTTCTGGATAGTTAGTTTTTAGTAGTTATCTGGGCCAGTATAATGCTTAGTACTACAATAGGGACAGATCCTTGTTGCTGATATTAAAGAGCAAATCCTAATCAGATAGCCTCCAGACAAGAAATTTGTGATAGTCTGCTGTTTCACCTGAGTCCATTGTTATGTTAGTTAATTTGGACAGAGAAACAGTTGCACATCAGGATCTTGATCACTGAAACATTATAGCAAACATTCAAAATTGGCAAAGTGGTGAATGGAATTTCTGCTCAGTTATATTTAAATTGTATAATTACAGTCCTATTGCTACATTCCTACTACCTACAATCCTAATACTACAGTCCTCTTGATCTTCCAATCTTAGTCTATTGCACCACAGAAGAATAGAGAGAGCTGAGAGAGAATTTTCGCTTTGTCTCTTACTTAGTCAGATCTCCATAATACATATCAGACCTGTGCTTACATCTGGAATTAAAGCCAGGTGAGGTAATAAAATACTGGCAAAAAAATAGACATCATCAAGATTATGATTTATTGTGTGGTAACATATAGCTATGAAAGCCGGCCTGTCAGAAGTTTGAATAAAGATAAGTCAAAACTTTTTGAATTAATGTTTCTGAATAAAATTGTTGAGATTTTGGGGATGAAAGAAGAAAATAGTTCAGTACTACATCAAGTGAAACCATGCTACTGGTCCAAAACACCAATACTGAAACTGAAGTATAGACATTCTGGACATATAATTTAAAGGCACAGATCACTGGAAAAAATCAGGATGCTTGAAAAAAATCAAGAGTGAACAAAAGACAAGTTGGCTGGGTATTAGCATGACTTTATACGAGCTGAAACAAACAGTTATTGATTAACTAGGTCTGTTGAAAATTTGCAAGGCAGTTATTACTTTCATATTTTTCCCATCCTTTGCTGACTACTATACAAAAAAATCTTATGATGTAATATTCCATTCTTTCTATTGGAGCTTAACCCAAAACATTGCAATAAATATCTTTTAAGAATGGAAATACACATGCATGAGGGAAAAATGAGGGTCATATATATTAATTGTAATTGAATGTATGAAATATGGTCTTGATATAAGATTAACTACTGTTAAATCTAGGAATCTAATCATATTTATAGCAGCTCCTGGATCAGCTACTCCCACATTGTTACTAGTGGTAACAGGCCTTTCTCCCCTCCTCCCATTTCTTAATCTTAGATGCTGACGGTATCTGCATAGACTTTAGGCAGTTAAAAAGAGACAGAAACAAATGAAAAGCTTATGTGTTACATAGGATCCTAAATAAAAATCTGTGAGAGTTTACTTTATTGCATTACTATTAAACAAAGATGTAAGTATTTTGATATATAATGCTCTGATGTCTAATTTTCATGAAATTTTATTTTTATCATATAATTTATGTGGTGACAAAATCATAACAGATGCCTCCCAGTGGCTTACAACATTAAAAATCTACAACATAAAAATCCGTAACACTCCATCCCTCCCCACCGCAGTTAGATTTGAACTAAGCAAATAGATTGATCTTAACTCAATGCTTGGTAGTTCAAAGCCTCATACTATATTTTAAGACTATCATACTGGATTGCAAAAATCCAGATTCCATTTGAAAGAAGAATTAGAGTATTATGCATTTCTTTGTAATTTAATGATGGTACATAAATTTTGCAGAATAATTATTCTACTAATTGTTAACAATACCTTGGCCCCTTGTGACTTCAGTTACAGAAGGAATGCAAGTAAATAATAGGAGAACCATTTGCTGGAGCTGTGATAATTTGTGGGGCAGATTCAGTAAACTTTGGCTTTAAGTGATCAGGCTGTGTAAATAATTTTTGTCACTAAGACTTAATTAAATATATTACATATCCCTTCAATGGAAGCTTAATAAATATTAAACAAGCACAGGGGATATAATAGTTTTTATTTTTTCTGTAGTATTTCCCTATAACCTTTGAACTTTGATTCTTAATATAACTACGTCAATCTCCCACGGTTCTTTCCAAAGCTTGATTTCAGCTTTAATTTGAGCTGCGATTCAAGTTGAGGCAGCTAGAGTATTGCATCAGGAGCCAGATTCAAACAAAGTGGGAAATAACGTGTTACTTAATTACAGAGTATAGGTTTTCACAGCTATTCATTGGTAACAATAACTTCCAGGGTGATGTGTGCTATAATAAAGAAATGTACCGACATTTCACCAGTCATGTTGCTAGAACTGAAATTGACAGCAGACAGCATCTTTGTAAACTGCTCATGTTTTCCTGATCTCTTTTGCCATTGGACATCTGTGACTGAGGTTTGGCCACTATTATCCATCCTACTTCATTGTTTACAAAATGCACAGGACAGAAACAACCTATGCTTTTGTTCTAATATGTCAGTATGACTTTAATTGAGCCAACAGGGTAGCACTTAGCAACATATTTGGGTCTAGAAGGTAACCAGGGCCAGACTTAGTTAGTACTCAGTGGAATGGTAGAAGCTAGCCTAGGAAGTTGAAAATAGAACTCATTAGGAAGCAATGGCAAATTACTTCTGTATTTTTGCCAAGAAAGATACATGGATATGTCCATTAAGACCCTAACCCTAACTCTAAGAGTTGGGATGACTTGAAAATTTTATTTTTTCATTCAGTTTCACCTTTAAGCCTAATCAATTTTGAGACACTCAATGGTTTGCAAAACAAATTATTCACATAATAATGAAACCATAGCAAACCTTCTTGTTAACTGAAATTAAAATAACTGATAGCATTTGAGACCTTAATGACATTGTGCCAATTAATTAATTAAAAACCTTCCAAAAACGCTGTGTTTTGACTGCTTTCTAGAAGCAATTCATTCTATCCATTTAGGCAAGAAAAACAAAAACAGTATAGGTGGTACCTTGCCCAATAGTAGAAACTGTGAAAGGGATCTTGGAGTCCTAGTGGACAACCATTTAAATATGAGCCAGCAGTGTGCGGCAGTTGTCAAAAAAGCCAACATAGTTCTAGGCTGCATAAACAGAGGGATAGAATCAAGATCACATGAAGTGTTAATACCACTTTATAATGCCTTGGTAAGGCCACACCTGGAATACTGCATTCAGTTTTGGTCACCACGATGTAGAAAAGATGTGGAGACTCTAGAAAGAGTGCAGAGAAGAGAAACAAAGATGGACTGGAGACTAAAACATATGAAGAATGATTGCAGGAACTGGGTGTGTCTAGTTTAATGAAAAGAAGGACTAGGGGAGACATGATAGCAGTGTTCCAATATCTCAGGGGTTGCCACAAAGAAGAGGGAGTCAAACTATTCTTCAAGGCACCTGAGGGTAGAACAAGAAGCAATGGGTGGAAACTAATCAAGGAGAGAAGCAATTTAGAACTGAGGAGAAATTTCCTGACAGTTAGAACAATTAATCAGTGGAACAGTTTGTCTCCAGAAGTTGTGAATGGCCCAACACTGGAAGTCTTTAAGAAGATGTTGGATAGCCATTTGTCTGAAATGGTGTACGGTTTCCTGCCTAGGCAGGGAATTGGACTAGAAGACCTCCAAGGTCCCTTCCAACTCTGCTATTGTATTGTATTGTATTTTCCACACTGTTTGTATCACATTTTTTTTTCTTATTTTCTTCCTAATTGAATGGCATAAATAAAAATCAACTTTGCTTTACAGATTACAATGGAACCAATTTCATGACTACATTTAAGTTAAATTACAGTTTTTACCTTTTCTTTGAAATGGAACAGTAAATGCTGCAATGAAATATTTCCTGTGTTATTCTTAATTCCTAGGATTGACTATTAACATAGAAGGTTGATAATATGTTAATAGTAAATGCTGAAAATTTATTTCAGAAATCATGTTAACAGTTACTTGTTACAAATATTATAGCTAAAATAACTACTTTTGTTAAATTATCATGCTTATTAGTAGTGTGCCAATTTAATTTAAGGCATGTGTATGTGTTTTAATGGAATGGAGCTGTTTTGATGTAATCAATTGCACATAATAAAAATAGTTCTACACACTGTTATATCATTGGATAGTTTATTTCTATATAGTTGACAATGAACTGCGAGATATAGATCTTTGATTATAAAAGTGACTTTGATTGTCAGCCATCTACAATGTACAGAGTATGCAGAGATAGTTTTCTAACTAATGACATAGCTACTACAAAATGTTTTCTTCCTGATTAAGTTGGTTCAATAACATATATAGAGCAAAACTCAGATATCCTTTAGGTGCCCTCTGTAATTTTCCAGCATGGCATTGATATTTTCATTTTGTACAGGTCTGTTTGTGTGGCACATAGTAACTTAGTGATTTTTGTAACTTCATATATAGTAAGTATACACATGCACACATGCACCACCACCTCACACAAACTATGTATTTCCTTTTTTTCTGGCTGAATACACATATGTTGAATCCTATCATTGAAATAAATAATAATGGATGAAAACAAGGATGCTTATTTTCAAATATGAGTCTTGTAGTTTGCACAAAAATGTATTAGATTTTACTTACATATATATAGAAAGAAGAGACAAGAGTGAAACAGACATCATAAACTCAGTACAGGTAGTCCTCAAGTTGTGACCATTTGAAGTTACAACTGTGCTGAATGAAGACTTAAGACTGTGTGAATAAAATTCAGTTGCCTGGCAACCACTTGGCAGCATTCCATGGTTACAGGATTGCCTTTTTACCCATCCTTGCCTGCTTCCCTCAGGAAAGCCTGAATATGGAAAAGAATGGGAAGCCAGCAAGGAAAGTCACAAGTCACTGGTATAAGTTCCTTTTCCCATCCCCAGCCTTTGTCCACATTCTCCACTTTGCTCACACACAAACTTCCTGCACCCTCTTTTCCATAACCTCCCTGCACATTCATGTATCTGATGCCTTCCTTCCATGGCATCCCTGCAAATGCAGAGCAACACACCCACCCGCAAAAACACTCTACATCTTACTCCATAGCTTTACTGTGTTTGCACACGTTCTGCATTATTTTTCTTGTCTCCCTTCACACATGTGCACCCCTGCACCCTTTTACTATAGCTTACATGCGCACATACACACTCTGCTCTCCTTTTCACAGCTTCCTTAAAATTTCTCACATACTGTAACACACACATACCCCTGTAGTCTCTTTCCATAACCTGACTTTGATAGCCCACATGTACTCTGTCCTGTCTTTTCACAGACATTCTACAATTGTGTGTGTGCATGCACACATGCACAGACACAAACACCATCCTTTTTCCTGGTGTCCCTGTGATGATATGCACCCTCATTCCTCAGCTTTTCTGAGCTTACATTACATCAAACATCAAGTCCTCCAATATGTTTGTGTGTGTTTATCCAGCTTCCCAGGCTCTCCCCATATTTCTGTCATATCCTATACTCCTTATTTGGAATTTCCTCTGCTTCCTATTTAATGATCACAACCCTCATGCCTTGGGGTTACAGTGACAACCAGGACCACATGGATTGCCATTGTATTTGTATTTTGTATTTATTATACTTGTATGCTGCCCTATTCCTGGGGGGACTCAGGGCGGCAAACAAACACATGGGGAAGGGGGCAATACAAAAACAAACGAGACAAACAGGATAAAAAGACAAATTAAAAACTACACAACAATCAACAATTCGAGTGGGGCTGGGAACTCATCAGCCCCAGGCCTGCCAGAACAGCCAGGTCTTGACGGCTTTGCAGAAAGCCTGAAGGGTGGTGAGGGCCCGAATCTCCACAGGGAGATTGTTCCAGAGGGCCGGAGCAGCCACAGAAAAGGCCCTCCCCCGGGGGGTCGACAGTCGATATTGGCTAGCTGATGGTATCCGGAGCAGGCCTAATCTGTGGGATCTGGTTGGTCGAAGGGAGGCAATGCCACAATGTGTTGTCATGCTCTATGACTAGATGACTTAACTATGGCAATCCTGCTCCCAATTACAGTCATCATTTGAGGACTACCTGTATAGCTAAGTTATGTGGGCTTCTTAAATTCCTTGAAACTATGAGAGAATGAGGGCAGCTTCCTAATAACTGGAATATTTTGATTTGCTAATTGATTACAAGGTTTAATTTAATAAAAAACCTAGTAAACTGACATAATGTCATAAAACGTAATTTATAAAACTACATATTATAAGCATTATCATCAAAAGCTTATCTTGTACTGAATTTAGAATGATACGAAAGCCTTAGACCTTCTTCCGGCCAGTATAGATAATCCTGATTTGCTCCAGATATGACCCAGAAGCCATAATTAGGAAGGTTGGGATTAAAGAGGGGATATCTGAAAATAAAACATGTGATCTATAGTTGAAAGGAAGGGATCAATGTTCCCTCTAATTTTTTTTCAGTCTGAGCAGAAAAGTATAGTGTTTGAACGGCATATTTTCATGCCTGAGCACCTGAATTTTTTTCACCTAAAACAACAACGAAATCAGTATTATTTGAAACTCAAAGATGTTTATTCAAGGTACCCGCTTAATTCAAAGTGTTATATAATATCAGTATCACTTAACAACGCTCCTGCTTAGCAACCTAAATGTTGGCTCAGAAAGTCTGGCATTTGAAGCACGGAAGTCTTAAAGCTGTTGTTACAAGATCCTTGCACCCCTAACCCTTTAGAAAAAAATTCCCAGGGGTCTTCAAACCTGACAGCCTTAAGACTTGTGGACTTCAACTCCCAGAATTCCTCCTCCAGTCATGTTGGCTCAGAAACTCTGGCATTGAAGCATGCAAGTCTTAAAGCTGTCAAGTTACAAGACCCTTGTACCCATAACCCTTTAGGAAAAAAAAAACCAGGGGTCTTCAAACCTGACATCTTTAAGACTTGTGGATTTCAACTCCCAGAATTCCTCCTCCAGTCATGTTGCAGCGATGTCATCTGCGTGGATCTGCTCCATCTTCGTTTTTTTTCACAGGGGGCAGGGCTGCCGCTGAAGATGCCAACGAGCCCCCGCCACCACTAGAATAACTGCTGCCGCCTCCTCCTCCTCCTCCAACAGCACCACCACATTTGCTGCCCAGCGCTGCAGCTGAGGTGAAGCCGCCAAAGCTCCTGCTGGCGCCCCCGCCCATGGCAGCGGCAGTGGTGTCTCCACCTCTGCTCAGAGCACCTCAGCTGGGCCCCGGGTTACCCCTGCCACTGCCTCCACCTCCGCCGTGCTTTTGAGAAGCCATGAGGCCTTTTTTCCCTGCTCCCGCCCCCTCTGCCGCCTTCCTACTAGCTCCTGCGCCCTCATGGCTCCTCAAAAGCACGGCAGAGGAGGAAGGGGGAGGGATAATGCGGGGGCCAGCTCAGGTGCTCCGCATGGAGGGAGAGGCACCATTGCCACGGGCGGGGGTGCTGATGGGAGCTTTGGCGGCTTCTCCTCAGCCACAGCATCGGGTGGCAAATCCGGCAGTGCTGTTGGAGGAGGAGTATGCGGCAGCAGATATTCTGGTGGCGGCGGGAGCTTTGGGGGTTTACTTCAGCCGCAGAGCTGGGCGCAAGCAGGTAGGATTGGCCGCCCACAAAGGACCTCCCTGGGCTTGCTTTGCTGAACACGGGGTGACTGATGCTAGTTTGAGTTGCTGCGGCCAGCGCAAACTACTGTCAGTTGCTCCGTGCTCATGAAAACAAGTCTGGGGAGGTCCTTTGCAGGAGGCCAGTTCTAGCTGCCTGCAAAGGACTTCCCCGCATTTGCTTTGCTGAACACGAGGCGACTGACAGTAATGAGTGACATAGCTGGCGCCTAGGAGGTCCTAGAAGACCGGCTGTGCCGTGTAAGCTCCTGCCACCGTCCCCGCACCCGTGCTAACCCTAGATTTAGCTTCCAGAGCCTGTGACAGAAATCACTGCGCGGCAGTTAGAAACCACTGCATGGTGTTTTATTGCCACGTGCGCGGCCGTGTGGCCGTGCACCTTAGAGGGAACAGTGGAAGGGATAGGTCTGATTAATAATGGAAGTATCAGCTGGGGATTTATTTATTATCTCTTTGCAGTCAAATGCAGCTTTCAGCCATTTACAAAGCAAATAAAATTATGTTTATATTATAAAAAATAATGAAAACACAAGATACATAGAATGCCTAATTAAAAACATCTAAATTGGTAAATCCACAAGATAATCAAGGATCATATATGAAAAATATGCATCCTCATATTGAACCAATATATATGATAATTTTAGAATAAATGACAAATTCTCTACCATTTTTAACATTTTCTACAATAAATTCAGGAATGGGTCCAATGGGTCCAGTCTAATTTTCACTGGAATTCTGTTTCAAAAGACTAAATTACTGCTGAGTATTTTTTGGCTTTAGCCCTCATTAGTTCAGAGAATAAACAACTATTAACCATGGCTTTTTTGGATAGGTCAATTCCAGTAAATGTAGGTGCCCATGAAGATAACTAGGTGACAGATTATGAAGAACTTTCTAGATCAAAGCCAGCATTTAAATTCCATGCTTAAAAAGAACAGGCCAAAAGGAAAGCAATAATATGTTCCCATAAATTGATTGCACATGGATCACTAAATTCTGGACCAATACTTTTAATTGGTCTTTAAAGGCAGCCATATGTAGAACATCTTGTAGATAATGGTGTGAGAAAATAAGTCAGACATTTTTTAAAAAAATGTGGGTTAAAAATGCCATGAATTTGGTGGGGAAAGTGCAAATTAAGCTGTGAGAATTGGTCATACATTTGAAATTAAATATTTTTACGATGAACTGCAAATCTCTGTTATTGGTGGTATTAGATATTTATGAGATAGTTACTATACACTAAACTATTTATTTATTAGCAGTTTTATTCTGGACCATGACAAATCAATACATTTTAGGGGAGAACATAACATTTATAGAATCATTTCAACAGTAGCCATCCATTTCTATTTTGTATTTTTAAAAGGCATAATTACATTTAAATTACCTTCAGTTTGTTCTTATAACTAAAAGAATTTATGGATTTTTATGTCTTCACAGATAATGAATGAAATTGTAATAAAATTGTAGGAAGACCTCCACCCATATCATCCTTACTCTGCTGTTTATCTGACCTTCCAATGACCCCCAGACATTAAACAAAAGACCACTGAAGCCTTTTAACACCCAGGCTGAAACTGATAAAGCACATCTTTACTTAGGTGAAATTGTCAAATACCGGCAAATTAACCAAATAAGAAAATCCCTTGAAAATATGGAAATCTTTCACATATGTACAATAAGATTCGCTAACTCTGGACCCATCACTCAAGGTCACAACCTTGACACACAAAAAATAAAGATTACAAATGTCACAGAGAGTCAGGCCATGTTTTCACCCTACTACCAGATCTGGTATGCTTTCCAGTAATCCCTAGAACGGAGGCTGAGTTTGCATGCTTTCTGAGAACAATAGAAAGGCTCCTCTATTAAAGTAACCTTCCCAATTCTATTCCAACTTTGAATACATTTCAATTGCTTTGACTGTTATGGCTTGAATAAAATTCACCTCTACTTCAAGCCGTGACACGACAAATCTGCGCCCGACAAATGCGCGCCGACAAAACTGTGCCCACAAAAGCAAACAACAGTGGGACGCGAAAACAACATTATAACGGTTAGGGTTAGGGTTATTTTCGTTGTTTTCGCGTCCCACTATGTTGTTTGCTTTTGTGGGCACGGTTTTGTGGGAACGATTTTTGTCAGCGCACATTTGTCGGGCGCAGATTTGTCGATGAACCACTTCAAGCAACTGTCCTGTGCTCTTTAGAAGACTTGGCCTGTCTCAAACCAAACATTTTCTTCTAGCAAACTAAAGAAATAAATGCTTATTATTTATTTGTAATCAGTCTCAGCATCTTTTCATCTTTTCATGAAATGTCAACAGATACCAGCTTGAGGAGAGCTGGCACTAAATAATAATTATATTGACAAAAATAGTTGAGATATATAATAATTCTACATTCCTTTGTCTAAATATTCCTACTGATATTTTTTTTTGAGTTTAATATTTTCTTCTCATTTACTTTTATATTGGTGTAACAGCAATCATGTGCTTTAGCGTACAGTCAGGCTGGCCCAGAGGTGGGTTCCTACCAGTTTGCACAAGTTTGGTAGAACCGGTTCGTCAAATCTACCGAACCGGTTAGAAGAGGTTTCACCAGTGGACCCGGAAAGCAGGCCACACCTACAGAAGAGGTTCCAAACTTTTTGAAACCCAACACACACACACACACACACACACAGAGAGAGACTCACACAGAGAGAAAGAGAAAGAAAGGAAGAAGAAATAAAAAAGAAAAAAAGGAAGAAAAAGTGAGATAGAGATGAAAGAAAAAAAGTAAAAAGGGACAAAGAGACAAAAGGAAGGAAGGAGAGAGAGAGAGAGAGAGAGAGAGAGAGAGAGAGAACACATGGCTGGCAAGCCACTCCCACCAGGTCACATGGCCGGCAAGCCACTCCCACAAAGGAGACCACACCCACAGAGTAGGTTCGAATTTTTTTTGAAACTCACCACTGGGCTGGCCACATGACTACAGAAGTGTCTTCCCACAACACTGGCTCCCTTGGCTGAGAAATGGAGATGAACACTGCCCTCTAGAGTCACATATGACTTGACAAGGAAAATCTTTACCTTTACTGTGCCTATGTAATGGAGGTATTTAAGTCATGTGTTTGTTTCTGCTGATGTGCTTATGTGTTTAAAATAAAAATTTATAAAAATTAAAAAAAATTAAAAGAAGAAAAGGGGGGTAATATCTTAAGTTAGCATTTCAACTCATTTTTGCC
This sequence comes from Thamnophis elegans, assembly GCF_009769535.1. Classification (NCBI taxonomy): domain Eukaryota; kingdom Metazoa; phylum Chordata; class Lepidosauria; order Squamata; family Natricidae; genus Thamnophis; species Thamnophis elegans. The sequence continues at coordinate 53,017,761 of NC_045549.1, forward strand.
AAAGGCTATCTTTATGAACATATTAGCTATTATTTGTGGGTAAAGATACACATTTCTTATCTATAAAAAATGTAATTCATTTTCCCCTGCTAGAGAAATGTAAGTGAAAAGAATTTAATTTATTTTGCCATTTCTAATTCCTTTGAATGTTAATTGACTGATTTCCTGGTTGAGTGATCCAGTAGTTCAAATTCATTCATGAAACAGAAATATTCATACAGAGAACATAGATGGAAAGGAAATAATAAGCCATTCCTTTTGTTACCTTTTCCATGTGCAAGATGCTAGATTTGCAAAAATATACAGCATAGAATGTGTTGATACTGTTTAATAGTGTTAATTAAAATTATAAATAATTAAAATTTAAAATTGCAAATGAAACTCACCTATGCCAAGACAAGTTACAGAATTTATCCATCCCATTCCCATTTGTATTGGACTACAGTAGTTGAATTGAGAGAATGAGTATAGAGCAGTGGTCTCCAACCTTGCAACTTTAAGACTTGTGGACTTCAACTTTAGGAGTTGAAGTCCACAGGTCTTAAAGTTGCCAAGGTTGGAGACCACTGGTATAGAGGACACTATGTGAAGCATGGATGGTGTAATCCAATGTATAAAAAGGGTTGCAAATGAAAGTTTTTCATATCACCTGTTGCCCAATTCATTTTTTAACTAGCACTTTTAGAGGTTTTAATGCCTTTTAAAACTTATTTTTCCTTCATTAATTTTCATGGAGAGTTTTCATGTTTTTATTTGTTTATTCGTTTCCTTGTTTTGTTTTACAAAAAAGGTTGCATTTTCAAGAGTGTGTGGCAGGTTTCTGGCTTTCTTCTTACATGGTGGCAAGAGTTTCAATGTGACTGTCCTGCTTTTTATTTTACAGCAAGGTTTTCAGTGGTTTGCTATGGTTTTCAGGCTTCCAAAATTAGATACCATGAACAAAACTTTTTTCATGGATTTTTCTCAGTACAGGAAGAACAGGCTCAAGGGAAGCTGCAGTATAGTGAAGATGGATGACTGTACAGATGGATAGATGGAAAAATTGTCTACCACAATAAAGCAAAACTCAAGTCAGAAGAAATTCTAAATAAATTTAATGCATATGAGATAGATGAATACAAGCTGTTTTCACAGGGGAAGGGCACTGGAAGACAGATTTTGGTATTACAGTAGTTGTGATTAAATTATGGTTAAAGCATTTAAAAATATGCCTTCTATCTTCCTATTGTATTATTCCTATGTTGTTATAGTTAAGTTTGCTGCACAAGCTTCTCTAAGTAAGAGTTAGATAATTTTATGAAGTACATGAAATTATTATTAGATTATATAGGGTTATTAATAGGGGTTTGCATCAGTGATATGTTAATATATTTTATCTGCATGATAGCAAAATATCTTTGTTCCTATAACAACTTTATTATTAATTTTGTACTTATTTATATTAAATGATCCATCTGTTTATGTTAACAATGGAGATGTAGAATAGAAAACAATGGTGAAGCAATAATTAAATAAAGCATAATATCTTACATCCTGAAGGAGCTCTTTTGCTGGTGTTTGCTAAGAAATATAATAATTGCTGTTTTTCTGCTATATAACTTTGGTTTGTTATCAAGAGTAGGAACAATGTTTGGCTATTTTATTAAAAGCTATAATAGCATGTTTGCACAAAGAATTTATGTAACACTTCATTTAATGTTTAGTGCTGGAATTGATAAAAGAATATTTGCGTTTATTACATATTTCCTGTTTTCAAGTTTGGAGAACTCACAACACAACTGGCCTAAGGTATATAGCAACATTTACATGAAAAAGAGCACAAAAGGTCTATAGGCTAAGATCATGATTGGATATATTTTTAATTTTTTAAATACTTGTTTAAAAGCGTGTAGTATAGTTGAAGGATTATAAAACATTACCGTAAACTCTATTTATATTATTTTGCCTTGTGAAAGGGACTAATATTTCAGTTCCATTTTGTGTTTCTGTCTCTGGGCTGTAATCTCAGTAATGTATTACACTTCATTGTCCTGGTGAATTTGTTGACAGACAGTAATTGGGTCACTGCATTGAAATACCAAGTGTAGGCTTAGAATTCTCTTGACTAGTTGGCATGACAACCATAGTGGTCGATTAAACATGCGCAGAGAGGCGTCATCAGCCTATGGTTTTTCAATGCTGCAAAATAGATTGTTAAAAGGGAAAAAAATATATTTTAATGAGCATATAAAAAGACAATTCCGAAGAAATGTGTTTTTTAACATGGCAATCTTCTAGGCAAAAAAAAGGGTGGGGTGGGGAGAGAAAGCCCACTCACAGAAAAATAACTAATGTTGAATCGCTTTCTTTGAATCTGAAACATAAACACAAAACAAAATAAATTCAATCTATAAATCATCATGAACAGTAGATGAAAACAACCTAATTAAAATGATGTGACATTATTTGTCTCTGGGATAAAAATAATAATTTCTAGTGCCTTATTACAGCTTAAAACAAACAAAACCAAAACCGAAAAGGCCAGTGTGCAGAAAGATCAGTTCAGCTTAATCTGGAGCTCCTTTCTCATGGGTAAATTAAATTGGTACCCACCATTCCTTAGGCTGGAAGAAAAGTATTCCTGCGGATCATTTGTGACCATAATTTCCTGCCATACATTATTCCTATATGAACAGGGAATAGTGCTATGTTTTTTCCCCTACTGTGGGACAAGTTAAGGAAAGGGCATGATGGATTCCCCTCTGAACAACCTTCACTTTTTATCAATGAAATAGCCACCAATCACCTTTCCAGACATAAACTTACAACAAAAGTGTAGCCATCTGTCAAGCTACTTGGCTAACAGGTGACAGGGTTGTGGGAGAAAAATAGCTAAGTATGGGGTGGTGGTGAGAAGAAAAGAAAGGTAGTTTTCTCTTGCTCACTCAGTGCTAGTCAGACGTCAAAGAATCACTTAGTATGTATTGATGATACACACTATAATCCACAAAGCTCAGGATTTGGCAATTCACATAATTACGTTGGTACACATATGGCACTAATCCATGGGTGGTTCAACTTTGGTTAAGTAAATAAGCCACAATGTACTGGGCTTACATTTTAGTTCATAATTTTAAAGATCAGAACATGTAAGTGTTGCTGGGCCAAATAAAATAACACCACTAATGTTTATGTGATGCGTGACTCTTTGTCTAAAGCGGTCAAGTCTTAAGAAATATGAGTGAAACTTCAAATCAGATGCAAACATATAGATTACATCTGTTCTACCAGATACTGGGTATTTCCTGCCCTTAGACAGTATTTACATATATGGTATAACTGCCTTAAGGAAGACAATCTACTTGTATTTAATGCTAGCCTGAATTTTTAGTGAAGTGTTGCACCAAAATGCATTCAGTACTTGTGATAAAAATATAAAAGTAGTACAAAAGTTTCACTGTGGTCTTATGTCAGTATTGCTGTGTTCCTGAATAGTGATATTAGCAACTAGAGGTAAGGAAATTACTAATACAGTGTTTAATTTTAATGTATTCATCTGACATTTTAAAATATTTGGAAGATGATAATCTTCAGGTCATAATTTAACCTTTTGTCATTTCAGGAGTTGATAGTGCAGCATTAGAAGGTAAAAAGTGGTTTCAGCAGGGGTGCATAATTTGCAAGAGTGGGATTTAATAATAATGGATTATTTAGTGAGAATCCCACGTGGAACAAAAAATTATTATCAAAATACAAAATTAATTAAATTTGCTGTTGTCTATGTCAGAGGAAATTCACACCTATGTTGCTGGTTGCATTTATCAACTCCACATGATATAATACTTAGTATACAAAGCAGACAGTTGCAGAGCTATTTTAAAAATAATGCTTATAATATAGACATTTTACTATTATAATGAGAAAATAGTAAATTGAACCTATCTAACACATGCACTGGGTTTATGTGAATTAATGTCCCGTGTTTTTAGAAATAGCAATAGCAATAGCAGTTAGACTTATATACCGCTTCATAGGGCTTTCAGCCCTCTCTAAGCGGTTTACAGAGTCAGCATATCGCCCCCACAGTCTGGGTCCTCATTTCACCCACTTCGGAAGGATGGAAGGCTGAGTCAACCTTGAGCCGGTGATATGAAAGATATGAATAAGTTGTCTTTTAAAAATTTATGAAGTCATTTTTATAAACGCTTTAAAATATAATATATTTTTGCTAACATTTGTTGATACAGCTGTTGATGCAAATTTAATGATGAATTTTAATGATGGTGTTGTAGCATTGCAGATGAATTTGAAATTTTGAGAATTTTGATGGTGATTCATCTGTCTATAGTTGATGGAGTGAGATCAAAGAGATGAAAAATATGGTTTTGAACCAACAGGAAAATCAATCATGGTTTACTAGCAAAGAAAATAAATTATGGCTGTATTAGGGCCCTTCAATTGCATCACCAAATGTAAAATTTCTGCTGTAAACATATTCAATTAAATTTAGAGCAGAGGAAAAAAGGGGAGAACTCTTAATTTATTCAAAAAATGTGGGGGGGGGAGGCATGTTCATATTTACTTTGTTCTATGGCTTTACTAATTGAACTTCTCAGTCTTGAAGCTATCAAGTACAGCTTCCAATCATTGGAGAACTGCTTGTCCTTTCTTTGGGAACCTACAGGATCAATACAGAGTGTGGATGAAGCAACAACACAACATACTATAATTGTCCATCATTTTTTAATGATGTGAAAAATTCTTTGGGGTGTTTTTAGAGCAGTGATCCCAAATCTTTTGGGCACCAGGGACCAGTTCCTTGGAGAAAGGTTTTCCGTGGGCTAGAGGGGCATGATTTCAATGCTACCTGCATCCTATTGTTGGGGCTTCGGTTGTTTGTGCGGCCCAGGTGCTGGCATGCCATGAACTAGTGCTGGTGCACCAAACAGGGATTGGGTACCCTTGTTTCAGAATGTGTGTGTGTGTGTGTGTGTGTGTGTGTGTGAGAGAGAGAGAGAGAGAGAGAGAGAGAGAGAGATGGTATTTTTTTGTAATACTTTCTTGCAAGTTTTCTATGGATCATTTCATCTTTTCTCACTTGTTAATGTTTTTTGATGAGTCTCAGTATTTGTTATGTAGCTATATTAAATGTCTCTCATTCTTCCTTTTGCATGCTTTGGTGTTTGTCTAAGGATTCAGGTTAGGATCCTTCAATCCTTGCATGTTAAGATGCACTTGCTGTTGTTGTAAAGCTGTACAAGTGCTTCAATAGACATAGGAAGCTCCTTTTTTGAAACTGTTAAAGCAGCCATGTCTTGTTCCACAGTTGCACAGCTGCTTTGTGAACTGTTACCAATTGTATTTGAATGCCTGTGTACATTCAGTCACTTGGTTCATATTTTTCCAGTAAAGGAAAGTGGCTGTGCATGTAAACATGTGGAGACTACTGGAAAAAACTTTTTAAAAATTTGCATAGCTTCACCAGGTTCTAACCAAATGACAACAGAATTACACAGAACTAGCCTATATATTACAAAATAAATAAATATTAAATTATACAATACAAAACCAGTAGCAAAAGAGCCAAAGCTAGCATCACAAATGAAAGCAAAGAAGTTGACATTTTATATTTCTAAATTACATATGGGAAAAGGAGTACAATGATGTTGCACTGCCAGTAAATATAAGTAAATATAGATATATTACTCTATGCAAACTTCCATAAATCCATTGGAACTTTCTTCAAATGAAAAGAACTATAATTATGATATAATCTTTCAGTAAAATACTAGTTTCATATGTTCAAATCATAGTTTAATTTTGTGTGTAACAAGTGTTTACTTCAAAATTTAATTATATTTAAAAAATTATATGAGATCTGAAAATAAATTAATAAAAAGACATTTATGATGGAAAATATTTTTTCAATCCAGTACAACTGCTACAGGAGTAAAGCTTATTTTTAAGAGATAAGATTAGATTCTGGGGATTATTGCGGTATCCCCAGTTGGAGGTTGATAAAAGAATTGCTTAAAATCAGCACATATTTGTATGATTTTGAATAATTTTCTTCCCACTACTGAAGCCCGAATTATATGTCATTTCAGGAAGGTTTCCAAGCCTCCAAAAACAATTTCAGGCACGTGATAAGAGTATTCTCAACAGCAATAAGAACTTTTTTAAAAAACTGAAATATAAATCATATTTCCATAGTCATTTAAATAATCATCTATCTAAAAATTATAGTACTTATTTTCTATTATTTGATATTGACTTGGTTAATTGATCAAAATTGTATAAATTATAATGTATAGGTTATCTGCAACCCTCTACCACAATTTTATGTTCCAAAATTGCAGTAAACCTACGTTATATTGTAGATTTTTATGGAAGCTTATATCCTTTTAAGGTAGTTGACAATATACTCCAATTTTTTCAGTGTTACTGGTTCAGATTAGCCCTAAATTTATTCTTCTGTGTTTTGGGAGCTAGAATCAGATGGTCTATCATCTATTATTTAGAGGAATTCACATGTTTGTTTTTATTCAATTTTATTATTTGATAAAACAGGATTGTGGTTACTAGAAAATTTTACAGAAAGATTGATTACAAATGAATTAAACTTGGATTTTTATGTGCAGTTCTGTATTAATATATCTTTGTTAATATGTTTATTTATTTCACAATTTTGTATAATTGGTTTTAAAAACAATCTCTGATGTTGGATCCTGCATTAAGATAATAATGCAGTGTTCCTTAGATTCAGGAATTTTCCATATTTAAACCATCCATCTTCCATGTTTATTTAAATCAGTTGTATTAGTCATGTACTTAATTTTTTTTCTGCCTGCTTGGTGTTTACACCTTTCAGATATGAGCAATAGGACAGGGAGAGAGGAAGAAATCTGCTTGGTTAACATGCATCTCACTTGTCATCGTTTAGGTAAGCTGTACATTTGCTCTTTTAGTTCTTCATCAAATAGGGTTTTCTGTCATATGCATAAAGACAAAACTTGCTTTGCGTAGCCTAATTTCTATGAACATAGTTTCTCCTTCCAAAATAGAAAGGAATAATACTCTTAAATGAGGAGCTGGCCAGCAAACCAGTTGTAAGTTGGGGACCATCGTTATGATTTTGACAAGAGTGACTTCAATGTAGTTAGAAAACTCCATAAATGTTCTTTACTGTAAACTTGACTTGGCTCTTCTATATGTACTTCAGGAGCTAAACTTCCTACTATCATCAGAAGGGCTGACGAATGCTGTGTTCATTAGCTTTGTATTATCTAATCTGGATTTGCACACACTAAGGCCATGAGCTATGTATGCTTCATCCTCATGGCCTGCATGTAAATAAAATAAATTGCAATTTGTGTCCTTGTGTATTTTTTCGGAAAGTGACACAAGACACACTCCTCTAAGGTCAAGTGTAACCCTAAATTTTGTTTAAATTGCACACAAAATTTCGTTTAATGTACAATGTTGGCTACATAACTTTGAGATTAATGTCCTTGATTTAAGTCTGTGTCAGTCAAAGAATTGCCTAGATCTTTAACATTTTTCTGGTTACACGTACAGTACATTTTATCCTGATAACTTATCCATTAATAGCAGTCATTTTCTTCACAAGATATAAAGAAAACTACAGCCCCTTAATCTCAGGATTGTTTCCAGAGTCAACATCACTCAATAGGAAGTGCTCAAATTTGCTTTCTTTTTGGCTGTTTGTCCTGGAGAATTTCCAAATCCGGTGTACCACAAATGTAGGGGAGATGCTGGTTGGAAATTTTGGGTCCTGCAGTCACATGTTTGGAGAATATCTGATTGGGAGCCTCCAGCAATGGATCATGATATTAATTACTTTGGTTAGTAGCCATATTGTACAGGGCTTTTATCTTTTTGAGCACAAAGCACTTTTGGGGGAGGGGAGGAGGTTGCCATATTGTCTCCTCCTACCTGCAGCATATCTCAGCATATGATCATTCTTACCTAGGCTTAGAAGCTAAGCAAAATCACATACAATTCATTTTACATAATTGTTTCTCAGCTAGAATGTCTCTAAGAAATACCAGAGCAGTGACGTGTGGTGAGGTTTATGGCTGGCGAAGCACTGACACAGGGGTTTAAAATTTTTTTAGACTTGTGTACTTCAACTCCCAGAATTCCACAGCCAGGCATGCTCAGTTCCGATTTAAAGCGACAGCATTTGTTTTTCTCCTTTGCGAAAAAGTTTTCCTTCATTCTTTTTCTTCTCCCTCCCCCTCCTTCCTCCCTCTCTCCTTCCCTCCCCCCTCTCTCAAACAGACACACACACACAGAGAAGTTGGATTCCTCTCTCACTCACTCAATCTCAAACAAACACAAACACAGAAGTTGGATTGGATATATTTTCCAATAGCTTGAAAGCAGCTCCTCTGCCATACCCCCCCCCCAATTCCCCTGCTGCCTTCCGATCTGCACCTTTGATTGCAGGTGAAGCCACGTTGCCTTTTCAAACTTGTAATCAATGAAGCTGGGCTTATATACTTTTATCCAGCTGTGTGTGTGTGTTTGAAAAGGCTCTGCATGCAATCAAAGTTTTTGAATTCCTCCCCTTCCCTCCGATCCATACACGTACCTTTTCCAGCTGTTTCAGAGAGGATTTCAACTCTGCTCTTGCCTGCCATCATGAAAAGAAAAAAAATGTAAAAGGAAAAAGGCATGAGCTCTGAGGTCAGGCTGAGCTAGTTGCTGCCAGAGTCACCGTGTGGATGACTCTGCTTAACTGTTTAAAAAAAGCCTCTAAAAAAACGCCCTCTATAGGAGGCAGGACAACGACGTGCCTCATCTACGTCAGGAATTTTTCGGCTTTTAACCCTTGCTTAGCTCTGCTCGAGTGATCATAAAGTCAGACTAGATGAGGCACGTGGTTCTCCCGCCTCCCCCTGTAGAGGGCACTTTTTTAGAGGCTTTTTTAAACAGTTAAGCACTAAGCAGAGTCATCCATTGTGACTCTGGCAGCAACTAACTCAGCCTTTTTCCTTTTACATTTTTTTTCTTTTCATGATGACAGTGCTGAGGCTCTGCCTCCCCTGCCTCCCCTGACTGCACGTCCCTGCCAGAGGTGTAGGCTTGACTTTCAATTGAAAAAAAAAAGAACCAAAGCAATGGTAAACCTCTTCTTACTCTTGATAAAACCGAATGAAATCAGCAGTAGTTCAGCTTCACCTGAGAGCTGCTGCACTTTCTTTTATAAAACAAAGAAGCTGCAGGATGAACTTGGCCTCCTTACATATTGTACTAAGACAGTGTTTCTCAACCTTGGCAACTTGAAGATGTCTAGACTTCAACTCCCAGAATTCCCCAGCCAGCGAATGCTGGCTGGGGAATTCTGGGAGTTGAAGTCCGGACATCTTCAAGTTGCCAAGGTTGAGAAACACTGTACTAAGAGATGGAAATCACAATATATATGACTTTCCCTGGTATAAAAAAGTAACATTAATGGAAATGATAATAGCATGCTGTTGGAGGCTGCACTGAATCTGCAGACTGAATGGACGTGCTTGCTATTGCCCTAGACGCCCCCCCTCCCCTCGGATCTATTTCTGCTCACTTTATTATCCGTTACCTATTTTTACTATTTATCATCTGCTGTTTTACTATTTATCATCGTTATAGCCCCCTCCGGACCTAACTCCCTGCTCACCTAACCATTAGGAGGAGTGGGACTGTGGCCAACCGGCAGGGAGCAATAGAGGATGGCGACTGCAGGGATAAGAACTGAACCCCGAGAATACCAGCATTTTTCCTTCCATTTGCAAGAGCGGTGCAAGTTAGTCTCGAACTCTGGTCTCCTACATTGGGGCCCTTATATATCTTTGGGAAAGAGACTCTCGAATATACAGCCCGCTAACCTCCACCAGTGGGGCAAGACTATATGGATGCCGTTTACGAACTTTGGAGCTCTATACTCAATCTTGTTTGTCTACAGCCACCTTATATACTACGTACTTTTGACTTGGTGGCTAAGGACAGTTCCCCAGGACATAAGAAGGGAGAGGAGCAGACCATCGCTTCCTCCACTGTTTCCATATTATTATATACTATAACTGCGCAATTTTAAATAGAATGTTGAGTGTATGGGAGTTGAATGGAATTGAATGAATGGCCCACTTTTAGTAATTGTTACCTCTGTATTTTATATGTTTTAAATTTTTATGTGGGAATTGTTAGAGTGGATAAATGAGAATGTTTGACTCGGAGGACCTGCTGGGGAAGGCGGGAGGAACCGGGGTGGTTGGGGGGACCATGGACATGGGAGTGGGTCGGAGCATAGCGGTCGTGACAGGGAGAGGCAGATACGGCGGGGACCTTAGGGCTGGCCATTACCGGGGAAGGAGGGTTCGCTACATTACAGAGATCCCTCCTTCCGGCCCTAGGAGTCCCACTCCAAGACCAGATGGCGCGAGTAGTCAGGACCCTGGTCTCAGGCTGTTGTCGCTAAATGCCAGGTCTGTTGTTCACAAAGCTCCCCTCGTCCGGGACTTAATTGTTGACGAGAGGGCAGACCTGGCATGTATTACTGAAACCTGGCTGGGCACAGAAGGAGGAGTCCCCCTTGTAGAGATGTGCCCAGAGGGATTTCAGGTGCTTCATCAGCCGAGAGCCCAGGGAAGGGGTGGCGGTGTGGCTATTGTAATCCGGGAATCTCTGTTACCTCGTAGGGTCCCTGCTCCGGAGCTTGTCGGGTGTGAGTCCCTGCTGATAAAGTTGGACCTCAAGGGTCAAGTGGGTTTGCTGCTAACGTACCTGCCTCCCAACTGCGTTGCAGCATCCCTCCCCTCGCTCCTCGAGTCAGTAGCCGAGCTGGCAGTTGAGTTCCCCAGGCTTATAGTTCTGGGGGACTTCAATTTGCCATCGCTCGGTGAACGCTCTGATGGGGCGCAGGAGTTCATGGCTTCCATGACAGCCATGGGCTTGACCCAAGTAATTCGGGGCCCAACCCACGCAGCGGGTCACATGCTCGACCTCGTATTCCTCTCGGAGCAGTGGATGTGTGATCTTGGTCTGAGGGGTAATGAGATCATACCCCTGTCGTGGTCAGACCATTGCCTACTGAGGCTTGACTTCCGGAGGCCAAACCCCCACCGTAGGGAGGAGGAACCGACCAGGTGGTTCCGCCCCAGGCGACTTATGGACCCTCTGAGGTTCCAGACGGAGCTTGGGGTTATTCCTGATACCCTCGCCCACAGTTCGGCGGAGACTCTGGCCGCCGCCTGGCACTCGGCGGCGTCGGAGTCTCTCGACCGGATTGCGCCACTACGGCCCCTCCGGGTCAGTGGATCCCGGAGAGTTCCCTGGTTCACCGAGGAACTCCGGGAGAAGAAACGCCGGAGGAGATGCCTAGAGCACCAGTGGAGGTCTGACAGGTCCGAAGCAAACCGAGCACTCTTAACTACCTGCACCAGGGACTATGTCCGAGCATTAAGAACTGCAAAAAGATCATATATTTCTTCCCTGGTTGCGTCCGCCGAGTCGCGCCCAGCCGCCCTGTTTAGGATAACCCGCTCCCTCCTTAATAGGAGGGAGGCGGGAAACCCCTTGCAGGGTAGGGCTGAGGACTATGCTCAATTCTTGGCGGACAAAGTAGCTCGGTTTCGATCGGACCTGGACTCCACCGCAGTAGATCCAGCTGAGACACAGGAGGACTATTTGCCACATCAGCTCTGGGTTGAGTTCCAGGAAGTTGCCTCTGGGGATGTGGACAAGGCCATCCGAGCTGTAAGTGCCTCCACTTGTATTTTGGACCCGTGTCCCTCCTGGCTGGTGGCTAACAGCAGGGAGGTGACACATGGCTGGATCCAGGCGGTTGTCACCGCCTCCCTTCGGGAGGGGCACTTCCCCGCCGTACTCAAAACGGCGGTGGTGAGACCCCTCCTGAAGAAACCATCGTTAGATCCAGCCATTTTAAACAACTTTCGTCCTGTCTCCAACCTTCCCTTTATTGGGAAGGTTGTTGAGAAGGTGGTGGCCTTTCAGCTTCAACGGACCTTGGAGGAAGCTAGCTATCTTGACCCCTTCCAGTCCGGCTTCAGACCTGGTTACAGCACAGAAACCGCTTTGGTCGCATTGACCGATGATCTCTGGAGGGCCAGAGATGGAGGCTATGCGTCCATCCTGGTTCTCCTTGACCTCTCAGCGGCTTTCGATACCATCGACCATGGTATCCTTCTGCGACGACTGCGGGAGGTGGGAGTGGGAGGCACTGTTTTGCGGTGGTTCTCCTCCTACCTCTCGGACAGGTCGCAGTCGGTGTTAGTCGGGGGGCAGAGATCGTCCCTGAGGCCCCTAACATGTGGGGTACCCCAGGGTTCGGTCCTATCACCCCTACTATTTAACATATACATGAAACCGCTGGGCGAGATCATTCGGAGGCACGGTATAAAATACCATCAATATGCGGACGATACACAATTGTATCTGTCCGCCCCGTGCCAACTCAATGAAGCGGTGGACGTGATGAACCAGGGGCTGGAGGCCGTTAAGAACTGGATGAGTGTTAACAAACTGGTGCTCAACCCGGATAAGACCGAGTGGCTGTTGTGTTTCCCCCCCAATAATTTGGCTAATATACCAACGCTTAGGCTGGGGGGTCAAATTCTATACCCCTCAGATAGGGTCCGCAACTTAGGAGTCCTCCTGGATCCACAGCTGACTCTTGATCACCAGCTGTCGGCTGTGACCAGGGGGGCATTTGCCCAGGTTCGCCTGGTCCGTCAGTTGCGGCCCTACTTAGATCGGGGGGCTCTCACAACAGTCGCTCGAGCCCTTGTGATCTCTAGACTGGAATACTGCAATGGGCTCTACATGGGGTTGCCCCTGAAGTGCATCCGGCGACTACAGCTAGTCCAAAATGCAGCCGCGCGAGTGATAGTGGGCGCACCGCGGTTCGCCCACGTTACACCTGTCCTCCGTGAGCTGCACTGGCTGCCTGTTGGTCTCCGGGTGCGCTTCAGGATACTGATGACCATCTTTAAAGCACTCCATGGTAGTGGATCTGGGTACTTGAGAGACCGCCTTCTGCCGATTACCTCCCTAAATCGACCAATTAGATCGCACAGACTGGGCCTCCTGCGAATTCCATCTGCCAGTCAATGCCGACTGGCGACCACACGGAGGAGAGCCTTTTCTGTTGCTGCCCCGACCCTGTGGAACGAGCTCCCCATGGAGATCCGCACCCTCACCACTATCCAGACCTTCCGCGCAGCCCTCAAGATCTGGCTCTCCCAGCAGGCCTGGGGATAGGCTCCTAATTACCCGCCCGAGTGTTTTGTTTGATTGCTGAATGAAAGTTGGGTTTTATTATTTTTCTGTTGTTCACATATTGTTTTGTTTTGACCTTGCACTTCCCCTCCCCTGTGGTTGTAAGCCGCCCTGAGTCCCCTCAGGGAAAAGGGCGGCATATAAATCCCAATAAATACCTAAATACCTAAATACCTAAATGTATTAAATGCTATTTTAGGGGGGATATTTGCACAAAAAGCAGGGAAAGCTAAAGAAACAAATTTCATCATGTGAAATAATTGAAATGAGTTATCTTTTAACATTTTATTTACATGGTATATTTAAACTGAGCGTTTATAAATGAGACATCAATAATTTATTCAGTATATAGGAAATTATTAGTTGTCTTCTGTTTACAGTTTGAATATATAATGCACCCAATAGAAATACTCAGGGTAACCACATTTCAGTGCATGCAATAGATTGCCTGAAATGTGACATGAAAGTAGGACAGTGATATAAGAAGATAGCAGCTTTATTGATCATATTTTATTCCACTTCACATTCTGAATAATTGTAACTGATTAAAAATAGCAGAGGTTGTCATAAGAGTAACAAGGTTTGGAAGAAGGAAGAGCTACCAAGTTGCCATATTTGTTATTAGAATAGAATCAAATAGAAGATGCAGAATAGAAGCAAAACAGCAATATAAGGTTATTTTATGACAAAACTTGGTAACTGGAACCTCTAATCCAACTGCATTAGCCAGGTAGAGACATTTAGGTCTGTAGGTTTCATCAACATACTTAAGAGAATTCTGTAGAAAGTGTTTGTACCTGTCTGTGTGCAGATGTGTATAGGTATGTGTGAATTTCTCTCTCTCTCTCTCTCTCTCTCTCTCTCTCTCTCTCTCTCTCTCTCTCTCTCATCTCTATCTCTATCTCCCTCCCTCTCTCTCTCCTCAAAAAAATTGACAGAAAGTCTTTGAACAGAGAATGTGCTGTGAATTTCACCAATATAATTTCATAAATATAAATTTTACTAAAATTTATGGAAGAGATTAATTAGTATTCATGAAAGTGGTGCTTTGTGTACTAAAAGATTATTGACTATAAATATTTAGAGTAGCAACAAATCCAATAATTATAATGGGTGAAAATCACTGATATTTTTTTTAAAAAAAATACCAGGTATGTACTATCACCCTTCTCAGAAGCATAGATATCAATCTTACTTCAGAGACCATAGATAGCCACAAAAGAGAAACAGGTCTGGTGGATACACAGATATCTACAGTACATACATACATACATACATACATACATACATACATACATACATACATACATACAAATTCAGTCCATTATATTATATAAAAACTACCTAGATACATCTGCATTTAAACCAGGGATGTCAAACTGAAGGCACATGACCGATATTCAGCCCAAGGGTGCTTAGACCTGGCCCACAGAGCACCCTGTAAACAGCAAAGCCGATGGTGTCTCTGCCAGCAAAAATGGAGCCCGGGGAGGCCATGTGTGACCTGCATGGGCTCCGTTTTTGGCCGTGACAGTCACCTGCAGGCCTCTGCCAACGAAAATGGAGCCTGCAGCCTCCCCAAGCTCTGTTTCTGCTGGCAGAGAGCTTCAGGAGGCCATCACAGCTAAAAATGGAGCCTCAATGAGTGATGTCAGGGTAGTCACATCCACCCTGGCCATGCACCCCCAGGCACCCAAGGTCAAACACAATCCTGATGTGGCCCTCAATGAAATTGAGTTTGACACCTCTGATTTAAACAATGTTTCCCAAAGTGTGGTCATAGCCACCAGCAGGTTGCATAGAAGGATACTTGCCATACATGTCCTTTTAAAGCAGACTGAACAATTTAATATAAAAGTATGCTCAATGCAAAGTGACAGCTCCAGAACTTTATCCGAAACCTGTGTGATATTTTTGTTTTTTGTTTTTTTTAAATGATACATTATACTTCAATGTAATGAGGAGTAACACTGCATGGATTACATGGGATTCTTATACAATGATCTGGCCATCTGACCTGACACTTTCTGCAGCAGGAATACATACAGAGATGAATGGAAGTGGGGCAATATATTGCAAGGAAGGGAAGAATGGGAGGTGTGATTTATAAGCACCAAACACAAGGCTAGAAAAAAGCAAAGATGTGATTCACAAGCATCCACTCCAAACTACAATAATGCTAAAATAACAAAATATGCATCATAACATCGCAATGCATCTCATCCTTTTATTCTTTGCAATAATATTACAAATAAATAGATAAATGAGTTTGTCTTGCACCATTCCAACGGATATTTTATTGTTTATTGTTGTTTCCCTGTGGACACTTGTGCTGTAATCATTATCTCAGTACTGTTACAATGGGAAATTGCCAAAAGCAAATGTCACTGTTTTTCAAGCTGCAACATTTTAAGAGAAATTGGTTTAAGGCAAGAAAACATTCACCTCACTTGCCATTCCAATTCTTGGTGAATGAGAGTTGCTGTATTCACAATGCAGCTCAGATTTCTGGAATTATAGACAACCTCATCCTACCCATTAAAATTAAGCTTTTAACTTTCATTGGAGTCTTGTTTATTTCCATTATTTCCATTAAATACTTTCAATTTTATACTTTACAAATTTTGACATATAAATAATCTTTAATTATTAAAAATAAATGGTATAATTATTTGCATTCCAATTCTCATGAAATCATTAGTTTTATTCATGGGGTGGGGAATCGCACAAATTCATTTTAACATTTTAAGGGATCAAAGTATCACAAAGTTGGAGAACTCCTATCTTACATGGCTGTGGGAATGACAAGAGAACCAATACATTTTTAATTAATTGTAATCAGGATCTAGTTAAGAAAAGTTAAAATTATGACCATAGTGGTTCAAATGTGATATAAACAAGCAATAGCTTAGTGTCAAAGGATTAATAATTATTTGTTAACTGAATGGCAGAATCTAAAAAGTGAAGTCCTTCCTGAAATCATGAGGCTACTTAAAAGAATTAAGAATCAATACCTACCTACCTACCTACCTACCTACCTACCTAGTCATAGAGGATGCCAACACAGTTAGCCATATCAAAGCCATATCTCTTCTAATCAATTTCCTAGCGAAAACTGCCTGGTGGAAATAAGATAATTCTTTCTTTGATTGTAGATGGATAGGATAGGATCAGTGACTTCTTGACCTGATTGGTTAGTTTTCTAGCATCTTATAGAATGTTTCAGTACAGAAGATATGCATGAAAATTAATTGAGCATGTTTCAATGAACTTGGCATTTATTATAATGATGGCAATTACTGTAATTTCTAGGAAAACTATTGCCATTATTTATGGTGAAATATTGATTGAGAAACTGGGACATTTCCTGGAAACTCAAGTGAAAGTGATTATGACTAAGATTTAATTTTAAAATACAGTGATTTTTTGCAATTATTATTGCAGTTATATTTGCAGAATATATTTGGAGTTAAATTAAGGATGTTTTAAATGAAAACATTGCTAATCCTTGTTCTTGGTTTATTATTTCTTTGGATCTCTTGTTTATAAATTTAATGTACACATTGAAAGCTGACTCCTTCAAATGAGGACATACTGTATAAGCTTCCATCAGAAAAATGAATAACTGTCCATTGTCAGCAAAATTATTTGAGTAAAGCTAGCCATACTGTAGGATCTCAGGGTTTGTGCTTTTACAGATTTCTGAGAGCTGTGAGTTGGGCAGTTTTAAAATTTATGCTCATATCCTCTCCTTTCTGACAGTGTCATTTTAGAGTATTTTAGTACAATGTAATCCAGGTTCCCAATGCAATAGTAATGGGAGACTTTAACTCTTTAAATACTCTGACATGGGGATACAAACTCTGCATCAAATGGGAGATCGAATTGGTTCCTGACCAACCTACAGTAGCTGACAACTTTGTCATCCGGAAGGTAGATGAGGGAACTAGAGGGACAGCTATATTGGACCTAATTCTTACTAACAAAGAAGAAATTATAGAGGAAGTTAAAGTTACCAGAATGTTGGGGGAAAGTAACCAAGTCTTATTGGAATTCAGTATAACACAAAGTATACAAAGCTCTTATGGCATTTCCAAGTTCCTGCACAAGTGAATAACTGTGTTCCTGTCAAACAGGCAACAAGTAGTCAAAATAGGGAGTGCCCTATCAAACCCGGCACCAGTTAACAGCGGTGTCCCCCAAAGCAGCATTTAGGACCCACACTCTTTCTGCTTTACATAAATGACCTTTGTGATCATATTATAAGAAGCTGTGTCCTTTATGCTGATGATGTAAAACTATTTAACACTACGGACAATGCTATTACCCTACAAAGCAACCTTGACTATGTGTCAGAATGATCGTGCAATTGGCAACTCCAAATCTCATCTAACAAATGCTCCGTCCTACACTGGCAACAAAAACCAGAACACTAAATGCAAGCTGGGCCGAAACAACCTCGTAGATGACCCTCACTCTATCAAGGACCTAGGAGTACTCATCTCAAATGATCTAAGCCCCAGAGTTCACTGTAGCCCCAAAAGGGCATTAAGAATCGTTACCCTAATTTTGCAAAGCTTCTTCTCTGGTAATATTGTACTGCTAACTCTGCCATCTGGCAAATCTTTGCCAGACCAATTCTTGAATACAGCTCGTCTGCCTAGAATCTATACTGTTTATCAGACATTAATACAATTGACTGGATCCAGAAGTATTTCACGAGGATAGTACTCCACCCCTCTGTTCACAATAGAATCCCTTACATCACCAAGCTCAAATTTTTCTGCTTGTACGACCTGGAACTATGCCATCTATGGTCTGAGCTAAGCATAGTACACAAAATTGTGTGCTACCTGTCAACTACTACTTCAGCTTCAACCTCAATAGTATATGGGCAAACTATAGATACAAACTCAAGGTAAATCGCTCCAAACTTGATTGCAGAAAATACAACTTCAACAACAGAGTGGTCAATGCCTAGAATGCTCTACCTGACTGTTGTTACATCCTCAAATGCCCACAGCTTCAACCAAACTGTCTACCACGGACCTCACCCTATTCCTAAGAGGTCTGTAAAGGGGGCATGCATAAGCACACCAGCGTGCCTACCATCCCTGTCCTAGTCCCCATTTATTTGTACTCATTTCCTTTGTTCATGCCTGTGTTTATACTTATACCTGTTATCTTGTACATGTTTGACAAACTAACTAACTAAATAAATAAAATATATAAATAAAATACAAACAATAGAATACAATCAAACCAGTGACTCGGACTTTAAGAGAGCTGATTTTACTAAACTTAAAGAGAGCTTGTGAAAGATTCCATGGATAAAAACCTTAATGGGGAAAACAATTCAAGAAGCTTGGGAAACTTTGAAAAATATAATTATAAAAGCCCAGTCCCGTTCAATAAGGTTGAAAAAGAAAAACAAGAAATCCAAGAAGAAACCAGCATGGTTACACAAAGAACTATCTGAGAAACTACTGTAATTAGGAAAGAGAAAGCTTAGACTCAGAATGAAGAAAGAATTGCAACAAAAGTCAATAATAATAATATTTTTTTTCAATATATAAAAAATAAGGAAAAAAAGTCCAGCAAATAGTTGGTTGACTAATGAGAGAAGATGGCAAGGAAGTAACAGGTAGTAGAGAGAAAGCAGAGTTGCTTAATTCATTCCTTGCATCTGTCTTAACCAAGGGTGTGTTTCAAAACTTTTTACTACCTATTCTGTGAGCGTAGAGCCTATTTTGTGGGTACGGCTTGGCAGTCATATGACTGGGTGGGTGTGGCCAACTTGATGTCACTCACCAGGAGATGTCATGGATTGGATAAAATGTGAAGCTCATTTAACAATCCTCTTGCTTAGCAATCAAAATTTTGAACTCAATTTTATTCATAAGTCAAGGACTATCTCTGCCTTCCTCTGCATGGTAGTCTTGTCCTAGTAAACTCCTTCTCCTTTCTGGAAATTTTCCTCTCTGTTAGAGGCACCAAAATAATCCAGACAATGTAAGGTTTCTTGCTGCAGCAGGGGATTGGACTAGATGACCTTTGAGTAGCCTTCTAGTTCTAAATTCCTATGCTGTCTTTTTTTCTTTCTTTCTTTTCTTTCTTTTCTTTCTTTCTTTCTTTCTTTCTTTCTTTCTTTCTTTCTTTCTTTCTTTCTTCTTTCCTTACTCTGTGGGAAACAACCCTCCCCCAAAAACTCCTAAATGTCACTTTGCAAACCTCAGTAGCTTTTCAATTTAAAGCAGACTCCAAAGTTTGCAGCTTTAAGACTTGTGGACTTCAACTCCCAGAATTCCACAGCCAGGGATGCTCAGTTCCAATTTAAAGTGAACAGCATTTATTTTTCTCCTTTGCGGAATCTCTTGGCAGTGAGTTTCCTTCCTTCTTTCTTTCTCTTTCTTTCTCCCTTCCTTTCCTTCCTCCTTCCTTCCTGTCTTCCCTCCCTCCCAGACACACACACACATACACACATAAACTTTTTAAAGCTTTTCCCCCTCTTGTCTGAACTGACAAGGGGGATTTTTTTTAAAAAAAAAAAAGCTTCTAATGAAGCTTCTGACGGGAGAACAGGTTTGGGGCCATGGCCAAGCCACCATTTTTACTACTGGTCCTATCCAGTACACCAGAAAATAAGCAAGAAAATGATAAGAGAACACCTGTCTTCTCTACGCAAGTTCAGATAACTGGAACCTGATGGATTACATTGCAGAGTTCTGAAGGAGCTGGCAGATCTCAGAACCATTGAACTGTATATTTCAAACATCCTGGGGAACTACCAGAGGACTGGAAAAGATCTGATGCGGTTTCCATCTTCAAAAAGAAAAGTGGGGTGGGAAACCAGATCCATGAAATTAAAGACCAATCAGGCTGATGTCAAAAACTGGAAAGACCCTGGAAAAGATAATAAAACAACAGATCTGTGAGCAGCGAGAAACATCTACTAGGGAAAAAGAATGAGGTGGTAAGGCTCCCAATTTTTAAAAAAATTCTCATTCTAAGTTGGTTAGCTACTGGTATCCGCCAAGGGTTGAGAATTGGTTTTTTAAAAAGATTTAATATTTGCACCAATTGATGAGAATTTTTTTTAAAAAAAAACGTATATGTACCGTGTTTCCCCGAAAATACAAGAGGGTCTTATTTTCATATGCCCCACGAAGTATGGCATTGGGCTTATTATCAGGGAGGGCTTATTGTTTTGTGGTTGCTGGGTGTCTGCTCCCTTGCAAGCAGGCTCCTGAAGAGCCAGGCACAGCCTCAGGGGCAAAGCAGCCGTGAGGTAACCACGTTCATGAGCAGCCGCCCAGCAAATCCCCTCTGTGCAAGGGCTTGATGAGACTGGGGGCGGAACAGGCACTCGCGCAACTCCCCTCTCCAGCTGGGAAGAGCACCATTCACTGACCTAGGGGGTATCACTAAGGCGCCAAACCACGTGGCGCTCTGCCCGCCCCCCAGATCCCGCGGCTTGGCACATTCGGGATACCCCCTAGGTCAGTGCATGGAGCTCTGCCCAGCTGGAGAGGGGAGTTGCGTGAGCACCTGTTCCTCCCCCAGCCTCCCCAAGCCCTTGCGCAGCTCTCCCAGGGAATTGCTGCCGGCCGCCACCGCCACGTTCCGAGCATAACTTCCAAACTCCAAAAATCGGCTGCTGACTCTTCCAGCATCAGCTATTCTAGAAGTGCTCTCTATGGTGTGCCGTCTGCCAGATAGAGAGTCTTCCAGACAGTCTTCCAGCAGCTGGCCCACCATAGAGAGCACTCCTAGAGTGGCCAATGCTGGAAGACTCGGCAGCTGATTTTTGGAGTTTGGAAGTTATGCTTGCAGCGTGGCAGCGGCGGCCGGCGGCGGCTGGCAGCAGTGCCCTGGGAGAGCTGCGCAAGGGCTTGGTGAGGCTGGGGGCAAAACAGGTGCTCGCGCAACCCCCCTCTCCAGCTGGGCAGAGGTCCATGCACTGACCTAGGAGTTATCCTGAATGTGCCAAGCCGCGGGAGCTGGGGGGTGGGCAGAGCGCCATGTGGCTTGGCGCCTTAGTGATACCCACTAGGTCAGTGAATGGCGCTCTGCCCGGCTGGGGAGGGGATTTGCCAGGCGGCTGCTTGTGAGTGTGGTCACCTCATGGCTGCTTCGCCCCTGAGGCTATTCCCAGCTCTTTGGGAGCCTGCTCGCAAGGGAGCAGCCGCCCGGCAACTCCCCCCTCTGGCCAGGTAGAACGCCACTCCGCAACCTAGTGGTATATTGAAGGCTCACGTGGCTTGGTGCCTTCGGGATACCACTAGGTCAGTGAGCAGAAAGGGGGGGTTGTTCAGGGGGTTTATTTTTGGGGCTGGGCTTATATTTTTTCCCATGTGAAAAATGTGACAAGGTGTTAGTTTCGGGACAGGTCATATTTTTGGGGAAACACGGTAACTGCATTAAACTGCAGGGCCTAGCAATACTGAAAATCTTTTCATTGGTTATCAATCCTTTAGATCAGTTGATTTCAAATGATTGTTTTAAAGACTTTGCAAGATTGCATGTTGAATTGGCATACATATTATACAGCTGGCAGTATACGCAATTGAAATATGCATTCATTAAAGAGTATCTTGGATACTTTAGTAATTTATCATCCTTAAGAGTTAAAAAAATCTAAATGGAAACCAACAATTCAATTTTATAAGGAATTAAAAAGAAAATTGAAACTTAGTTACATATTTAAGCTGTGACAAAAAGAATTTAAATATATAATTTAGGAGATCAATGAATTCACGTCTTAACAAATATGACATATATTCCTAGTTTAAATATGAAATGTATGTATAAAAATATTTTTGTTTTGTTTATTGAAGCCTTCAAACAATGAGAAAATAGTGCAGCATGTCTCTCTATAATCTACAGCAGGGGTTCCCAACCACTAAATTCATAATTTTAAATTCTGCAGACCACTAATATGATCTGCCTAATGACTGGCTGTGCGGGTGTGGCTAGGTGATCACGTGACTGGGTGGGCATGGCCAACTCAATGTCACTCACACCAAGGAGTGCCTCGCCAGCCTCTACTCACCCCTCCTTCCCACCCACTCCTCGTCTGCCCACCCAGGCTTCTTAGGGCCCCAACAGGAAGCAGTTGCTGGAGCTAAGCAGCCACCATGACAAAGAGTTGGCAAAACACCTGGCTCAGTTCAAATTGGATCTGACCGAGAAGGAGGTTCAGTAGAAGCAACTCACTGATGATTATGAGCATAGGTTTTTCAAGCAGAGGGAAGACTTGCGGGAGTGCAAGGCCAGGTACCAGCGCGTGGAATCTCAGCAGGCTGAGATAGTAAGTTAGTTGCAGGCCATGATGCAGTCCTACTGGAATAAGGCCCTCTTGCTCTTCGCCACCAGTGGCACTTCCCTCCAGCCTTCAGCCAAAGCCCCACACCAGGAGGCCAAAGCAGACCCCAAGTCGGAATTTCTCTCCCCCTCTGACCCACACAAAAAGACCCCGAAGGGGAAGATTCTCTGCAGCAACACAAATGTTCATTGCACATATCCATCCCAGGGGGGTGCGCTTTGATGCAATATAAAAAATGCAAATAATTTTTCTGTAAACCATCAAAATTTTCTTCTTCCATGGACTACCAGTTGGTGACCGCTGATCTACAATATTAGTACATTACTATATTGTATAATCTGCAATTTTAGGATTGAATTTATTTTACAACATAATCTGCATTTATAATATGGATTTCCCCCTGTTACTTGCCACATATGTATTTTTATAACTATATTTAGGCTTTCTTTGGTGTAATAGATGTAGTGCATAATAGATTTATTTAGGAAATAAATCAAGTATACACACGGTACATGATTTAATGGAGCATTAGAATAGTTTCAACTCTTGAAGCATTTTAATGATTGAAAATTAGCACTCATTGTATTTCAGTAACAGATGCCAGCCATGTGGTAGAAGATATTAAGTGGATTAGGAATAGGGAGAGTGAGGTTCAGATACTCATAGGATTTTTCAAGTATCTTTGGCTCAAGTCAGCTGATAGCACTGCACAAAGTTCTATACAAAGAACAGAGCAATATAGCTTACACGAACTAGGTAAAATCATCAGTGCTTTGTTGATATGGAAAGATGGACCTCCTAGCTCTTTGTGGAGACAAAATGACCTTTTAGACACAGTGATATAAAATGTCCAATTCATAAAGCTATCAAAATTAAGGCTGATTTCAAACAAGGCAGAATTGACTTCTGTGAGAAGTCTTATTGGTTTTAGAGGAGAATATCAGTCACATTTGATCAATAGGGCCATTGTTGGTGTTTGAAAGCTGATTTGGGATCCAGGAATATTTCAAATGTAACATAACAGCTAGGTCATCTTATATTAATCACACAAAAGACAAAGATAATAGTAACCAGACCATCTTATATTAATTACATGCAAAGAGAAAGATTCTAGGTTTTTTAAAAAAATTCAACATGTTTTCAGCTTTGCTTACATATATTCAGTTACTGGTACCACACTATCTCTTGTTCAGTTGCTATAGAAACCACATCCTGCTAGCATTTCCACCTAACACCGTTCTAAATTCAGTCTGTACCTCTGAAGTCTATTAATTAGGCAATAACATACTTGCCTGTTCTATACATAGCTCTACTGTTACCTCTTCTCTTACCAATAATCTGACCATTCTGATAAATGATTGCAAACCCTTATAGGTGTATTGTGAGAATAACAAAGAACAATGTAATCTATGTTCAGCAGGACAGATACAGTCATATTATAACTGAATTTACTCACTCAGATTGTTCAGAATATAATACCAGAAAAACCTGCCAGATTTGAAGATATATTAGCAGAGTTTCTTACAGTTTCAGTTCTATATATATATATATATGGTCAATGTCTATGGAGATTCTCAGTTATCCAGGTAAAGGTTGCCCCAAAGGAGCTTTTTCAAGAGGCAACTGGACTTCCTGGTTTTTCTTTGAAGATGTTTCACTTCTCATCCAAGAAGCTTCTTCAGCTCTGGCTGGATGTACAGCTCTGTGTACAGTTCCAAGAGGGCTCCACACCCATTTGCACTACTCAAGTGACCTTAACAACACAGATAAGCTTCCAGGTGGCCTTACCAACTCTCTAAATGAAGGCAAATGACCATCTGTCTGCAAGGAATATAAATCCTTCCAATCCCACTCAGCCAGAGCTGAAGAAGCTACTTGAATAAGAAGCTCGTCTTGAAAGAAAAACCAGAAAGCTTCTTGAAAAAGAACCTTTGGGACTACATATATGGTCCAATTTAGTCTGTTTCAACATTACTGAAATTGAATGCAAAATATGCTGAATCTGAGTTAAATATTGCTGATTGCAAAGGAAAGTTCTGATGGAATTAGCAGAGTGATTTACCTCAAAATAATGAATGCATTGCTCAGTGACAATAATTGCCATTCATAAATACATAATGTAGATAAATAAATTAATGCAACTTGTCCATATGTTAGTGCAAAAGAATTGCTAGCCCAACTAAAGTAACCTAAATTTATATTTGGCTTTAAAAAAAACTTGAATGGAACAAGGTGAGAAGGAGACCTTATTAGTGTAGAAGGAATCAGTAAAAACAATAGTTGATGTAATGAAATTAAAAATATACACAAAAAGGTAATGGGATTTCTTTTTGCATTGAAACAATGCTACACATTTAAAATTATGCAGAAAATATTAATTATGATGATGACCCATGTTAACTCAATATTTAGTCACTAGGATTATTAAAATGATGTGGCTAAACATTCTCTGCTCATAATAAGTCCCTTATGTCCTACTTGCCCATACAAGTGAGTGTAATTGCAGGAGAAAAGGTGGTAAGTCTAGCTAATGGCACACCCATCCTGCCTGCAAATATTTTTGTTCCCCTGAGAACCAGTTGTAGCCTTATGCAGTGTAATAATATGGAAGCAGAGAAATAAATAAACTCATTAGGTTTTTTCCCATTAATATGATTTAAAACTTGTGAATGTCATCCACTGTGAACTGTCCCAAAGGTGTTTTTTCAAGAGGCAACTGGACTTTCTTGTTTTTCTTTGAAGACGTTTTGCTTCTCATTTAAGAAACTTCTTCAGCTCTGACTAGATGGTAGGGAATGAAGGACAGCTAATTTGCATTTTTTTAGAGAATCATTGAGGCAACTTGGAGATTTATCTTTGTCCTCAGAGCCACCTGAGTATTACAAATGGATGTGGAACATTTTTGGAACTGTTGAAACTGTTCACAATTACAGCTGTTGTGTTGTAGACTGGAGATAGATGATGTTGTATCCTTCGCCCTCTGCTGAGAAAAAGCTGTTCAGTTTTGACATAGATGGCCTCTTTGACCCGTCTTTCAAACCAGCAGCCCTCTCTGTCCAAAATATGGACTTTGCAGTCTTCAAAAGAGTGGATTTTGTTTTTTAAATGCAAATGGACTGCTGAATCTTGTCCTGATGGGTTTGCTCTCCTATGTTGTGCTATGTGTTTATGAAGTGGTTGCTCCACTCACCAATGTACAGATCTGCACATGGCTCACTGTATTGGGATGCATATATCACGTTGCTCATTTTGTGTCTGGGTGTTTTATCCTTGGAAGTTGACAAGCTTCTGCCTTAGTGTATTCTTGGGTTTGAAATGTCCGTGTATGTTGTGTTCTCTGAAGATCCTTCTGAGCTTTTCCAATATTCCTGCAATGTATAGAATGACAATGTTGCTTAATTTATTGTTTTTTTTCTTTGTCTGTTATGGAGGAGCTCCTGTTAGATATCTTTTGAGATTTGATGAATGCCCACTTGGAATAACTGCATAGTCTGAGGGCTTCCTTGATCTATTTTAGTTCTTTTTTCCCCCCCATCCTTTTTGGTAGGCAGGCCTTCAGCTTGGTGGTGTAAGGTTCTGATAATTTTGTGCTCCAGTGGGTGGTGAGAATCAAAATGTAAATATTAATCTCTGTGTGTGGGTTTTCTGTAAACTTCAATCTTAAGGCTTCTGTCTTCCTTAATATGTACTACTAAGGTAGACTATTTTCCTTAACATCTTCCCATGTGAATTTGATGTATCTGTCCACAGAGTTGATACGTTTGGTGAAATAGGCCATCTATGTCGAAATTGAACAGCTCTCTCTCAACAGAGGGGGAGGGATATGACATTATCTATCTCCAAACTACAACAGTCTTTTCAATGGTTCCAAGAAGACTCTACACCAATTTGCACTGGTCAGGTGAACCTAATGACACAAATAAACATCCAGGTGGCCTCAATGACTCTCTAAAAGAATACAAATGACCAGCTGTCTGCAAGGAATATAAATCCTTCCATTCCCCACCATCCAGTCAGAGCTGAAGAAATTTCTCGGATGAGAAGCAAAATGTCTTCAAAGGAAAACAATTAACTCTAATTGCCTCTTAAAAAAGCACCTTTGGGACAACTATGACCTAGATGACTGAGAATTTCCATAGACATCTGCTGTGAAATTCACATGCCACAAATAACTATTTTGAGCTTGGGGGCCAAGCACATTAATAGATTTTGGAGGCTGGCTTCAATATGTTTTACTAATTTTGCCATTAACTTCATATTTCTGTTGGATGTAGCACATGAGTCAAAAGAGTAGTTCAGTGGTTATGACAAGTGATGGTTGTCAGGGATGCTTTAATGGGGTTGTTGACCAATTCTTGTTATGCAAGTCCATTCTCAATCTAGTAGCTTATAGTATTTAATTATTTGTATACATATATTCTATCTTACCGTACTTCTAAGAACTCAAAGGTTATATACATAGAACTGCAATAGCCAGAAGAGTTTATGAGTGAAAGAATCAAGCCCTTTCTTTATTTAATTCTTTATTTCTGAATGATATACATCCATGATGGTGAAAGTGGCACATGGAGCCATTTGTCAGGGCATACGAGGCATTGCCCTGTCAGCTCCAGTGCACATGTGCACGCTGGCCAGCTGACTTCAGCCTTCTTTTGAGGCCCTTTTTCGCTCTCCAGAGGCTTCCCTTAAGCCTCGGAAATGCGAAAAACCAGCCCTACAGGCAAACTGGAATTTCGGGAATGGACTTCTGGTTTGCTCGTGGTGCCATTTTTTGCCCTCCAAAGCCTTCAGGGGGCTTCCCTGGAGGCTCTGGAGGGCGAAAAACAGCCTTATGGCCAAACTGGAAGTCCATTCCTGAACTTCTGGTTTGTGCATAAGGCTGGTCTTTCACACTCTGGAGGCTTCAGGGAAACTCTTGAAGCCTCCAGAGGGCCTCGGGAGGGAGGCTCTTTTCGTCCTCCCCAGGCTCCAAGAAAGTCTCTGGAGCCTGGGGAGGGTGAAAAAAGAGCGCCAAAAGTGGGGGGGGGGAGCGCACATCCGCACATGACCTCCCTGTGCTCCCCCCGTTTTTGGCACGTGAGCCAAAAAAGGTTCACCGTCACTGATATATATGATCCATTGCATGCATTTAGTATTCAATAGACAGTGTACAATAACAGTACTGTTGATTGTGCAAAATAAAATCCTTTATACAAAAGATTTATAAAAGCAGTATGTCACCTGATATATTATGGAATTATACCAATGTAAAAATGTTGATAATAATCATTCATACAAATAGGAAACAAATAAAGGACAACTGACATGACCATTAATTATTAAGAGATTGAAAGACCCCATATCCATTCAACTTCCTCCTATGGATGTTCGTTTTTTTGTCAGTCTTTCTATATTTGGGCCGAAAATTTGAGTTGGGAATGCTATGTAAATATACCCCAACAAGAAAAATGGGACAAAAATCTAAAAGAAATAAAATAAAATATATTTTATGATATGTGAACTTCAACAGACAGCAAAGCTGTCTGGAGAATTCTGGGTGTTAAAGTATTCACAACTTCAAGTTATCAAGTTTGTGAAACTGTTGTGTACTACAGTTCCTCTCTGGTCCGTTTGGCTAGGGGTCATGTCCTTGTTACTGATTGGTTACCTGTTTGACAGCTGGGGTATATAAAGAGCTGTCAAACAGGGCTCAGCTGTTGCCAGTTAGCTAATACGCGCAAAATGTGAAGTGCCACATTTGGCAACCTGTTAGAAATAAACTGTTAGCTGACTTGAAGTCCTGGCTCTCCTCCGTTTGTCTGACCGCGTTCCCCCAGCTAGAACAGAAACAGTTATAGACTGTTGAGAATTTCTTGAGTATCTACTGCAATATTCTGAATTTTCACATAAAGGAGAAGAAAAGGAAAATGGAGCTTGGTGATTTGGCTTTCAGAAACACTATCTGTCTTCCTCAGTTGTATTTACGCGATCCTTCATATTCCTGAGCTTGATTCGGGATTCGGGTTTGGTCTCAATTTATATTCTAGTGGCTTGGTCAGTGTGGGCAGGTGTTATCTTGGTGGTGTTTTTTTTTTTCCTTTTTAGTTGGACTGTTTACTCTTGGCTTGTTTGGCAGGTCTTTGACTGGGGTATTGTCCAGCTGTATTTAATTTTAAGATTGTGCCTAAATGTATAGGATCCCCTCCCACCCTATTTGTTTCTTCTTTATCATGACTTTCAAATCCTAAATTTATGTCACTAACAGTAGATAAACTACTCAGAATTTGTTCAGCAGTGGTCCTGATGTAAAGAATAAAAATGCTATTAAATAAAGAAAAAAAGTGTTTAACATGTTTTCTATAGCTAGATGTTTGTGTGAGTTAGCTTTATATCCTTATAGTGAAGAAAAGAGAATAATTTACTGGGTTCATCCTGCATACATGACTCTAATTCATATTTGCAACTGCAGAAATTTTGAAAACAGACTGAAGGCAAAGTTTAAGTTGTGATAAAATGGGATCATGCTATCCTTCTTTATTTTCTTAGCATTCCCGGCCAGGCAAAAGAGAAAGTTAACTCTATAGTTAGCAAGTTTATTTGTGAAAGAATCCAAATGTGTTAGTTGTGGTTTATGAATCATCTGGGAGAAATATTGCTCAGGGGTTCATTATTATGCATTTTAGTACATAAAGAGATATTAACATGGACCATTAATATGGAACATCTTTTGCTTTATTATTTTTATGGTTTTTAAATTGTATGGTGCTTGAGTTATTTTGGAGTCAGGTGGCTTTTAATAAATTAAATATATAAATTAAAATAAATATCATGTATAGTTGTCGAGACTCTTGTTTTGGTAACAAAAGGAAATATTGTTGCAACAGCTAATTTTAGTTACTACATTATGTTGGATCTATTCGACCTCTGTTTATCTATAATTCAGGCTGAATAATAGAATATAAATCATTCAAATTCTGCTGGCTCACAATTATTAATATTTCAGTTAGAATATTTCATTTTAGAACTGCAGACATTTTAATTTTTTATATATTTGTTTATTAGATATTTTTCTATAATCTGTTTTTCACATCCAAGAAACCTGCCAGCATTGCTCATATACTTTCTTTGCATGAGGTAATGCTTAATTTTAAAATGAAGAGAATGGAAGTAAGAGAGAGTAGTGATAATTACATCATATCTGATAATGGTCAAAAAGCTAAAAATACATGCTATCTGCGACAGTGAGACTGAAAGTGAGCTGAAGTTTTTTCTTTTCTTTTCACCTCAGATGTACTCTCATCAGATTCTCAGATATAGTAATCCATATCTAGGAATGCCTCTAACCAGCTTTTACTGCTTGTTACTGCAGTATTTGTCATACCGTATATATTTTTTGATTAGAAAACCTGTCAGTACAGATTGCTAACAAGATTGAATGCCATCCCTGATCTGGAATGAGAATGTCTGATAAATATATTGCACACATTATTTATTTGTTTATTTATTAAATTTATATTCTGCCTATAATGTTTGGATATGACTTTATAAACATTAAAACTGCTACAAATTAAAATAGGAAAGCAAAATATAACTAAGGTAATAAATAGTGTTAAAAGATGGGGAAGAAGGAAACACAAAGCACACAGGGAGTGATGAGGTCTTTCCTTATCAAATAGCCACCTCCATAATGGCGTGCTACTATGGGGAGCCAGGCCAGTTGGCAGCGCCAGGTCTTAAGGCACTTGTGGAAAGTCAAAAGGCTGGGTGCGGTTCTCACCTCAGGAGGATATGATGTTCCAAAAAGCAGAAGCCATGGCAGAAAAAGCTTTGCCTGGTCAGTTGATATTCCTTGATTGACACGGTCTGCATCATGCCACCTCTGCCAGCATGGGTAGACCAGGCCAATCCCATTGGGGTGACTTGGTTCTTCAGATAACCTCGACCCATGGCACAAAAGGCTTTGAAGGCAATGACTAATACCTTGAATTGCGCCCAGAAGCAAACTGGCAGCCAATGCAGCTTGTGTAACATGGTCACCCTAGTGGCCCCCAAAACTGCCTGTACCACTTTATTCTGCACCAGTTATAGCTTCAGAATACATTTCAAAGGTATCCCCATGTAGTGCGTTGCCATAGCCCAGGTATGAAATGGTCAGGGCTTGCATGACTGAGAGCAGGGACATGATCCAAGAAAGTTTGCAAATGGCACACAATATGGAGTTGTGCAAAGAGTCTCCTGGCTGTGACTGCACCTGCTGTTTGAGCAGGAGTTGCAAATCCAGGAGAAACACCACGTTGCACACCAGCTCTGTCTGAGGTTGTACAATCTTGCATCTTTTTGTTATTATCTCAGAATGCGTATAGTATATGTTACAATAGCTAAACAAAGTTTAATATATTCTTGATGTATTGCTAGCTCCAATACTAAGAATCCATAAGATGTTATTTCATGTTTTTCTGTGTATCTGTACATGCACATAGTCCTCAATTTACATTCTCAGTTGAGCCCGGAATTTTGGTCATAAGTCATTGCAATTGTTAAATGAGTCACCACATGACCAAACTTGATTTGACAACTGGTTTTACAATGTTTGTAAAGTGAGTAAGCACAGGCTTTAAGCAAATCACATAACCATTAAGTGAACCCAGCATATCCAATGTGTGGGGTTAGCCATTTTCTGCTGGAAAATGTAAAAAAAAAACCCCACCTTCATAAATTGTGGTCATAGGCTTGTGGAATGCCGCATTTGGTTGTGAGTTGGTTGCCAAGCAACTGAAATTTGATCCCATGTTTAGAGGGAGGCAGCAATCAAAACATCAAAGATGGATTGTAAGTAGATTTTTTGAAATCCATCATAGCTGCGAACAGTTGTAAAGTGACTGGTGATAAGTTGACGATTATTTACACGCACATACACACACGCACACACACACATCTTTGAAAGTTATTAAAAGTCAGCCTTATATTGAAATTTACTAAATATGAATAATATCAGGTTGGAAACACTACCATACACATTTTATTATGAACAGGGTCTTGCCAGAGAATTATTTAATTTATTAGTTCATGTCAACAAATAAATAAAAATTAGTCCCAAACCTGCAGTTGCTTCTTACTTTTATTTAAGGTATGCTCAAATATAAGTACAGTGGTACCTTAATACTCAACTGCTTTGAAACGCATCACATTTGGAACTCAACACATTCTGACATGGAACTTTTGTCACGGTATTCATCATTTGTTTGGTACTCAATGCACAAGCTAGAATTTGTTGGTGTTGGCTGCTTTGCGACTCACTACTTTATTACTTATGGGAAAAATTTGCTACTAATTGTTTTTTTGTACTCATTGCACTACCCAGAACCAATTAACAATTAGTATTGAGGTCTACTGTAAGCTTGTTACAATATTTAAAGCATCATCACAGCAAAAATACTATCAGAAGATTAATAGGCCAATTATGTGGCAGGGTGTAGCTGTGTGATAGAGCCTCATGGAGGGAATACGCAAGTGTTTCCCAGACTGTGAGGTGTACCTCCCACTTGGAGGAGATACAGAGGGAGTCCAAGAGAGGTATGAAGAACCCTTTAGTTACAAGTAATAACTATAACCATTCATTTGGTGACAACAGCAAAAGTTACAACAGCACCGAAAAAGTGACTTATGACTGTTTTTCATACTTATGACTGTTGCAGCATCCCCATGGTCACATGATCAAAATTTAGAAGCTTGGTAACTGGCTCATATTTATGATGGTTGTGATTCCCTGGGATCATGTGATTACCTTTTGCAACCTTCTGACAAGTAAAAGCAATGGGGATTCACTTTACAATCATGTTACTAATTTAACAATTGCAATGATTCACTTCACTGTGGCAAGAAAGATAATAAAATGGGGCAAAAGTCACTTAATAACTGACTTGCTTAGTGACAAAAACTGGGCTCAATTGTGGTCATATATGGTTACAATCAATGCACTTTCCCCAAAGTTTCATTACATTGTTTTTGTTGTTCATTTGTGTGCATTTTGGTGCTTGGATTTTTAAGGCACATACATTACGTTTGTAAGGCTTATACATTAAGATTACACTAAATGTGGTTGTGATGGTAAAAAGTTTAGGAACTCCTGGCATACAGAGGAATGGTTTAGAATTCTTGAAAGTGCTGATTTGAGCGAAACATATTTACTGGACCTCCATGTAATGGACTTCATATGGAATGGACTGATTGTCTTCACTCATGAAATCATTTAGGTAATGTTATCATTAAGTGACTAAATTAATGCCATTTTCAAATTGACGTCCTTTACACAAATGATGATAAATTGATTCAACTTGCATTATTTGCATAATAATATCATACAGATGTCACGTAAAAAAGGGTAATTTACACATATTTCCACTGGTCAGTAGCCTCTATTTCAAACTTCTTCCAAGTACCCTCTGAAAATAAGGGTTATGGTATTTGTATTCTTCGAATACAATTTCAATTTATTAGGAAAGGAAAATAGAATGGGTCTCCAATCTACCTCCGTTTAAGCCAGAAAGGTAAATCAGGAAATGAGAACAAGGGTGAGGATGAACAGCCTAATACCATGATGGCGAACCTATGGCACGTGTGCTGGAAGTAGCACACAGAACCATCTCTCCAGGCACATGAGCTGTCGCCTGTTGCTCTTCTGGGTTCTGGTGCACCAGCCAACTGGGCTTGATATGTGTGGGGGCACTGGAAACTGGAAGAGTAGCCACCCAGTGCACATGCATGCACCGACCCTCTGGTCTTGCGGTTTCTGGCATGCGCATGCACACCGGCCATCTGGTCTTTTGGTTTCTGGTATGCATGTGTGCACAAAGACTATATGACCGGGGCGCAAGCACACATCGGAAACCAGAAGATCATCTTCCCAGTGCGCGCATGCACACCAGGCGGCTGCTCTTTCGGTTTCCGGCATGGACGCACACACACTCCCATTCCAGCATTTGTTTGTTCATTGTACAGGACAACCATGCACAAACCTAAAAACTCTCTGTGCTCTTTGAGGTAGTTCCTAACAGTAGCATTCCGAGAGCTTGTTAGTATTCTGTGTTTGCAAAAAGGGCAGCATAATGCAATCCAATCTTCGACCTTTCTGAAATTACAGTTGTTGCTCTAGGGCAGCTCTGCAGATTCAGCCCCTACAATATATAATCAGCTCAGTACAATAGATTATTGGAAAGAGAAGGGAGGGAAGGAAGATAACAGTTGTATCTCTCTATAGAAATTCTAAATCTGGCAATATGATACTCAAACATAGTAAGATTGCTAGACGTTTATGACTAAGAAAATGTTCGGCAACAGAGCCCTTTTTCTAAATTTGGTGATGTTATATTTGAGATGTCTGTAGATGCTTCTAATGTCAGCTATTAAGGAATGCGAGGTTACATAATGACAAAGTGGTTTGTTTGCATTAGATCTGTCCTACATAAGGAAGGAACATTATTGTGCCTGCATTGCCTCTCATGGAAGAATGCAGGCTTGTGGTATTTCTGCTGTGAATAAGTAGGAGTTTTATTTAAAAGGAACACGTTTTCAGCATCATGTGCATGTGCATTTTTGCTGAATGTACCTACATCTATCTTGGATCCCTTGGATGCCTAGCCTGCACAAGTATAGCCTTGCTTAGACAAAA
Source organism: Thamnophis elegans (assembly GCF_009769535.1). Classification (NCBI taxonomy): domain Eukaryota; kingdom Metazoa; phylum Chordata; class Lepidosauria; order Squamata; family Natricidae; genus Thamnophis; species Thamnophis elegans. The sequence goes on from NC_045549.1 coordinate 53,052,014, forward strand.
GCTGCATTGCTCTTATTCAAGCTACTGTGGTTCTTATTCCACTACTAACTTTTTATGCCAAAAATGCTTCATTGTTTTCCCATTAGGAATTTTTAATTCTGTAAAAACATATTATTTCTGACATGTACAGTAGATTACAATTATATTGACCAACAGGTGGCAATATTCATTCCGTATTGGGAATCAATAGACATATGTAAATATAACTAGTTTTTATGCTATGGCAGGGGTATCAAACTCAAGGCCTGCGGGGCCGAATCCGGTTCATTGGAGTACTTAGATCTGGCCCATGGGGCCACCCTGGAAACAGCGAAGGACCAGCCTGCGGTGCTTCTGCCAGTGAAACGGGCTCCTGAGCTCTGTTTTCAGCTGCCATGGCCTCCTGCAATCCTCTGCCAGTGAAAATGGAGCTCAGGAGAGCTGCGTGCTGCCTTCCCAAGCTCCATTTTAACTGGCAGAGGGTTGCAGGAAGCTGTGGAAGTCAAAAACTGATGTAGGAAGCCCGTTATCACTGGCAGAGTGTTCTGGCCACCATAGGTGCCTCCGACAAGAATGACGTCGAGCTGGCCACACCCATCCAGCCCAGCCCACGCCAGCCCCCTGGGTGAGGTCAAACACAACCCTGATGTGGCCCTCAATGAAGACAGTGCTCAAGGAAGAGAGGAGAATTTATACTTACAAAGTACCTCTTTTGATTCAGGGTTAATACAAGGTTTACATTATATTTGGGGGCTTTAGGCAGTAAAGGCATTCCTATTTTTTTGTTTTTCTTTAGATTGGAGCTAAAGAAAAAAAATTCAAAGTAGAAGGAACAAAAATTAATAGTTAAAGAGATTAAAATGTGTCAGGAGATATAGCCTAGCTATCCTAAATATACTTACTGAGGAATTCTGACTAAAAGGGTCTGCCAGCAAGATTTTAAATTACACCTATTTACTTTGTAAGAATAATGTTGCAACAATTTCTCCACTATCCATTTCATGAAATATTTCAAAGATAATATGATATGATTAGGAAAAAATGTATTGCTTGTTTATTTATTTGAAAAATGTATGGGTACATAAATACTAAGGTAAAGGTAAGGGTTCCCCTCGCACATATGTGGTAGTCATTCCTGACTCTAGGAGGCAGTGCTCATATCCATTTCAAAGCCAAAGAGCCAGCGCTGTCCGAAGACGACTCCGTGGTCATGTGGTCGGCATGACTAAACACCAAAGGGGCACAGAACACTGTTACCTTCCCACCAAAGGTGATCCTATTTTTCTACTTGCATTTTTACATGCTTTCAAACTGCTAGGTTGGCAGAACTGGGATAAGTAATGGGAGCCCACTCTGTTGCACGGTGCTAGGGATTTGAACTGCTGAACTGCTGACCTTCTGATCGACAATCTCAGCAGCCACTGAGCCACCACAATCCCTACACATAAATACTAAACAAGTACACAAATACTAAAAGAAATACTAATACTACACAAGACTAAAATTCTAAACACATCACCTGCACTATAACATTACATCAAGAAAAACATAGGCAAAAAATGCAGGCTTACCTCCCGTCCTGATATAACAGAAAATATAACATGAGATTAGAAACTGCCATATCTTGTGGGAGAGGGGAGGCTATGCCATGGGTTAGGTACTTCCTAGACCTTGCCAGATAATGTTTAATACTGGAGACTTGGAATCTAGTGGTATTGCAGATGGATCCTCAGGGACAGGTGGAATTAAGAGACAACCGTTTCATTTTAGCTGCATGGCCATTAATAATTCTACAGATCAACAAATAGGCGGTAGGGTAAATGCTTTTTTTCCAGAGTAGAAATTTTTCCTTCTGGTGATGTTTTTTACTGCTTAGCTGTACAGCATATATATTTTACTGTAGCTTTGTTTTCATGCCAATAAACAAGCAATTTTTATCGTGAGACAAGTGGATGCTGTTAAGTACTTGTTTCAAATGTAAGATTAATTAAAATGAAATGCATAGACATAACATCTTGTCCATATTTGGCTAAAATATTTTTGGATAAAAAAATTAAAATACACTGCTGATCAGCTGCTTGCAGATTTGTAAAACGTTGAATTAGTGCTTTGAAGGCAAGCAAACAGGGACATTTAAGCTTTTCTTAACTATAATCAAATAAGGCCAAACGTCTTTGATTTACCTTGCTTTCATGCCAGAAGAACCTGGATATTACTTTCTGGGCTAAATAAGGATAACAAATAGGTATCTATCTAAAATAAGGATGGAAATGTTAGATTGCAAAAGTATAATATAATTCAGTGTGAAATGGATTGTATTGCTCCTGGCACGATTTTGTTTAAAGAGTGTTTGTTTTCAAAGTGTCTCCTTGGGACAAGACAAAGAAGGCTACTGAATAACTTACATTATTTGTTTAAAAACCCTCAACTGGAAATACATTCACCTATGCTAGCAAGAAGATTTATATTAAAAAGTAGTTGCTACAGACAGTGTAATCAGGTCTTTGTGTCACTAGAGACTTCTATGAAGGCTAGTGCCTTGGACTGAATAAACAAGATTTACTTTCTACATGGTAACTCTATGATTAGAGCTGCGCAGAAGAGAATTAATATTTTCGAAACCTGCATGGTAGATTTGCTCTACTGTGAATTCACAGTAAAGCAAATCTACCTGGTAGGTTTCAACCATGTTGAATCTGTGTAAACTAAACACTTGACTAATTACTTTTGTTTAGAACAACCATTCACACTATTCTGGCCATGGAATATTGTAATTTCTACATAAGCCTTAGCTTTAAATCTTATAAAAAACTCAAGATTTATACTGAATGTTATTTCTTTAGAACAACAGTGGACAACATTTATTCCCTCAAAATATTGGAATGTTGCTCCTAGAATTGCCTATTGTTGATCACACAGGTTAAATGTGAGGAGAATTAGAACTCAGTAACATATCTGAATGACTGCATCTTCAAGATCTCAGCTAAAATAGTGGGTTTGGAACAGGGGTGGGTTTCTCACCCCGTTCCAACCAGTTCGGTTGGAACGGGGCCGGCGGTGTCCTCGTGCACGTGCGCGGTGCAGGCATGCGTACTAGCGTCTGCGCAATGCTCCAGCTGCTCCTGGAGGATCGCGCAGGCGCTGTATGCGTCCTGCGCATGCGTGGAAGCGCAGAACTTGTCAAAACCGGGTAAGGACCGTGGGCGGGCCCTTCGCCGTTCCCGGAAGTTACTTACTTCCAGGTTCGCCGACCAACCGGTTCGCAGGGACCGCCGCGAACCGGTTGAAACCCACCCCTGGTTTGGAATGTTAATTAAGCCATGTGCATCTTTTTTTCTTTCAGCTATACCAATTGTAAAACATGTATCTATTTGACTATATCAAAATTATATAACTCTTTATGCCTCCAGATATTCACTGTCTACCAATACCATTGTTCCATTTATCCTTCAGTTAGTTTAATAACCAAGCTTATCATGGAATCTAAACTTGCCAGCTTCACAATTGACATTGCATGTATAAAGTTTCATTCATTATTAAAAGATAACTCTAAAATATTGGTGTTGCACATGGAAGGATTTTAAATGAGAAATTCCCTTATTAAACCCATGAATCTTTAGATATAAACAGGAGTTTATTGAGGAAAGATGCAACAAGCAAAGGAAGGCAACAAACATACCATCAAATTCCAAATAAATTCAGTACAGGTAAATTAATTCCTTGTAGGCATCAGTAAACGTTCGGTTGTCAGAACATGATTGGAGTTTATTGCAGAGGCTATTTTTAGACAAATGCAAGCCAGTCTTTCTTTTTAGATGCTCAATTCATCCTTGATTGGGCAGTAAAGACAATTGCCTTTCATCAATTGTGTGCATGTATTAAAAGGCTTATGTGGAAAAGGTATTTTTGAAAAACAGAATTTGAATTAAACTTTTGACACAGGCATCTGTATATTACAGACTTTAAAGGCACTGTGATACTACAAAGACTAAGGGCTAGAGAACATACGAGACATGGGAGTGGACAGGAAGAAAACATAACAACATGTCTAATTAATGCATGCATTATTAACTCTATCATTAATATATAGGACAATATTATAATAATATATACATTTATTTTTGTTTCACTTGTCTGTGTGTACAGTACTGAAAACAGCAAGCTCACAACTGTTGAAAATAAGAGATACAAATAAAATAACAAAATAAGTGAAGGTAATATTAAAATGTTTATGTTCCTGCAAATCAGGTGGTAAGTTAGCCTGCAAATTACAATATATCCTAAAAAGATCTTTCAAAAATAAAAATGGTCAAAAACTCTCAGTTCTGTTTTGGAAGAGTATCTACTTGTGTAGGTAACAGCAGATGTGGGCAACTACAGCATCTTAAGACCTGTGGATTTCAACTCTCAGAAGTCCATGAGTCATAAAGTTGCCATAGTTGCCCACACTGTGTAACACAATCACAATTCATGTCAGGCCTCTTCAGCCCTCTAGATTCAAAGGAAAAGAAATGCCTCAGAGAATATAAAGTTGCATCTGCCTGCAACTCTGTAACACAACTGTCTCTTTGTCCATGATCGTATAGCTCTTATATGATTCAAAAATATGTATACACAGTTGTCATAAGCAGTCTTTTTGTCTTGATTTGAATGTCTGCTCATTCCTAACTCAAATTTGATGGTGTGTCTTTTCCACGTCTTTCTGATAATGAACTCCACAGTGCTGAGTTGCCTCCATCTAACCCAAAAACCAAAACTGAATATAAACAACCCCAATATATATTCTAAAATGGTTCTTTTATTTTTAATTATAGTAACTGGATCAAGATAAAAATTTTCAGATCTCCTTTGGGTATAGTCTTCTGTTATTTTTTTCTTAAAATATGTTGGAAGTCTGTTATGAAATATGAATGGATATTTGTGCATTACATATTTCTGTTTCTTCTCAAGGGAAAGTCCATTAAAAGCCCATTATGTGTTAATTGGTTTTCTGTGTTTTACTGGTAACTGAAGAAACCATTGTGCACTGCTAAACTGAGAACAATGTTATTATAGCTGGGCACTCTGCCTGAGTTCTTACTAAATTTACTCTTTGGCCTCTTGGATAACAGGACTATTTTTTTTATTGCCAATCATACTTCTTTTGTCGGTTTGTTGTTTTTTCTACAGGCTATACATAAAGAAAGAAATTAAGATTACTTGTGTGTGTGTGCATTTATGTGTAGTACAAATGGATTTCCATATTATTTCTAGCAAGCAAAAAAAATCTTGTTTAATTTATTAAACTGTATTCACTGTATCACAATATAGCAAATTATTTCTTTTTATACCAAGCATTATTTCTGATTATTGATTCCCTAAAACAAATCTGGATAGAGAAGCTGCCTCACGTCTCCTGAATTTGCTTTATGAAGGTATAAATTGTCACTGAATACTAAATAGTTATTATTTGACACATGTGTTCTACTTCATGATATACATAAGCCTATGCATATTTTTGTTTATACATATGCAGTTTTATCTGTTCTAGATGTGTTACATATAATCTATTCCAGCTGTTCTAGATCTATTACATATAATCTGCTGGAGTTGGTTGATAATACACAAAGACACATCGGATTCAGGATTCATTTTAATGAAAAATTCCTGCAGACTCCAAAGAAAAGCCACCATCCTGCATTGGACTTGGGAATCCTCTTGCTACCTCCATCTGCATCTCCATCAACAGGCCTCTTGCCTGAAGCCTCTTTGAAAACCAAGAAAACAAAACTACCAAGACCAGGGAAGGCTGTGGGTGGTTGCATCTCTTAGAGACAAAGCCAGGGTCTGTTCTTTCCCACTTGCCTGTATTCCATCTTTACCACTTCCACTACTTGCAGCTTCATTCTATCATTAGCAGCCCATGTTGTGATGATACAGTTGGAGTTGCAACTAGTCCACAGTGCATGAGCCTGAGTAGTTATGAGCACATCTTGGTAATCCCGCATTATATCACTAACCCACAAACTGCAGTGGCTCCCAACTGGGTTCTTGGTACCTTTGTGGCGTAGGCTGATTTATTTGCTGGATCGCCTATATTGAATTACTTCTGCCTACTTACTGATAGATTAGGTACGTTCTGGGATTGGTTTATTAAAAGAATGCCATCTTGCAGGACTCAAGAAGTATGTATACACACACACACACACACACACACACACACACACACATACACACACACACACCTGCAATCCAACAGCACTTCCTAACCTTGTACTTCATTGTATTTTACATTTACTCTATAGAAAGGTGGTGAGAGAGATAAGAAAGAAGGAAGGAAAGAAGAGAGAGAAAGAAAATAAGTGGGGGAGAGAGAAACAAGAAGGAAGTAAGGAAGAAGAAAGAAAGAAAGAGAACATGATCACAATTGAGCCCACTGGTTTGAACAATATTACTAGTATCATTTTATAATTTATACTATAGATTTCCAGGTTCATTATCCCTACTTCACTTTCATTATCAGATTCTTCATGTATGGCATGCATTCCCACATTCTTTTCAAGTGGCTTGGTTGTTTATTTTTTAGCAAATTATTTTTTCTTGAGCAAAAAGCTCTCTGACCAGGTTTGAAAGTTTCATCTTTTAAATCTGTAATGAGCTGGTGTGTGTGAACCTTTGCCATAACAACAGAACAGTTAATTTTCTTTCTTCATTTTATTGCAGGCTAATTCATACTTGTTTTCACTCCTGATTGCAACTCTATAGTATTCTAGAGCAGTTTCCATGGATATTCAAATTTTAGTGTGAAATGTTAAATCTGTTAACAGTTAACATTAACTGTTAGGAGTCTGTTTTTGAATACTATATTTCAGATGTGCGTGGCTTACTTTATATTTTAATGTATCATTTAGTACTTCACAAAATTTGCAAGTTTGAGTATTTCTCAGTTTGGCTCAATATGCATCAATATATTCCTCCCTCTTTTTGCTTGTGCTTAGGAAATATAAACAATATTTGCAATTGGCAGATAGAAATTTTTAAGTGCCATTAGAGATTTTTAGGTATGGCATTCAGTGTGCTGATTTTTTTTTTTATTTAAACATTTTAATAGGTTATAAGATAACATAGAATACAAAAGTAAATAGGAAGACACAGTGGGGAGAAAGGGGGCAAAGAAAGGTGAGGAGGGACTCAGAAAAGAAAAGAAGGCACATTGACTTCTGACTCCCTCTGTTGCAGTAAAATAAAGCTATTTCTATAAAAATATATCAATCTATTTGGCCAGTATGCATTATATTTGTTATTATGATTCGTTGCAGACAACCAGATATTTAGATTGGATTTGATATTTTATTCATTTATCTCATTCTTCCCAGTTCTTGTTTTTGTTTTGTTGTTGTTGTTGTTGTTAACAATATAGTAATTACATTTTGCTTTATGTTTTTGGGGCTTCAACTATCTACAAACAGATAATAATGATGATGACATTTCCGAAACAATTATATCTTAAGTGGACAAATGGAACTTTCTTAAGACAGCCTTTCTCAACATGATATTTTTCAGATGAGCTGTATCCTGCCTTCCACCATCAAATAAATAGTGATGATATAGGGGAAGGATGAATTGAAGACAATAGACTCAAGATCCCATATGGATCTTGACAGAGTAGAACACTGGGTCCTATCTATCCTGTTTCCCTGAAATAAGACCTCCCTGGATAATGAGCCCAATTGGGCTTTTGAACTCGTGCACTAAAATAAGCCTGCCCCCCAAAATAAGCCCTCCCCAAAAATATTGAACCCAGCTGCAGCCAAGAGGTGACCATGCTTGCAGCCTCCTGCACCTCAAAAATAATAAGACCTTGGAGGAGGAGCCAATGTCACAACAAGATGGACGTATGGTTCTCGATGCTCTGAGATCGCAGCCAATACTTTCGCCACTGGGTGGTCAAATTGGACCTAAACTGTCCCGAAGAGACGGTGAACAGGAAGAATACATCTTGCTGACCTCAGGGATATCACAAAATCCCTAAAAGAAGCAAGAGAAGTTCTTCAAGCCGGCGACAAATATCCAGCCAAGGCTGACAAGTCGGGGCAGCTCCAAAATGGAAGGATACAGAAAGAGAAAGTGTTTCCAGCTGGTGAGGACTTTTACTGTTTTAAAAAGACTGCCTATAAAAACTTAAAATTAATCTAAATTGCAGTATAGAAGAATCAAGCGCCAGAATTAAATTTGGAATGGTTTTGGACAGTGGTTATCTTACTTTTAAATGCTATCTTTATTTATGCAAGCTTTGAAATGGATGGATTAAGTTTTCTTCTAATTTTTCTTTTATTGTTCTCTATACCCTGTGGACTAAAGTTTTCCTCTTTCATTGTTGTGGGTATTTTTCTAATTCATTTAAAGATTGGACTCTTTTTTCCTAACTTGAAATACAAAAAAAAAATAAAAATACAAAAGGAAAGTAGATTTTCAACAGTATTACCGCTGCTCGGAGGCTGGGAGGTTTTGTTGATTGGTGTTTGTGTATTGAAAATGGAACACTTTTTTTCCTCCACGGATTGTTTTGACTTGGCACTACAAGTTTTACTGCTTGGCTACAGAGAGTGATAAGAAGGGAAGCACACGGATGTCCCTTTGAAGTATATATTTCTAATCAGTGAAAAGTGAAAACAACATTCTTAGTGAATCTATGCTTTAATTTTATTAACCTTCCAAGCTAGAGCAGCTGTGTTTGTTAGAATAGCACAATTTCAAAAGAAAATAGAGGTCTCAAGTTTGCAAAAGATACTTTCAGAAATACAGAAATTATCAAATACATATGAAAGAATAGAGAAAATACTTAGAGCACATAGCAATAAAATATGATGAAGTTGAGAATGTCTATCAAATGCAAAACGGGGTGGTTGAAACTAAAAAGATCGAAGTGGAAATGAATCTGCTTATATTTATGGTGATTGGTTTGTCTCTGAAAATGGAAAAAATGGAACACTGAAAGAGGAATTAAATGGAGAGGAAATTTATCCCAGAAGGCAAGATACAGAAGAAGAAAAAACTAAAGAATCTATGGATTTAAAGAGAGAAATTCTATTAGCAAAAGCATTGATAACACTTCTGACAATCAAGATAAGCTGAATAAGGAAACAGAAAGAGGGAATCAAGATTATATGAGAGAACTTATAAGGAGGAGTTGCTAAGAGAAGTCGATACAAAGCTGACCAAGAAGATGATTAGAGGACTGGCACCACAAATGGCAGAAGATATGAGACTGTTTTGCTGTTGGAAAGATACAGGTTGATAGATGGAAGAATATAATTTAAAACTAGTTAAACTTAGTGAAATTTATTGATAATAGATATAGCTAAAATAATAACTGATAATGTTACTAATGTATACAATGTGTAGTATTATGATGAGTATAATTGGATATGAATATTGAATGGCACCCATGAAAAGAAGATTAGCAATCCCTACATAAAGGATAATAATAATAATAACAACACAACAACAACAACAACCGAACTAAGTTAGATACAATTAAAGTTTGATTATAGGGGGAAAATGTTGTGATATAGGATATAGTCAAATAAAGGAGGGATAAAAATAACAATGTATATATAGATAGGGGTATAACATAGGAAACTGGATGTAAACTTTAAACAGTGATTTGGAAAGGAGGATTAGATAACTTTCTTATTAAATATTATGGATGTTTACCTAGAATAGGACATAAGGATTTAGTGTTAGTGGAGGATTTTAGAAATAGTAATTGAAAGGCCAGTATGTGGTTATGTATTAAATTTTGGTATATTTTATGATGAAGGACGCTTAAGCAATTATAGTCAAATGAAAATGGAGATATGATGATGGTGACATGTATAAATATTTGAGTCAAAATACTTAATATGAATTATGTTTGTTGACTGTGGAAGAGATGGACGAACGTCTTTTGTAACCAACTGATACACTTTCTATAGCATGTAAAGAAGGATGTTGTATTTGTTTTAAATTAAAATTAAATTTTTTGTTAAAATAATAATAATAATAAGTTCTTCCCAAAAATAAGGCCAAGCGCCTATTTCAGGAGTCAAAAGAAAATAAGACCCTGTCTTATTTTCAGGGAAACACGGCAACAAATAAAATTCAATGTAGAGAAAAGTAAAGTCTTACATTTAGGCAATAAAAACCAAAAGTATGCACATAGATGGCTTAATAGCAGTAACTGTGAGAGGGATCTTGGAGTCTTAGTGGACAACCAATTAAATATGAGTAAACAGTGTGCGGAAACAGCCAAAAAAACCCAATGCAATCCTAAATTGCATTAACACAGGGATTCAATCAAGATCATGTGAGGTACTAATACCACTCTATAAAGCCCTAGTAAGACCATACCTAGTATAATGCATCCAGATTTGGTCACCACACTATAAAAAAATGTTGAGATGTTTAGAAAGAGTGCAGAGAAAAGCAACAAAGATGATTAGGGGACTGGAGACTAAAACATGTGAAGAATGGTTACAGGAACTGGGCATGGCTAGTCTAGTGCAGACAAGGACCAGGGGCGACATGACAGCAGCAATCCAATATTTGAGAGGTTATCACAGAGAGGAGGGGGGCGGGGTCAACCTATTTTCCAAAGCACCTGAAGGCCAGACAAAAATAATGGAAAATGATCAAGAAGGGATTCGAACTAGAAATAAGGATAAATTTTCTGACAGTTAGAAAAATCAACCAATGGAACAAGGGACCAATGGAGCCTTCAGAAGTTGTGGGAGCTTTATCACTGGAAGCTTTCAAGAAAATGGACTGCCATCTGTCAGAAATGGTGTATGGTGTCCTGCTTGGGCAGGGTGGTGGTAGTTGGAATAGATGACCTACAAGGCCCCTTCCAACTCTGTTATTCTGTTTAACTGCCATCTGAGATTCCTTATTATTGTGAATATTATAATAATAACATCAGCTACAATAACACTGGCATTGACAAAATCACCCTCAGTCAATCACAAAAGGCAGATTTGCTCTGAACAGTTTACATCCTTTAACAATACCTTTAATACCATCAAGCAATAGCATTTGCCCATGCAAAGTCCTGTAAAGGACTTGATAGGTGGATAACAATGCCAATGCACAGCACCGCTCACTGACCTAGCGGTATCCGGAAGGCACCAAGCAACGCAAGCCTTTGCCTCCACCCCATTCCTGCGGCTTGGCGCCTTCAGGATACCACTAGGTCGGTGAGTGGCGCTCTGCCTGGCTGGGGGAGGGTGTCCAGGGGACTTATTTTGGGGAAGGGCTTACATTTTTGCCCACCTGAAAAATGTGGCATGGCGTTATTATCAGGACATGTTGTATTTGGGGAAAACACGGTATAAAGTTCTACCTAACAAGGAAATTATTGAAGAATAAAAGGATTAATCCTCTTTATTTAGATTGATATGATGGAGAAACAAATAAGACCAACTCACAGGTAGTTTATAGAGGGTCTGTCTGCAGGTTTGTGACTAATTTATCATACATGTAGGCAGCCAATGCTAAATAGCTCTCATGCTTATTAGTTGTGGGAGTAGAATGTTTCATTTAAATTGCAATAAACTTAATGTACTGAAAACATATAAAGCTAATCAGAACCCAATTTCCTCTGCATTTTCATAACCATTAATGCCCACAAATGAGAGTTTTCTGTTTAATGAAATATATACTATGCAATTAGTTGTTGGGTATATTGATGAATTAATTTTTGCTATTTGTGTTCATTTAGTACATTGAATATTTTAAAAACTAAAATATATAAAAGTACTTTTCTGTGACATTGTAGAAAGTGATTTTACTGTTCTACTAACAACTATGTTCTCAGCATGAAATTGTCAGTTTTGAAATTGACCAGTATAAGCTAAAAGAAATCAATGTTGCCCATTTTTGGGAGCTATATATTCTTAAAATATCAGAGTTTAATTTCTTAAGGAAAAATATCCCAAAGTATCCCAGTGTTTCAAAAATGATTTGCCATACAATACAGAGGCCTATGTTTGAACAAACATAAGTAAAATCTATAAGCGACATTTTAGTAGAATTAGTTTTGGGACATCTTATGTCATGTGACGTATCACAATTTTTCCCCCTTTACTAAACTGGGGGTGGGCGTGGCCAGAACATGATGCATCTGGCCCATGGACAGTGAATTTGACATCCCTGTCCTAGATTTATTATCATAGAAGAATCATATATTATCTAAGAGGGAGATAATATAAAAAGCAGGAATCTTGATAGTTATGCCAAGTATTGAAAAGGATTCTTTTTTATTTAGATAGGAACTGGTTTCTGTTATGAAGCAGCATGGATGTGAGGTTCCTGGATGAACTATGAATAGGCACCATTCACTTGAGTTGCAGGTAGTCCCTATAGCCTTGAATATACTGGCCACATTGTTGCAGAAGCACAGCCCATCTTGCTGATCGAAAAGTTGGAAAACGTTGGTGACACATTCTCTGAGATGTGACTTGCACTTTCATACAACATATTCTACCCCTTGAGCCTAGATGTCAGAAGCTTAACATGGGACTTGATGAGATCAAATTCTCTGATCAGATTGTTGAGATCTTTCTGTTTGGGGAGGTATTGCTTTCTCTCCTCAGACACATCTGTGAAATTGTAATCTGTATCTGCAATATCCTCCTCACTGTCTGACTTGCTTCTCGCTCTTGAAGATAGCTGATCCCTCTCAGAAAGATGGGAGTAGGTAGCTCAGGCAGTGTGGTACTGGGCAATGAATGAAAGAATGTCTCGATACATGATAAGAGGTGTGCTCATTGTCATTTTGTTGTTGGAAATGTCCACCATGCAGAAGTAACAGTTGCTTGAGTGGTCAGTTAGTTCTCATCACATTCTTGAGATAGCAAACTTCATGACTCTTTTTGTCCCCTGTACCAACCTGTGAACATAGCAGAATTATATATTGTTTTCAAAAAAATTGAAATTTCACACATTATCTAATTTTGTATTTGTATTTATTATACTTGTATGCCGCCCTATTCCCGGAGGGACTCAGGGCGGCGAACAAAGATACATGGGGGAAGGGGGCAATACAAAAACAAACAAGACAAACAGGATACAAAGACAAATTAAAAACTACACAACAATCAACAATTCGAGTGGGGCTGGGAACTCATCAGCCCCAGGCCTGCCGGAACAGCCAGGTCTTGACAGCTTTGTGGAATTTTGTGCAAGATATTACCATAGGGCTATGATGATGAATTTGTGGCACATATGCCACAGGTGGCACATGGAGCCATATCTGACGGCACACGAGCTGTCAGCTCCAGCTTGCATGCGCACACTGGCCAACTGATTTTCACCCTTCAGGAAAGTCTCCAGAGCCTGGGGAAGATGAAAAATGGGCCCAACCGGGCTAAAGGAAGTTTGGAAGTGATCCGGTTTTGGCTTCCGGGAGCTGAGGGAGGCTGTTTTCACCCTTCTCAGGCTCTAAAAAGCTCCAAAGCCTAGGGAGGGTGGAAAATGGGCCCAACAGGCCTACCAAACTTCCAGTAGGTTGGTTGGGCCCCTTTCTCCACCCTCCCCAGGCTCTTGAGGCTTTCTTGGAGCCTGGGGAGGGTGAAAACGGCCTCCCTAGGCTCCCCCAGAGGAAATACCTACCTCAGCTTGTAGGTGAGCAGTGTGGTGCACGTAGAGGGGTTTGTGCATGCATGCTCATGTGGGGAGTAATTTGCATTAGGGGGTGCTTGCACATGCATGCGCTATTGCATGCGCATGCTCACATTTTTGGCATCCAACAACAAAAAAGGTTAGCCATCACTGCCATAAGGTATAACTATATATTGTAGAACACTAAAAATAGTGAAATTTTTCTTAATTGTAACTCTCAAATTGTAATAAATCAATGAAATTCCATCTAGTGAGCAGCAATTTTTCACTTTACCTTAAGTTTTATTCCAGTGTTTGCATGTGAATGATATGCACAGGGGTTGTCTGATTCCCGACAGGGATGCTGAATTATGCTTTGTAGGTTTCACACATCTTAACAGATGCTTTCATGGAGTGCTTTTCACTCTTGTCTTGATAATTGTCCACGCATGTAGCAAAATGCATCTGCTGGGTGCAAGCAACCTCTTAATGCAATCTAAATCAGATTCACTGTTCTCTTACTCAGGAATTAGACAAACTAATTGGTTTCGGGCACTTGTACTTTTATACTTCTATGGATACTCCTGGATGATCCCAGAAGTGTTAGAAATTTCTAAACGATTTAGAAAGTTCTAGAAAATTCTGGCCAATTCTAGAAACTTCAGGACAGTTCTCACAGGTTCTGGAATATCTGGAAATTACTCAGCATTGGATGTGAATCAAGACTATTATATGGTATTATATACAGTAGGTGGTTCAACCAGGTCATTGCATCACTTGAACTCTATCTGAATTTCTGCTCCATTGTCTACTAATTTTTTTTTAATCTTTCTCCATTTCAGTCAACATATGACCACATGGTGGGAATAAGAGCACTAATGTTCTCATCAATCAGGAGGAATAATTCTATAAATATTAGCTCAATTGTAAAGCTTTCTCAAGTTCCTTTCAAATTTTGTTCCATAATTTTGGTCTCAAACTAATTTGGTTATGACCCAAAACTAATTTTGGAAATTTAAAAAAAAAATGGCACGGAAGGGGGAAAACGGCCATGAAAAAAAATTGTTATTTTTTTGGTTGGAATCCAATTGGTCGTTGTCAGAAGCATTTGTGACCAGAGGTTCTACTGTAGGCAATTTGGGGTCAGTGGTGGGATTCAAAAATGTTTACTACTAGTTCGGTGGGTGTGGCTTGGTGGGTGAGCATGGCTTTGGACGGTGTGGCAGGGGAAGAATACTGTAAAATCTCCATTCCCATCCCACTCCAGGAGAAGGATACTGCAAATCCCCATTTCCTCCCGAACAGCTGGGATTCGGAAGCAGAGAATAGATGGGAGCATGGCCAATAGAGGTGGTATTTACTGGTTTTCCGAACTACACAAAATGTCCGCTACTGGTTCTCCAGAACTATTCAGAACCTGTTTGAATACCACCTCTGTTTGGGATGCGTTGGGTGACTGAAGCTTGTGAAGGGCTTTGTTTGTACAACATTTTGCCATTGAATTCTTTTTAAAAAAAGAAAACTAAAAAAACTGCTTTGGTATGAGATTTCAGTGGAATGGAAAATGGATCCACAGTATTTGCTTATTTTACAATATGTTCGCTTATATACTTTGTTAAAAACAACATCTGTAACTTGCGATTTAAAGAATGCATACCGTAATTATTTTTGTTTTCTTGTTATCCCACTTTAGAAATATGCAATGCATTTTGTTAAAATATTGTAAAAGGGCGTTTTTCTATGTTATCAGGGCATACTGAAATTCTATAATGATGTATTTGTGTGAATGAAACATATAAGACAGCAGAACATTAAATTAAATATATTGATTGGCCATTTACGTGTGCAATATGCTTAATATTTTCAATATATAATGTTGCTGTATATGTAAAATATGAAACAAAGCTATATTCCCCTCCCTACTTTCAGATGGAAGCTTAGGCAGACAATTTTTGATCACATCCCACCCACCCACTCTCATCTTTTTATAAAGGTAGTGGGAGGAATGTACTGATTTTTAAAAAAGAAGGACAATAGTTAATGTAAGGGCATGTGCATTATCTCAGCTCAAGATATCTAGTGCATTTTAAATGCACATGTTCTTTATTTTCAACTAACATCACAAACTTCTTTATGTTGCTTTATTGTTGTAATTCAATATGATCATATTATTTCTCCTAATCCCTGAGTAGTATAAGCATTCCAAATAAAATTCTACAAGCAGATTATACTTTAAGCAAGTAGGTATGTTACTGAGCAATAAATCTTAGAAAAAGTGATTCCTTAAATAGCAGTATGTAAATTTAATATTAATTATGATTGTATAGGTTTAGTTAATCAAATACATTATACTGAAGTAAATCAAAATTTCAAACACTGTCTGTTATTCAATACAAATTCAACACCAGAAATAATCTCCAATGCATACATTCTCATCAACTAAGCTCTTGGTCCATAAGATACCTCAGCTGATTAATTATACATTCAGGGAACTGTCTGTGATAACCTCTTCAGCATGTTCATATTCTAGAGCTTTTGAGATTATATCTTCCTGAATTTCCAGCCACCATGACCAGGAATTTTATGAGCAGCTATTCATTGTTTCATGGTGATCACCTACCTTTAATAATATCTACATTTTGTTTTGACTTGCCTACTGTTCATCATGATTAAGTTAGTCAATATTGATACCTTTAAAAAAGGCAAACCCATCATTCTGATGATAGTTGTTTAAGCTGAACTATTTGTATAGACAAATCACTGGTTCTAAAGATGGTAATATTAATCATTGTTATAAACATACATTCCTTCACTTAAAGGGATGTGGGATTTTTAAATGTTTATGTAACAATAATTTATAATTGGTATGGAATCCTATATATATATATATATATATATATATATATTATAAGATATATATTATATATATAATATATATATATATATATATGTTTTTAATTTGTGCTGATAAATAAATAAAGGAAGACTAGTATAGATCTATTTCAAGCTATTTAGCTCTCATCAGCTAGCCATATCCTTACTGGGATTCGAACCTGTGCTCTATTGCCTCCCAGGCAGGGAGTTAACCATTTTGAGCTACAGAGAACGACTCCTTTTACGACTCCTATATATATAATATATATATATATAGCAATTATTTGTGTAGTTTCCTATTTAGTAGAATTAAATTATTTAAATCTTGTTAAGAATCTTTCCATTTTCTCATTGACTTAATACCCAATGAATAGTATTATTTTATAAGGCATTTAAGTATTATTGATCACCATGCATTTCAATTCTGTAGATATGTTGAGAATTACTCTTAGAACCTGTTACACATCATTTCAATGATCTATTTTTACTATATTCTGGAAGTTTATTTGACATATCTTATTTCCTGCATGTATTATATTTGGTACCACAAGAGGATGAACCTCATATAAGGAATAACTTTACAAATATTGCACAATGATTTAAATTTTACTCTACAGAAAAAATATTTATATTTTCATTGTCTTGATTATCCCTATCTTAATTAGTTGTTGGATAGCCTATTTTATAATCTTCCTGTACTTTTTAAATTTTTTCTGATCACAGATATTTCAGCAAACAATAATAATTAAGGAGAGATCCCTTTGTAATAATTTGCATGGAATCAACTTAATCTGACAAGTATGAGTGACTGTGGGTTTAAGGGTTCCATGTTTAGTGGTTAGATTAAAGGCCCAAGTGTGGTTTGAGCAAGATGGCTATTTCCTTATCTGTCAGAACTTTAATTGCTGGAGGACAACTCCTTGTGAGGAGTAACTGTCTGGAGCACTTGTGGGCAACTTCCAGTCCTTGCTGTTCACAAATGGAATTACAAAGAGCAAATTTATTGCCATTCTTCATTCCATCATCGCTGTGAGCTCTGCTTTTAGTGGAGGTGTCTTTAGTTCATGATTTCTTCACTATAAGTCTCGGTGTGCAGGACAATTTAAAATGCTGGTGGTTTGAAATAATCTTTTTAAGATTCCTTATCAGGGGCACATACATTGCAAATGGCATGCTAGTGTCTACTATAAGAACATTTTTTTCCAATTGAATGGAATATTGGAAAAATATGAAAGGGAAGTCTGTCATCTGGATATCATTTTAAAAACTGAACACAATGGGATAAAATTGGTTGTCATCAAAGAAAGCAATTCGCAATTCGCAATTTTATGAGTTTATATGCTGCCCAATCCCGGAGGACTCCGGGCAGCTTACAAATACGAAATAGAATAAAATAACACATAGGGGAAATAAACATACACAGTTTAAAAAACACACAACATACATTTGGCTTAAACGGGGGTTGGACCTGATTTAAAAAATCAGCAACCCCAGGCCTGTCGAAACAGCCAGGTTTGTGGGAAGGGTCCGGATCTCTGCCGGTAGATCGTTCCACAGAGCCGGAGCAGCTACAGAGAAGGCTCCCCCTGAGTGGTCGCCAACCGGCATTGTCCGGTCGACGGCACCCGGAGGAGACTCGAAGTGCACAATGTATCTTTATGGAAGATGCAGTTAGATATTCAATTAAAACGTTGCTGATTTTTCATTCTGCCCTGATCTCTCTTTTCCTGGTCAGTTATCTAAAAGAATATATGCAATCCACTCTGTTCTTTCCCCCAGAACACACATAGATACAAACAGTACTGCAACATGCAAGCAAAGCAGAAAACATAGCAGAAACAGATTCAGAATGTTTCTTCATTTTCTTCAGAAAATATTGGTGTCGCTTATGGCCACGGATGGAAAACCATTACATAACCGTACAGTTTTCCAATTTTTGGTGGTGGTGGGGATCTGGTTTCACACAAGCTATTTCAGGTAACCTAGGCATACCATCTATCTAGATGGTAGAAGAAATACCAGAAGTAAAGAAAAAAACTTGTTTTGAGGCAAAAGAATGTCATGTATTAAGTACATTCTTCTCTCCTCAGGTTGTTTTGAATGCTGTATCAAGTGCTTGGGGGGCATTCCTTATGCCTCTCTGATTGCCACCATCTTGCTGTATGCTGGGGTTGCTCTCTTTTGTGGGTGTGGACATGAAGCACTCTCAGGAACAGTGAACATTCTGCAAACCTATTTTGAGATGGCAAGAGCTGCTGGAGACACTCTTGATGTTTTCACAATGTAAGTCTCTGCTTAGTCTTTTATTACATTGTTTAAATACTGCTGTAATAATAAATGTAATGTCTAGACTCTCCACTTCCAGAATATCTGTTGAGAAAGCAAGTTAATTATAATATCTTACACTCTGTCAAATAGAAGGAGTATCAAACACTTCTCTTTATAATTGTTTCTTTTAATGGCTTTTTCAGTCTGAAAAACAGATACATGCACTACAATTGGCAGTGGTTTAAATTTAAAGACAGAATGCACTTGTGGAAGGATACTGACAATAAATGTATTTGACACTCTCCCTACTTAAAGTGTGATGTGTGGTCAAACCATTAGAATAACAATAAGCTTGATTGGCCTTCAACTTTCCCAAAGTCTATAAATACCATGAATTACATAATATTCTCTTACCTGCTTATCCATATATGTACTCGTCACTGTTTAAAACAATTCTTTGTCAGTAGTCAATGATGATACATACACTGTACATACACTGTATTCATCATCAATCTTCATTGGCCAGTCTCAGGCCCACTTCATTCTTAACAGTAGAAGAATGATAACTCATCTGTTGCTTGCCAACTTAATAAAATGATTGCTGGCCCCTCTCCAATTGCTGGCATTTTTCCACTGCTATTTGGAGCATGAGGCACCTTCTACAATTGTTTAAAGAATCTGTTTAAACACATAATGTCTAGTACAATAGGTTTCATGAGCAACGTATAAATAGCTCAATTATCAGTGATACATTATATTCATCATTAAAATATAAAAAACCATCATTCACAATTTCTTATTTCTTCTGTTGCTTTTCCTAAGAAAGATTTAAGCTTTAATACAACCAGTGAGAGGATATAAATTTAAACTGATTTGTGCAACATTGGTTGGCTATTTGTACACAATGAAATTCATTTTACAAATGCAAAAAAAATGGCTAAAAAGGACAAAAACATTTTTGTTGTCCAAAACTCAATTTGAAGGCCCTAAATATTTTTCATAGTATTGTATTGTATATCATTCTGAGTGAGTGAGAATTAGGATTAATTAATCAGGACTAATTTACAAAAAATGCCCACAAACTGTTTTCCTCTGTTCTACATGGATATGTGATCTGACTTGTTGCCTCATTGGTTTCTGCCTCCCCAGATATCAAATACTTTAATATTTTGTAATAATTTTGCAAAAACCTTGCTGCAGATTAAAATTGCTTGAATCATTTTCATTAGTAAATCATAAATAATTAATCAAATCCTCTGGCAGAATTTTTTAGCTGATAGAGCTTCATAAACACTAAAGGATTCATATTGTAGAAGACTAGAAACAAAAACGACTTGTTTCAGGCTCAATGCTAAAGCACATGAAATACATTCAATATTATAGTTATGGCAAGTTCATAAATAAGCAGCATAAATATACAACAAAGGCAGGCTGTGCTTGCGCTGCTTCTTTTCTCTTTTTGTTCCTACTTACCAACCCATAGGCAGAGATAGAGGTTTTGGCAATTCTCCATACCATGGTCTTTATATGTTGATTGATCTAATAAGTATAAGCTGCTGTTTCATTCAAGAAATCTTGAAATCCTCATGACCCTATTGTAGACTACTTAGCTACATGTTAATTAGTTAACTGTACTACTAGATTCAAAATAAAGTGATGGGTATAAATTCATTTGAACTATTCTGTAAGATACTGTGGTCACATGACTGCAATTTCTGAAGAGGTTTTTTTTTTTTTTGCCCGTTCACAATGTTTAACAATGTTAAAACCACAATGTTCCTTTCATGACCAAAATGTTGTAAAACTGAATCCAGTCATGTGGGTTCCTTAACTTACCACTGTAACAACTTATAACTGGAAATTCAGTCCAATTCTAGTCATATGTTAAGAACTACTTGTATGTCCTGTATGTGTGTGGATGGATGGATGGATGGTGGATGGATGGATGGATGGATGATGGATGGATGGATGGATAGATAGATAGATAGATAGATAGATAGATAGATAGATAGATAGATAGATAGATAGATAGATAGATAGATAGGCAGGTGGATTTGGATTTGGATTTGGGTTAGTTTAGTTTAGTTTAATTTCAGTCTATAACTGCAGGGGAATGTTTGTATAATTATATACTCTTGTATTATGTTCCTTTCCTTCCTTAATCAGCAATGTGCATTACCTCAGTTCCTTCAAAGTGTGATAAACCAGATTTCCTGTGTTGGGGATTCTTTCTGCCAAGGGCACACTTGAGGTCTCCTCTACGCCAGGACAGTTAAGGTGACCAAAGCAAATGGAAGAGTTCAAATCAGTCATTAACCATGGCACCTCTTGAGTGACTAAGAACCAGTCACTCAACCTGTTACGAGATAAAATTAGAGGAAGCAATGCTATGAATGCAAACTGATGGTGTTGGAGGAACAGAAAGATAAAAATCTAAATAAGAAAAACAGTATTAACATCCACTTTGATGCCACAATTGGACACTGCAAAATTACAATTGGAGAGGGGAATATTATTCCTCACTACCTATATGCATGGCAGGACTGTTAATATTTTAAAGATACAAATGAAAATAGGTTAACTATATCTTCAGTGAAATATACTGCTTAGCTCTCAGGCTGATGCCTCCATTATTCTAATGCTGGTTACCTCTTTCTTATACTTCACAAAGTAGTTAGTTAATCAATTGTGTCCTTATTCCATATTAATAGTTAGCAATCAACAGTTACCTAGTTAGTGTATGCATGTGGTTCTTTCTCATATAGGCATCTGCTTCTTTGTTTAGAATATTATACATTGTCACCAACCATAAGGCAGCTTTTCTAGAAAATTCTCTAATTTCATGCTGTCTGGTTCATTATTCTTCTATTCCTATGATTTAAAAGCAAAACAAAATCCTAACTCTAAGCTTATAAAATATTAATAATGACAGGATCCCTCAGCCTTTAATCCTCCTTTAGAGCATAATCAAGCCAAATGGCTCAGTGCTGATGTAGGGAAAATACACTGTTTCTTTGAATGAATAATCTTGAGAGCTGTGGAAGTGGCAATTTAAAAATAATTAGCCCCACTAAGAAATATATCCTTTTATTCTGAATTGTATTTATTCAGTTGTTTATTCAATAAAAGCAAAATAAAATTATTAAAGATTGTATCCTGTAATGCTCTTTACTTGGACAAATCTGTTTAAATATAGATACAGGTTGTGCTGCAGAATTGCAAAATAAAATCCTTGAACATATCTTGATTATATACAAGTCTCAAGAGAGACATGAACATAAACTATGTCCCAAACAGAGCTTGAAAAATGCTTTCATTATGCTTACCATCCATTAGCATTTCAAGTCATGGATTTCTGAGGTCAATATCGTTGCTTATTTTTATTTGACACATACTTAAGCAAAACTGAAATATGAGTTCATAGGAGTATTAGTAATTGTGTGAATTTTGACTATGAAAAAGAGTCCCATGCCTTTTTTAGCATTAATTTTAATAGAGCAACTTTTATTAAGAGGTCAGAAATATGTTCATGATCAGGGTTGACTGTCCATTAACTAAAACAAGAGACATCCCTTAGGCAGCAGATGCTTTGAAGCTGTTGGAAAACCTTATTTCAATTTTTCCCTTCCATAAGCAGGATCCTGGGATAGGAATAGTTATCATGAAAAATTATATCATAATATCACAATGCAAGCCCACTCTTACATTCTTATGTGAGACACCTGAACACAAGTACAAAAATCACAACTTCATGACACAAAGTCATGTGCCACATTGCGCCTCCTATGGGTGCTCAATATTGAAAACTTCTGCAATATTGAAAATGACAGCTTTGATTTCCAAGATTAAGAGGTTTACTGGATGACATCTAGTTAACATGTTGTGGAAAAGGATTGAGAGTTAAAATTGGGAAGCAGATAAGAAATCAAAACTGTTATCATTCCAATCTCCTCTTAAAATAAACATTGAAAGATCTGAACATTATACCGTGTATATCCTAAAATTCTGATAGTATGTACAAATGCCCCTGTAAACTGTGTAGTCTAGTCTTTTAAAATCACAATCATTTATTAGAAATATGGTAAAGAACTCATTATTTACATCTGCTCCTAAATCATCCAATGTTGTTGTGTATTACTGTTTCTGCAAGGAAAATAGTTAATCAATTAGTTTTATAATACATAAAACAAGGGATGCAGTAAATCATAATGTAAATAGGCCCTATGAAATAAATACATAAAAAAACTTAAAATCTCCTTCAGGTTTAGTGTAGGTTTCTGAGTAGGGTCATATCTTGTTCAGGACTGATGTAATAAATGTAGGATAAATGAGTGGGGTTATGGAAAGAGTGACTATTTTCTAATAGAAGTAGGATAGGCATTCTTGCGGATTTTTCCCAGAATCCCCAAACTTTTCATCAAGATTGTTACAGGAAAGTTATAAAAGTTATAAAACCACTTGCATCTGTTGTAGCAAGTGATTTAAAGAGATGAAACTGAAATAATTGTGTCCCCCCCCCCATTTAGTCTGTTATTTTTTTCATTACTAAAAGC
Organism: Thamnophis elegans; assembly: GCF_009769535.1. NCBI lineage: Eukaryota > Metazoa > Chordata > Lepidosauria > Squamata > Natricidae > Thamnophis > Thamnophis elegans. Next base: position 53,075,305 of record NC_045549.1, read on the forward strand.
CCTTCTATTCTAAAATCTTGCCTGACTTACTGTTGCATTATGACATTGTATATATAGAAGATGACCAGGCTGAGCCTGAGGGAGGAATTAGCACATCATCAGTCTCAAGTCCATCGTTACCACAAGAAGCTAAATCCAAGCCCACCTTGAATTATGTTGACCCTTTTCTAACAGCAATTTGCTTTGACTGTTAGTAGTTCAATTCTTGTAGAGAGCTTTAGCAAGTACTAAACCTGTATGCATTTGAGACACCTTGGCTCTGTACTTAGCTCACATAAAATTCAGCTTTCCTCAATCTATTTTCCTCCAGATTGATAAAACCACATTTCCAGACCGGTTATGTCAACATGAGGATCATGTTAAAGCAGACTGCAGTAAAACTTAGTTTTGGTGAATAACTGCTAAAGAGATAGATAGATAGATGATAGATGATAGATAGATAGATAGATAGATAGATAGATAGATAGATAGATAGATGAGAGAGAGAGAGAGAGAGAGGAGAGAGAGAGGAGAGAGAGAGAGAGAGAGAGAGAGAGAGGAGGAGAGGGGAGAGGAGAGAATGATCAAACAACAAGGATTGCCTTAATTGTCCAAGTTCTATAGATCTGCCTGATTCTTCCAACAGGTGCTGATTGTACTTTGCTGATAATAATAATAATAATATTCAGTTGTATGATATTTTGAAAGAATGACATGTTTCTCTGAATAAACTCTGATATTATGTCAGTTGTGTTTTGTTGATTTGTCATTGCTATGGTGTGTGTGTGTTGGTGTCTTTTATGGACTCAATCTCATTCTTTAGCATAAATGTCTTAATAGTTTCTCATATTTTGCCTATTCATAAGTTAAAACGTATAAATGAAGCATTGTTTTGATAAAATGGTATAAACCAGAGAAATGTATTTTTAAAAATAAATTCAAAACCTTTTGAATATCATTCAAGCCTTATTACATTGAATTCTATTAATTGCAGGATTGACATTTTCAAATATGTGATCTACGGAGTAGCAGCTGCCTTCTTTGTTTATGGTATTTTGTTAATGGTGGACAGGATTTTTTACAACTGGTGCCATCAAGGATCTCTATGGAGATTTCAAATCACCACTTGTGGCAGATGTGTCAGTGCTTGGGTATGTTAGAATGACATTCTTGATTACATAGCTGTCATAATATGCTAACTTCAGCAGGATCAATGTGCTTTAATTTAATCCAGACAAAGTTAGACACTGTCTATAGACTCCAAGTATCTCTCAGAATGCATGTCTACTAAAATAGACTTATAGTTAAGATTTAATAAAAAATTCAAGTTATAATCAACAGTTCTTTGAAATTGTGATATTTTATTCATTATCATAAATATTTATTTGTCACTAGCACATATTTTGTTACAGAAGAAATTTTACACATTTGATACCTTTTACTATATATCGTGGTTCTTTTTTATCTAATCTTGGGGCTTGTTGGCTAGAAAATCCAATCTGTTCAATATGAACAGGCAGTTCTTATTTGAACTGCCTTGACCATAACCGTAGCAGTTTTACTCATAATGTATACTTTACAGTGCAGGATGGAATAGGAAGATGTATGATTCATGTCCTGTTGGTTGTTCTGTTCAAATATGGATGTCAAATATCTAAGCCTAAAAGAGACAGCCAAACAAAATATGAGAAATACCTTCAATGATTAGGGCACCACATAGACACATCTTCTCATGATATGGCAGGTGATGAGACTGCCCATATTTGGCATGGAAATCCCACAACTAAGTGTGGTGCTTGAATAGGCCCTTCTTAAGAATTGTGTCAAACTCATTGGCAGGTATTTGTTTACTTGGAAAATAGTTTTGTTCTCGGTCAGTCAATTTAAAGACTTATTTTTTGCTAATAACTCGCTATCTGTTTCAGTACTGATATCTAGGACTCTGCTTAAAAATGTCCTTTTGAGGGTTGCTAAGAGTAAATGCTGGGTGAAAAACCCATGCTGTGAAGTAATTTTACTAAAGTGGCTTATCCAGGAGGTGGATTGAACCATGCTTATCCATTCTACTAAACATATTTGAGTAGCCTATCAGAGTCCATTTAATAATATACAGTATATAAGACTAATGCAAGATGCTCTCTTTAATTAAATAATAAAAATAATCACAGTGTGGGTCTTATAGTAATGATACTATCTGGGGGACAAGCATAGCACAAGGGGCAAAAAAACACCAGATTTCATATTTTCTCTTTTGGAGATATATATTAACTGAGCAAGATATTTACAATACATTTATAATAATTTATATCTAAATTTGACAAGCATGGGAAGCCATAAATGTGGCTTTAATTTAAAAATAAAGTATTTTAACTGGTTCCATTTTTGGTATGAATACCACATTAATTCAGTGGCGTATAAAACATTATGTCAGTCTCTGAAATTTAATCTGATAAGAAAGACCCGTTTTTATCATGCAATTGTGTACCTTGTGTAAGTTTCCTGAGGTATTTTATTTTTCATTCCTTATTCAGAAAATGTATCAACAAATATATTCTACTTTATCTTTACTTTAGTTCATGTTTTGGTTCTATCTTTGATTTTCAATTTCTCAAAAAGTTTAGAATTGAGTAATTGTTTAACAGAATCCTTAATTATTCATAGTCTATTCAGAAAAAAATGAAGTTTACTGTTGTTATTTTTAATAGCATTTGGTGACAACCTAGTTTCTCAATAAATTGATTTTACCACCAAATTGATTATTGATTTTGTAATAAATTTGCATACATTAGTAATCATTATGTTATAGCAATGTTGCCATTTAAAACTCTGTTCTATAATCTGCAAGCATCTTCCTTTTTAGCTACCACCCAATGTAATAATCTGAAGCATTTCAGTACTTCATGAATTTTCTTATCCTATATATGTACATCTCTGCACATTCAGCAAAGTACAGATACATTTTCCTGCAACTATTAAGTCCCTTGAGCGAGACAGCTGATCTAGAAACATGAAATAGAAATAAATAAAAAAATAAGTTATATTTGTCCTGAATCTTATATATTTAACAACTGATTCTAGAATACTTAATTTCTGTTGAATTGAATTTCTGACTTGAACTTTCTAAAATGATTTCTTTCTTTCTTTTTCTGATCAGAAGTATTCACAGTTGTAGAATTTTTGCAAGTATATGAGTATTAAATCCTTGGAAAATTATGATTTTTTTAAAAAACAGTAGCTACCTAAATAAATATCAGATAACCTTTGCAGCTTGATGCCCTGACTAGGAGGAGAGGGGAACCAGCCGCGTGATAGGTGGGCCAGCACACATATGTGTGTGTGCAGTACAATTCACATGCACAGTGGGCTGGCGTGCACAGACATGTACACTCAACTTCATGTACACTCAACATGTACACTCAACCTCAACTTCAAGTGGAGTTGGGTGTGCATGCACATGCATGCTGGCCGCCTCTCATGTGAGTTGAGCTGCAGGCATACACGTTATATAAAAAAGAGTAAGGGTAGCCTAGAAGAATGGTAAGTACTATGTAATAATAGTAGAATTATAATAATGCCAAAGATAATCTGTATATAAATCTGAGGATATATTTTTTAAAACCCAGTAAAAATGAAAATAAAGGACAAAAAATAGAAAATGAATAGGAAGAGTATATTGGCCTAATTGCTTTTTGAAAAATGATGATATCTCCAATTCCAACTGTATGTATAATGCATAAATTTCACTTTTTTTCTGAAAGACTGAAAGGATACAAAGTAAATAAATAAAAACATTGGCGTATTTCTGGTAAAAGAGAGGGAAAAGCAGTGCTTTGATTACATAATGTATATTGTAGAGATCAAAATTGACAACATTGTACCTTAGAACATTGTAGCTTACAGCAAACTCAAGGCCCAGGGGTTGGATCCAGCCCACGGGGGTGCTTAGATTTGGCCATGGTGCCACCCTGGAAACAGTGAAGGACTGGCCCGTGGTGCCTCTGCCAGTGAAAACGGAGCTTGGGAAGGCCATTTTCTCTGACAGAGTGCTAAGGCCACCACAAGTGCCCCTGAAGGGAGTGATCGAGAAATGGCCACGCCCACTCTGGCCACGCCCACTTCATTCCCCCCAAGGTAAACATAGCCTGATGCGGCCCTCAATGAAATCAAATTTAACACCCCTGCCTCAGAGTATTCAGCAAAATTTCAAAAAAATAGTTAAAGTTCAACAACCATATTACTTTCCACATTTAAATATTTTTAGAAGCGCTGCTTTGTTGTGTTTAATATTATTTTATCATATGCTTAGGATAAATAATATTAAACACTTCTGTTTAATACATAATTCTTCTGCATTATGTAGTTTGAGAGATTTGGAATATCCAGAATATAGCAGACAATTTTTAAAATAATTTTATTTTAAGATGCCCATATTCCTTATTTACATTATTTTTTTAAAATAATAAAATACTCTCTAAAGTTGTTTTCCATTCTGGAATTTTAATCTACTTTTGCATGGATAATGCCTTAGCCTGATGGATGATCACCACTAGATTGTGTTTTAGTGTGACCATCCACAATTGATAGCTCTGCATAATTCATCAGCTTTTGATAACACTGACCATGATACCATCTTCAAACAACTGAAGAAAATAAGAGTGCCTCCATTTTAAGTACTATCATTAGAAAATATAAGTATTGTTTACTCAGTTCTCTAGGAATGCTCCTCCTTATCTCCTGTATTAATATAATATTCCTAGGAAGCCACTGAGTGAAAGATCATGTGCAGGTTAGAACTACTGTATTTTTCAGACTATTTTTTTTAGTATTTAGTATTTATTAGACATTTATAGGCCGCCCTTTTCCCTGAGGGGACTCAGGGCGGCTTACAATCAAAAAGGAAAGGGAGTGTAGGACAATACAAAAAGAAATGTGCACAAAAGTAAATTAAACAGTAAAACTCAACATTCACTCAGCATTCGGGAGGGGCAAAAATAAACTTATCCCAGGCCTGACGGGCTAGCCAGTTCTTGAGGGCTGTGCGGAAGGCCTGGACGGTGGTGAGGGTACGAATCTCTACGGGGAGATTGTTCCATAGCGTCGGAGCCGCAACAGAGAAGGCTCTCCTCCGAGTAGTCGCCAGTCGGCACTGACTGGCGGATGGAATACGGAGGAGGCCAACTCTATGCGATCTGATGGGACACAGGGAGGTAATTGGCAGAAGGCGGTCTCTCAAATAGCCAGATCCACTACCATGGAGCGCTTTATAGGTGGTGAGTAGGACCTTGAAGTGCACCCGGAGATCGACAGGTAGCCAGTGCAGCTCACGGAGGATCGGTGTTATGTGGGCGAACCGTGGTGCGCCCACGATCACTCGCGCGTCGGCCGCATTCTGGACTAGCTGAACTCTCCGGATGCTCTTCAAGGGCAGCCCCATGTAGAGCACATTACAGTATTCCAGCCTGGAGATCACAAGGGCTCGAGTGACTGTTGTGAGGCCTCCCGATTCAGGTAGGGCCGCAACTGGCGCACCAGGCGAACTGGCAAATGCCCCCTGGTCACAGCTGAGAGATGGTGGTCAAAAGTTAGCTGTGGGTCCAGGAGGACTCCCAAGTTGCGGGCCCTTTCTGAGGGGTGTAAGTTTTGTCCCCCCAGCCTGAGTGATGGTATGTTGGTCAAATTTTGGGAGGGAAACACAACAGCCACTCGGTCTTGTCTGGGTTGAGTATCAGCTTGTTTGCTCTCATCCAGTCTTTAACGGCTTCTAGACCCCGGTTCATCACGTCCACTGCTCATTGAGTTGGCACGGGGCGGACAGATACAACTGTGTATCGTCCGCATATTGGTGATATTTTATCCCGTGCCTTCGGATGATCTCGCCCAGCGGTTTCATGTAAATGTTAAATAGTAGGGGGGGATAGGACCGACCCCTGCGGCACCCCATAAGTTAGGGGCCTCAGGGACGATCTCTGCCCCCCCACCAACACCGACTGCGACCTGTCCGAGAGATAGGAGGAGAACCACTGCAAAACAGTGCCGCCTACCCCTATCTCCCGCAGTCGTCGCAGAAGGATACCATGGTCAATGGTATCGAAAGCCGCTGAGGGGTCCAGGAGAACTAGGATGGAAGCATGGCCTCCATCCCTAGCTCTCCAGAGATCATCGGTCAATGCGACCAAAGCAGTTCTGTGCTGTAACCGGGTCTGAAGCCAGACTGGAAGGGGTCAAGATAGTTAGCTTCCTCCAAGGTACGCTGAAGCTGGAGAGCCACCACTTCTCAACAACCTTCCCTACAAAGGGGAGGTTGGAGACTGGACAATAGTTATTAAGAACAGCTGGATCCAAAGACGGTTTCTTCAGGAGGGGTCTTACCACCGCTGTCTTGAGCGCTGGTGGGAAAGTACCCCTCCCGAAGAGAGGCGGTAACAACCGCTCATGTCACCTCACTGCTGTTGGCAACCAGCCAGGAAGGGACACGGGTCCAGTATGCAGGTGGAGGCACTCACAGCTCGCATAGCCTTGTCCACCATCCCCAGAGGCAACTTCCTGAACTCAACCCAGAGATGGTTTGCCAAGTCTTCTCCTTGTGTCTCGGCTGGATCTACTGGGGTGGAGTCCAGGTCCGCTCGAACCGGGCAACTTTGTCCGCCAAGAACTGGACATATTCCTCAGCCTTACCCTGTAGGGAGTCCCCCCGTCTCCCTCCTATTTAGGAGGGAGCGGGTTATCCTAAACAGGGCGGTTGGGCGGGACTCGGCGGACGCTACCAAGGAGGCAATATATGTTCTTTTTGCTGTTCTTAAGGTCCGAATATACTCCTTGGTGCATGCTGTTAAAAGTGCCCGTTTCGACTCGGACCTATCGGACCTCCACGAGTGCTCTATAACAGTGGTCCCCAACCTTTTTATCGCCGCGGACCAGTCAGCCTTTGATAATTTTACCGTGGACCCGCTGAGCGCGCGCAGGGGTGGGGGGGCGTGTTCGCGACCCTCCCAGGAGCCTTTGCGCTTTGCAGCGATCATGGCCCCGGCTGCTGCGCGGCCCGGTGCCAGGTACTCCACGGCCCGGCACTGGTCTGCGGACCGGGGGTTGGGACCACTGCTCTATAAGACGCACCAGAGTATAAGAGACACCAAGATTTTGAAGGAGGTAAATTTAAAAAAAAGTTTGCACTCTGCAGGCAATCCCAACCCCTCTGCATGCCTAGTTTTTTGTGGAAAAACAGGGCATACAGCGAGTTTGAGAGGCCTGCACAGTGCTCCTGGGGACGGGGTTGTGCTGGCAAAAATGGGCCCATTTTTGCAAAAAACAGTGCATGCATAGGCTTTGGGAGGCTTGTAGAGTGCTCTTGGGGACATGAGAGGGGAGGCAAAATGAGCAAGACAATGGCTTGTTCTTTGTTCGTTTTTGCCCGCCCCAGCCCTCAGGAGCACCTTGCGGGCCTCCTAAACCCTGCATGTCCATTTTTGTGAAAAACTGGATGCACAGGGTGGTGGTGGTTCTGGAAGCCAAAAATGTTGTCTTCAATGTATAAGACGCATCCAAATTTCCACCCTCTTTAATGGAGGGAAAAAATGTGCATCTTATATTCTGAAAAATACAATAATTGTCACGAATGCAGAAATTGAAATTGAAGATTCGGGCGGATTAAGAGCAAATGGATGAACAGAGCTGTATTTTTCTTTAAGGTTGTGGTCTACACTTAGGCTGATTATTGGATCCAGAATTTATTCTGGGTAGCCATATGAAACTGAAGTGAAGAGAATCTTATAACTGACTGCGTTAGATTGGCCTTGATGAAGAGTATTGGTTGACAATACTTCATAATTTGCCTCAATGAATAATTAACTGTACATCATTGTGAAGCTTATTTAAAGCAATTACCCTTCTAATTTTAAAACAACCCAAATCTTCCTGTTTTTGGTAAGTGCTGAAAGAGAATGTCGTGAAGAGAGCATTGCCTTGCAAGTGCTTGTCTTTCAACTTTACCAACTGCATTCACCAAGGTCAAATCAACTTTGACAGGTGCTTCAGGAAATGTCTGAGGTAAGTATTTTCATGAGAGTCTGAATTTTTCAGCTTCTGGTAAAAGTTGAAAAAAGAGTGTCTATCTTGAAAAAAAATCAAAGAATTCTCTGACAGTGTTGGAGATTTCTGGCATGGACAAATGCTGTTAGAGAAAAATGTTAAGAAGAATGTGATGTTTTCCAGTTGGTTCTCAGCCCTTTTTACTCTTAGAGCAATATTATCCTTGTACGGAGCCTAGTCCTATTTCAGTCCTGAAGAAGTTGTTGAAATAGTTACGTTTTTAACAGATATTGCTTATCTGTTAACAGGTAGAAGACATTGTATGTAAATGACTTTGTTTAATCATGATGTTTACTCAGATTGAATCAGGGTGTTTTTTTCAGCAAGTGATTTATTTCCATCACCCTAATGTTTAACAGTAGAATAAATATACAGCACTATCATAAGGCCTGCTGTTTGCATAATAACGGCAGCTATATCACAAGCATTCTTTTTGTCACTTCATTTATGTTCTTTCTTAAGGGATCTAATTAAATTACTAAAGAGCCAATTTGTTCTTCTGGTTCATTATGCTAATGAAACAGTTGTTGCTCTGATTGTTTTCATTCATATTTAGTTAGCTTGCTGTCATCTTACCTGTGTTCATAATATTTTATTGTTGTAAGGCCCTGACCTAGGACAGTGGTCATATTTTTAACTAACATTTTAGTATTAGTATTCATATTAGTATTAGCAATGAGAAATTATTATTGGTAAAAGCAGGAGAAAAAACTCAAATGAATGTGTTACCTATCAATATTGTTTTTTAACATCTGTGCATTTGGCCTTTGGAAGGCATGTTAGTTCTGAGGCAAGAATATTAAACATAAAGTCCTGTGTCTTATTTATTGTATTGCTTATTACATCATATACTTGTGTAATTATTATTTTTCTTCCATTCAGTTATTTCCAATTCTTGGAGACTGCTTGGACAAAACCCTACAGTTTTATTAGAAAAGTTTTTTCAGAAGTGATTTGCTATTGCCTTCTTCCTAAGGCTGAGAGAAGGTGATTGGCCCAAGGTTACCCAGTTAGTTATGCTCCTAAGACCAGACTTGAACTTTGTGTCCTGTTTCTAGCCTGATGCCTTAACCCAGTGATGGCGAACCTATGACACGCGTGTCAGTGCTGACACGCGTAGCCATTTGGGGTGACACGCACAGGATTTCATGCGATTCATCCTCGGCTCCTACACGGCCGCTGAGGATGAAAGAATCTGTGCTGGAGGAACGGGGGCGGGGGGCGGGACATGTGATCTCCCCGCCCACACTCACTTACTGTATTGCCGCCGCCCCTTTCTGAGCGCAGGGGCTGCTGGTAAGGCGTGCGTGCCGTGCGCACACACGTCATCAGCGCGGCGAGGGAGGACCCGCAGGAGAGGAGCGCGGGAACAGTGCGCGCCTCTCTCCAGTCAGGCCGGCACAGAGAGTCTACTCCTGGGACTGTCGGTTACGACCGCACCACAGCAGGGAACAGCGGAGTGCCAACGGGAACTGTGAGCGCCATTAGCAGCAACTATAAATTGCGCAAAATTATGTTTTTGTCGAAGTGACACACAACGCGAGTTATGCTCGATTTTTTTGCCGATTTTTGACACACCACGCCAAAAAGGTTGCCCATCACTGCCTTAACCACTACACCAATGTAGTTTAAATCATATTTTTGAATTATAACGATAACAATTTTTATATTACCATGTAGAATTCAGAAAGCAAAAATTTAAAGTTTAAATATTTCATAGCTCAGACAGCAGAAATAGTAGATAATGGGCAGGAAAATAAGTAAGTTGAAAAAAAATTGGTGTCAGGCATGTCTCCTTCAATATCCAAGAAAAACTTCAATTCCATGTTGATAGAGATAAAATACTTTTAGATATGAAATGAAAGCAGCTAAAAGGAAATCAAGTTCTGAGCCAGAAAGGCGGGAACATATACATATCAAATGTCTACCCAGCACCCTCTTCCCAATTCCCCAACCCAATGTCCAATATGCAACTCCCTAAGGTGTCATGTGGGGTGCATCTTCAAACAGCCTCATCAAGTTGGTATGTGAGACGGTTGTCCTTGACCAAGTCCAAACATCAGCCACCAGCATGCGCAGAAGATGGTGAGAACAAGACTCCTCCAGTAAAATATATTGCCTTCCCCAATACCATGCCCCCCACATTTCTATGGCAGCCAATAGTAAGCAAGCGTAGCAAAGCAGCCGTAAGCAAGTAACCAAAACAGAGGCTGACAATTGACCTGTAATTTCAAATATCATGCATATGGCTTGAGAGAGCTTTAATGTCAGGTAATGTTTAGATCATGGGTCGTCAACCTGATCCCTACCGCCCACTAGTGGGCGTTTCAGGATTCCAGGTGGGTGGTAGGGACTTTGGAAGTTAAAACCTCCTTTTGAGCGAGTGGGCAAGCGCGAGCACACATCAATAAAAAAATGTGTGCATGCACGCAAACAAGCAAACGTGGAAAGAGGAAGGGGAGAAGTGAGTGGAAACTGATAGCAGGGACAGGCAGATAAGTTTTGTTATCTTATAAAATAAAGTGGAGCAGAGCAGTTGCAAAATAGGAGAAAGAAATGTTATAGGCAGGAGAGAATTGTTGTTGGCTAATAATAATTAGTGGGCTAACTAGCTCAGCCTTACTTTTGTACATTGCTCTAAAGAAGGTAAAAAAAAGAGATAAAAAGGAAAAGATCAAAAAATAAATAAAAAGGGAAGAAAAATAGAGAAAAGGGGATAAAATAAAGGAGGAGAGTAAGCAGTGTTTAGTCTGGCTCATAAATTAAGTTTTGTTATCTTATAAAATAAAAGAAAGAAATAAGTAAAGGAAGAAGAAGGAGAAAATAAAAAAGGGAAAAAGAGATCCTTGATATAGTGAAATACTATAAGAAAGGTAAAGAAAAAGGCAGGAAAAGGAATTTTATTTGATGGTGACACTTAATATAAATTGGCACCTAATACAGCATTATTTTTGGTGTTTGTAATAAAAAGGAAAAGAGGAGGGAAAAAAGCACTGTGTGGAGTGCAGATCAAAACGTAAGAGTAAAAGTAGTTGTTAAATTATGAAACAATTTAGAACGCATGTCTGAAAAAAAGAAATATGCTCATGTTCCGTACTTGCGCAAAAACTGGTGGGCGGTAAGGAAATTTTCCATCAAGAAAGATCCATTAGTGGGCGGTAGGTAGAAAAAGGTTGACTACCACTGGTTTAGATATTGGATTAGAACTTGGTAGACTCAAATTTATGGCATGATATAAACATTACTGGGTCATCACACTAACTTTAGATAACTTTGTACAATCCTTTTTTTAGTTTTTAACATTAGTTTGTTAAAAATAATTATTGTTATATTTAAAAAAGAAAAAAATAAACAATTATGCAACTGGTATATTATGGAATGTTTGCCCTCCCACTTAGTAATATTGAGTACTATTGATCATGACACTCTTTTGGATTGGTTTAGAAGATTGGGAGTGATAGGCACAATTTTGTAGTAGTTCTCCTCTAATATTAAGTTTCACTTGTAGCAGGGAGAACTCTAGCCTAAACTCTTTCTCTGTGGATCACCTCAGGGTCTGACTCCTTTCCATTCCTGTTAATCTATTTGGAAATTCTGGGTGATGTTATCTATCAGCATCCAGTAGAAATCACCATATCCTAACATCAGTTTGCTGAGGATCTCCAATTCTACATCTCTTTCCTGGGCTGAACAAATGATGTGTTTTATTTATGTTCTATATTCTCAGATTCTAAAATGAGTTCTGGTTTCCACCTACCTTTTGCAATGAAAGTGTCTAAATTTGGCAGATATGCCTTATTTATTTGCATTATGCTATAGTATCATGGAACTCTTAAACAGGAATGATATAAGAAGGCAAAGACAAGAAATTCAATCTTTTTTAATGAGAAGTTCCTTTACTTTTTTTAAATTTTAATTAGGCTCCCAAGGCAGTATTAAAGGCAGTATTAAATCCTGATGAAGGTAATCTGTATCACATGTCACACTGAGTTGAAGTTTAGGGTAATTTAAAGTAATTGTTATTTTTCTGTTAATCCTTCCCTGAAGCCAGTAGGAAAAGCAGTATCCTACTAGAATAGCATACAGGATCTCTACCTACTACTGTATATTCAACTATTAAAGGAGCAATTGCCTGGGCTATGTAAACAACTTTATTAGCCAGGATAGATAATGTAATGATGTGTATGTTTTATGCTATATTCCAAGTTCAATTGTTATGCCTAGCACTTTAAGAAGGTTAGGAAACAGTTAACCTTTTTAATGATGTCATCTGGGGCAGAAGGTAGTTTTAAGATGGCTGCCGCTGAATAAAGACAAGCCTCTAGTTCAAGCTCCTTGCTGTCTGCCTTCATTTTATGCCAAATCATCACATGGTACCAGGGAAGAGTCATGGCAGCAAACAGCAACACAAAGAACATTCCTTCCCTGGATTTGGAGTCAGGGAACATATCTGAAAACTGGTCAAAGTGGAGGGAGCTGATAGAGCTTGTGACCTGATGCAGACAAATGGACTAAGCAGCAGAAAGCAGCACATTTTCTAATATGTGTGGGACAGAAAGGATGTGATGTTTGCAGAGGAAAGCAGGTGGGGAGATCACTGCAGAGGACAAAAAGAAAACAGAGGTACTGTTTGCAAAGTTTGAAGCATGCTGCAACCCAGGAAAAAACTCCACAATGCAGAGAAAACTGTTTTATGAGAAAACCCAGTTGGGAGGTGACTCTGGATGAATGGGTGACCCAGCTGCGCTTGCTTGCCAAAGACTGTACTTTTTATGATGCTGGAGATACAATTAAAGACCGTATTCTGATGGGCAGTAAGTTTAAGGAAGTTCAGGAAAAACTGCTTCAGGAAGAAGACTTAAATCTCTAGAAAGCCGTAAGGATTGCCAGAGCATATGAAATATCAAGAAAGGACATGCAAATACTGAAAAGAACACAGCACAAGAACAATGCTATAGAAACTCAAAGCAGTAGATATGGTCTAGAAAGGGCACACAAAGGAACAAAAGGCACCTATGGCACTGGAACAAGTAACAGAGAAGCAGCTTGTGGATATTGTGGAAATATGCACCACAAAAACAGTGTCTGTCCTGCAAGGGAGCAAATATGCAACAAATGCAAGAAAAGAGGACACTTTGCCAGGGTGTGTAAACTGTCTTCGCAAACTGGAAGGCCATAAACACCAGCAGTACATGCCATAGAGGACAATGATGACAATGCAGGGTCAGACTCAGACTGCTCCCCGATATATCTTGCAGCGATACAGAAAGGACATCAGTCTGCAGATGAAGCCAATGTAACATTACAGATCAGGGCCAACAAAAATCCAGTCACATTCAAAATAGATACTGGAGCACAAGTAAATTGTGTGCCAAACCACATATATCTGGAACACCTCAGAAATGAATCCCCCTTAGAGACTCTGGACCTACCAAAATTAATGGGATATGTTAGTGAAAAGCTGAAAGTAATGGGTTGCTGTCATATAAAATGCACCTACAAGGGATCTGAAAGGGTGTTACAATTGTTTGTGATAGAAACACAAGCTCCAGCCATGCTAGGTCTCAAAACAAGTAAAAAGATTGGACTTGTGAAGATCGTAATGACTGTGGATGGTGGGCATAGAGGTCTGACGAAAGCTGACATTAAACATGAGTAATATGATCTATTCAAGGGCCTGGAGTGTCTGCCAGGCATAAGCCACATACATATAAAGGAGGGTGCACAGCCTGTCATCCAGGCTGAGGAAGGAAGGAAGGAAGGAAGGAAGGAAGGAAGGAAGGAAGGAAGGAAGGAAGGAAGGAAGGAAGGAAAAAAAATACCTCTAACTCTTGTGGAGAAAGTTAGACAGGAACTCAATAGGATGGAGAAGTTGGGAGTAGTAAAGAAGGTCACTGAACCATCAGAATGGGTCAGTTCTATGGTTGTGGTGGAGAAGAAGAACAACACAAGTGCAATTTGCATATGCATTGACCCACGTGATTTGAACAAAGTAATAATGAGAGAACATTACAAACTCCCCACCATGGAGGACATAGCACACAAGCTAGTAGGAGCAACAATGTATTAGATGCCCAGTCTGGTTACTGGCAATTGCATCTTGATGAAGCCAGCGGTTACCTCACTACTTTCAACTCCCCTGTGGGTCAATGGCGCTTCACAAAGGTGCCCTTCGGCATAGCATCGGCACAGGAGATATTTCAAAAGAAATCATACGAACTGATTGCTGGTCTACAGGGGGTTGAAGTAATAGTTGATGATTTGTTAGTCTATAGAAAGGATCAAGTAGAGCATGACAGAAACCTTACTGCTTTGCTCAATTGATGTCGTGAGAGAAATCTTAAACTCAATCCGTTAAGTGGTGGTCAAATGACAGCTGTGGATCCAGGAGGACTCCCAAGTTGCGAACCCTCTCTGAGGGGTATAAAATTTGACCCCCCAGCCTGAGTGATGGAACAGTAGCCAAATCTTTGGGAGGGAAACACAACAGCCACTCGGTCTTTTCTGGGTTGAGCACAAGCTTGTTAACCCTCATCCAGTCCATGACGGCCTCAAGGCCCCGGCACATCACGTCCACCGCTTCATTGAGTTGGCACGGGGCGGACAGATACAATTGAGTATCGTCCGCAATCCAAATAAAATGCAAATTGGACTAGAAGTGACATATTTTGAACACCTACTAACCAAAGAGGGCTTGAAGCCTGATCCAAAGAAGATTACAACAGTTCTTAACATGACGGCCCAGCTTCCAGAAAGGAACTGGAAACATCATTGGGCATTTTCAACTATCTATCTAAATTCTCTAAGGGCCTCGCTCAACAGACAGCACGGTTACGTGCATTGCTGCAGAAGGATGCCATTTAGTGTTGGGATGCAAACATGGAAAGAACTTTTGACAAAGTGAAGAAACTGATCACTAAACACCCAGGACCAATACTGAAATACTTGGACGCAAATGCTAACACTGTGCTTCAAGTGGATGCATCCCAGTTTGGGCTAGGTGCTGTATTGACTCAACAAGGACATCCTGTGGCATATGCTTTACCACGACACAAGCTAATTATGCTCAAATTGAGAAAGAGATTCTGGCCATTGTGAATGGATGTGAGAAATTTCACCAGTACATATATGGTCGCCCAGTAGTTGTAGAAACTGACCACAAGCCATTGGAGTACATACTACAAAAACTGCTAGCTTCTACACCTCCACACTTGCAGCAAATGGTTATGAAATTACAGCAGTATGATCTCACAGTGAAGTATAAGCCTGGGAAGGAAATTCCAATGGCAGATTGCCTGTCAAGGGTGATTCCAGAAGGACATGAAGCCAGGGATTAATCTAGGTTGGAAGAGCAGGTACATACAGTACTAGTGAACATGCCAATATCAGATGTATAGCTGGAGAAAATAAGACAAGACACCAAACAGAACAAAGTATTAGGGAAACTAACTCGTGTCATGTGCAATGGCTGACCAGAAAAATGCAAGAATAAATGCATGAATGCCGGTAGGTTAGCCATCCTTAAAAGGACGGAACGTGAGGAATTAGCCTTGGAGCGACGTCTCATCGCCAGTGACTTGAGGCAGCTCTAACAGTGACTTCGCTTCTTTCCTTTACCTCAGACCTGATCCCATCCTCGTCGCCAGTGTTCTGTAGGGAGAACGAGGCAGACGGAACTGAGGCACGGCAGGTTGAAGCTAACACAACCTTTATTATAGTAACATACAGCTCAATGTAAGGCAAACCTCGAACCGGCAAACAGCAAAACATTTGACATCTGACAGCCCTTTTATACTAGAACTGTCAGATGCTGAACCAATAGAATGGCTGGATTCTCCTGCCAGCTGGCTGCTCGCGTCTTAGCCAATCAGGAGCTAGCAATGCAAGTCAATGGTGTCGTAGCCTCGAGGACTTAAGTGGACAAGGTGGAATTTGGGCACAGTGTTCTTTTTAATATCTTCAACTGTTGTATAACAGTTTATTACCAATCTTTCAACAGTAACCTGCCTGAAGCAAATAAATTAATAATCTGCTGGCTCACCTTTGTCATTGTTGTGTCAGCATGGAAAAAGGATAGAGAAGAAAAGAAAACACCCCAAAAAATAGCAAGAAGTAAAATGTAGTTCATGCTTTTAATGAAATGAAAGATAAAAATGAGTGGGGCAAACCTGTGGTTCAATTAGTGGATATGCCTTGAGCTTTCCCAATAGAATTGAGAGAGGATCACTGAAATGACTTGAATATACTTTCCTGAAAATTAAATGAAATATTTAATTCAGCCCATTGTGGATTTTTGGGTTTTCTGCTTCATGCATACTGTGATCCTGTAAGAATTTATTTTTAAAAAAGATTCTCATTACTTAAAGTTGTGATTCTTTCAGGTGGAGTGAATGCATCACATACATGTAGGAAACTGTTTACTACTATTGGAGGAAAATTTGGAATTGGGACATTACATATATCAAAGGTGTTCATATAAAGCAAAGGGAGAGGAATGGCACAGGCATTCAATTGCAGAAGTTATATAGTACCAGCTTGAGGTTGCAATCTCTTGATTCTCCAGCTACTTTTGTGGATTTGATTTAAATATAAAAAATTGTATTAATAAGATTGCCTTTATTTTATGAGAGAAGTGTATGTAAGATGGAGTGTTCTTATGAAATTGCCTTTTTGTAATGCCTAAATGTCTTCATGCAGTTCAAAAGATGTAGCCCATATCAAGGACCAAATTCTGTCTCACATCACATATGAATATGTCCAGCAAGATAATATAGAGGGCAGTCATTGATATAGGCGTGGCTATGATCATTTCTGTTATATATGCAAATGTTCCCTGTTACCAGCCCTCTGATTGGCTGGTCATTTGACAGTTGCTTTGGGCACGAGTATAAATACCCTGACAGTTGCAGGGACGTTTTGAATCGCAGTCATCTCGCAATAAACATCTTACTCTCTGATTCCATGGCTCCTGTGTCTTTCCCTCAAACATATTCAACAATTTCCTTATGCAATTAAAGTAATGTGGATTTGTCCAGGTTTCAAGTTAATGTAAAGTTTATCACTGACAGAGCATAAAGCAAGGGATAAACACCTTCTTTGCATGGTTTCTCTAACTGATAGAACAGCTTTGCCAGACACACATTTTGTTCCTGTGTTTTTCATAGAAGAGGCATTTGTTACATCCTATATTGTATTTCTAAGTTATTCAAAATTCTCTCAATGGATTAATTATTAAAACATTAAAAAGTATTTCCCTCAAAGAAGAAAAATCATAAATCAATAAAATGCAAAGACTACATAGAAACAGAACAGTTACTATTCCATTTTATAGAATATTTTGTATTTGTCAGAACTACTACCAATGAATCTCAGAGCTCTTTAAATGTGGAAGCCTAAATATAGGATTAAATTACTTTAGTATAATATATGAATTTCATCTTGAGTCTTGTTTCTGTCTCATAAGAAATTAGTTGTTTATACCAATTGTGAAGGATAGATAAATATTTTATTCTGTGTAAAATATTACTTCAGTGCAGGTTTTAACACTTGCCAGATTTTGTCTTATTTGTTCATATTTGTTACAGTTTATTATGCTGACTTATATCTTCATGTTGGCCTGGCTGGGAGTTACAGCCTTCACCTCTCTGCCCGTTTACATGTATTTCAACCTGTGGACCATTTGTAAAAACACCACTCTTGTGGAAGGAGCAAATTTCTGCTTGGATCTCCGTCAATTTGGTAAGCAATTAAAATATTGATTAATTCCATCAGTAAAATACTAATTAAAAAGCACATTTCACTGTTTGAAATCTTGGATATATACAAATATTATTCCAAATCTTTCATTCTCCTTTGAAGTAAATTTATGCAGCAATATAAGTCTTAATTAGCAGCAGGCTTTTAACTTTGCTCTCTTTATTTTGATCCTGGTTTTAAACTAATAATATTATTTTACTGCATATCAAATTGGATGGATCTGCTTAGTTTTGTTCTTTAGAGCACTTGTCTGTCCTTATCAACTCCCTTCTACTCTTATCATCTATGGGTAAGAGCCCCTTTGACTGGTAGACACAGTAATGGATTGATCTCTAGAATTTATTGATTACCTTTTTTCTCCCATATGTGGTAAGAAAAGAAAATATTTCTAGCTGAGGAGTCCTTGGTGATCTCAACCAAACTCAGGGAGCAGCGAATATTCCTTGTATCTTTTTTTTCTGTCACCTTTTGATTTTAAAAAATGATTTACCAAATTTATATAGCTTTCCATGTCATAGATATGACTCTGATTTCTTATTTTTACTAGTTTCTTTAAAATCGTAAACTATTTATAATTTTGATAATTCTACATTTTGATCTATTTATACTTATAATTTTTTTTATTATTATTGAATTGAATTTAATTATTTTCTTGTTTAAAAAAATATTTAACTTACAATGTGGCAGCCAAAAATATTATGAAGGAATATATAGCTGACCATTTCATGACCATATTATGTTAAACCTGTGAAAGCAGAAAACAGTTATATTTTTGTACAAAAAATTGTAATCAGCAACAATCACCTGATTCCTAAAACAAGGTTATTCTTTAAATTGTTTTTAAATGTTATGCTATCAATTAATTGGATTTTCTTATACATAAAGGTGAGGGATGTGGTTCAGTGGCTAAGACACTGAGCTTGTTGATTAGAAAAGTCGGCAGTTCGACAGTTCGAATCCCTAGCACTATGTAACGGAGTGAGCTCCCATTACGTGTACCAGTTCTGCCAACCTAGCAGTTTAAAAGACTGTAAAAATGCAACTAGAAAAACAGGGACCACCTTTGGTGGGAAGGTAATAGTGTTCCGGCATTTAGTCATGCCAGCCACATGACCACAGAGACCTCTTCGGATAGTGCTGGCTCTTTGGCTTTGAAACAGAGATGAACACCGCCCCCTAGAGTTAGGAACATATAGCACATAAGTGTGAGGGGAACGTTTATCTTTTATACATAAAGCTATGTTTAAGTTTATTAATTGTCAATTTCACTAATGAATACATAATAAATATGCATCAAAAATCACTGACTGTTTCATTTGTTCCAGGAATTGTAACAATTGGAGAAGAAAAAAAGATTTGTACAGCATCTGAAAATTTCCTCAGGATGTGTGAATCTACTGAGGTAAACAAAACTATGAAAAGTTTTGTTATTGTATAAAGACATTAATTAATGCTTTTCCAATTCCTTAATATTTAACAGCAAAAAGTTAAATACTAATTCTGATTATTCTGTTTGTTGTAAGTCCTTTTCAACTGATGGAGGTTGAATGGTCATAAATAAAATCCTTAATACCATCATATTTTTGATTGAACAAATTACTGAATGATTAATACAAAAAGTAATGTTTTTAATAATAATATCAGGAAAAAATTATTTTATGATTCATTTATGCATTAATTAAGGACTTACTATTGTTCATTTTCAATTGAAAATGAAACTCAGTGGGCAATGTGCCATTATCTTTTAGTCAAACACTTTCCATGTCCTAGTATAGAAAACGATAAAATATATCAACTTGAGCCTTCATTGGATCAACATATTATCAGTTTCTTTAGCCATAGGGCCAGTTCAGACATAATTATCTTTCATTTCCAAGCCAATATTGGGAAGATTAAATTATATTGCTCTATATACTCCATCTCATCTGCTCCAGTTAAATCATATTAGTTTTTCATATTTTTTTATTTAAAAAGAGAAGAGGTGAAATAACGTTTTGACTAGATTGCACTTTTGATTAGCTCACAGTTTATCCAGTACAGCAGGGGTGGGTTTCAACTGGTTCGCGGCGGTCCCCACAAACCGGTTGGTCGGCGAACCCAGAAGTAAGTAACTTCTGGGAACGGCGAAGGACCCACCCGCCCGCCCGCGTTCCTTACCCAGTTTTGACGAGTTCTGCGCTTCCACGCATACGCAGGACGCATACAGCGCCTGCACGATCCTCCAGGAGCAGCTGGAGCATCGCACAGACGCTAGTACGCATGCATGCGCTGCGCACGTGCACGAGGATGCCGCCAGCCCCGTTCCAACCGAACCGGTTGGAACGGGGCGAGAAACCCACCCCTGCAGTACAGGTATAGCTGTCTTTCTCTTCTCCAGATAAATGTAGTTTTGCTTTCATCTGGGAAAAAGAGAGAACAAAAGGCAGAAGGAAAATACTGAGGAAAAAAGTTCAACGCCTGTTTACTTGCTAAAGTATATTTTGTTTTTGCATTGATAATTTGGCTATCAATGAAACCAAGTCAGCTTTCCCCAATTTTCAAGGGTGCTGTAAATAAAATAATGAATAATAGTAGTGAATTCAATAAATCAATGTATTTCAAAACTTTAACAATATGATTATTTGTGTGTGCACTGTGATATTTGCATAGTATGGGTTTAGTTGGTGTTCTTAGTTTGTAATTTTTTTCTTTCTTTTGTAGCTGAACATGACATTCCATTTGTTTATTGTAGCCCTTGCTGGGGCTGGAGCAGCTGTCATTGCTATGGTAAGATTTAGGCAACTTTGCCTTTATAATAAATTGTAATCTATGTCCTTGGGATCCTTATAACATAAAGCTAATCACAGAAACTTTGAGGCTCCATCAGGTAAAAATGTGTGGAAATACATGTCAAAAGAGATAGGGAATATGAACTCAATAGGGAATTAGCCCAATATCCTTCAGTAAGCATTGTGATCATTAGAAGAGCCGAGGTGGCGCAGTGGTTAGAGTGGAGCACTGCAGGCTACTTCAGCTGACTGCAGTTCTGCAGTTCGGCTGTTCAGATCTCACCGGCTCAGGGTTGACTCAGCCTTCCATCCTTCCGAGGTAGGTAAAATGAGGACCCAGACTGTGGGGGCGATATGCTGACTCTGTAAACCGCTTAGAGAGGGCTGAAAGCCCTATGAAGCGGTATATAAGTCTAACTGCTATTGCTATTGCTAACTGCTATTAGCCCAAATAATATCACCCTATTCAGTTGTCCTACAACTCATTAATGATTGTTTGGAAGGCAGTTTTAAGCACTCAAAGAATTATAGACACAAAATAAAACATATAAAATCATTTCAGTAATAATTTTAGCATCTAATAGTCATTTGGTCCTGCAAACCTTAAACTTTTTTTTTTACTTTAATAATTTCTATTTGGCTCTTTAGAAACAGGCAACAAATATTTACTAATTTCAACAATTTCCTAGTTCAGATTTGAGTGTTTTAGCCCCAAAACAAACTGATATTACAATACCAAAATTGAATGGCAAAATTATGAAATTTGGCCAACAAAAGATTTTCTTTATATTTTGAGCAAAATCAAAGGTGAGAGTGGCTATCTTAAACCTTGCAAGACATAATATATTCCTTTCAATACTTCCCAAATCTTCCTAACACTCCCCAAAAGGGCTAATATTTTAGGTTTAATGTTTGGAGGTACACTCCATGCACAACAACTACCAAAGTTGGTGGTTGTTATTATTATATTTTTCAGACTAGAACAGGGATTGATTCTTTAAAATAACTTAATTTTTAAGAGTGCCAGGTAAATGATGTTGTTCACTATGTAATACATTTAATTATTTTATATTATAATTTTTTAACTTTTACACTTGCCTATATAAAAATAATTCTTGCTAAAACAGCTATAGTCAGAATGTTCACAACAATAAAATTTCATACCTAAAATAAAATTTTCGCTGCTTTATATAGTAAACACAGTAAACATTATATCATAGAAAGTTATTTGGCACATTAAAATATTGCAGATTTTCAAATGATTATGAACAGAAAAGAATTGCCAATAAGAATAACTTTTAAACTCTACATTAAAAACAATGTTATTATATTTTTAATGATGCCAGTAACAGGTACAAAATGAGACCATCAGTGTAAGCCCTATGATAAAGATATGGGTCAAAATATTTGGTTGGGTTTTGAGTTTTAGTTCTTGAAATTACATCTGTTTTTTTCAGGTTTTCATACTAAAACCATCAAAAGTAGTTTTTATGTTGAAAGGGCAACTGGACTGGCAAGGCAACCACCCTCTTTCAACAGAAGAGGAGGGATAAGATACCACCTATTCCCAATTTACAATGTAGTCATTCTCTCTGTTCCAAAAAAGATTCCATACTTCTGATTCAGGTGACTCTGAGGTCACAAACAAAACCCCAAGTAACCACAATGGCTCTCAGAGTTAAGACTAGTTGAATGCAAAGAAAACACAATCTTTCCATTTCCATCCCCCCATCCTATCAGAATGTATCATTTCCCCTCACACCAACTAATCTCAACTGTCAATAACTGTCCTTCCATCTCCCACAGTGTCCAATATAACTGATGAAGCTTCCAGAGTAAAATGTCTTGTTTTTCCTCAAAAAATTAGTCCAGTTGCATTTTCAAAATAAAAAATACTTTGACTATGACCTGGATAACTGAGCATCTTCATAAATACTAAAAGCAATTGTGCAAATGTTCCTGAAAATTGGACTTGGTTCAGAGGACTGTAAAATCCTTGAGCTAGCTCTCAGGCTATATATGACGCTTGTAAGTAAAATAACTGATACTTACTTACTCTGCAAATTTACTTACTCTGAGGCCTTTTGACCAATTATTTGGAAAGCGTCGCCCTTGATCTCAGAGAGACTGTCTCTTTGTAAGCTCCGTTTCTGACAACATTGTCCCAAGAGTATACCAATCTGTTTTTTGACATCTCCATTTCCATACCTGTTTAGTTTCACTGCATCCTGACTTCCAAGAATTGGGCCTGGCATGGAGATAAAGTGATTCTTTTAAATTGGTTATGTTATAGCAATAGCAGTTAGACTTATATACTGCTTCATAGGGCTTTCAGCCCTCTCTAAGCGGTTTACAGAGTCAGCATATTGCCCCCAACAACAATCCGGGTCCTCATTTTACCCACCTCGGAAGGATGGAAGGCTGAGTCAACCCTGAGCCGGTGAGATTTGAACAGCCGAACTGCAGAACTGCAGTCAGCTGAAGTAGCCTGCAGTGCTGCATTTAACCACTCCGCCACCTCGGCTCTCTCTTACATTAAAGCCCCTTTGAATTCCCATAGAATACTGGGATTCCTATCAGAGAAATTAAGGAATACTTTTTAACTCATCAAATCCACCTTTCCCACCAAAATACAAAGTCACTGGCCACAAGAGAGAATTTGTCTTCTGATACCCATTTTCTAAAAGTTGTTCTTCCAGCAGCAAGAACACTGAAACACCCCTGCTGTATAGCAAGAATGAGCTTTTGCTGGACAAGCAGTAGCTTCTTATATAACAAATGCATATTCTCAGCATTGAAATAAAAGCAGAAGCTAGGTAGGTAGGAAGTTAAAAAAATAAAGTTATTAAAGTTAATGTTAAGAAAGATATGGACCTGGGTTAGTTTGAAGAAAAGGCAAAAAGTGTAGTGTAATAATTCTGCGCTGCTGTGAATAGAAATGATCAGAAACAGTGCTGTAAAAGTCAACACACACACACACACACACACACAAACTTCAATACTTAGCAAAATTATTGGGGCTTTCATAGTCAATAGGAATAAATAATAAAGTCAGTAAATGAAATGGAGTGTAGCCAAAAGGTTAAATAATTACTGAATAACTAAAGAAAACAAAAACAGGACTATGTAGGAACATATTTCCAACCAACGAAAAACCATAGAGAAAAAGAATAATTGCAAAATTAAGAATAGCAAGCAAATTAGTATTTTGGGTTTTGTTTTTTTTGTTTGCCATGACTTATTTTAAGAATATAATTGTTTTTTTTAATTCCTGATTATTTTAGTAAAGAGCTTTTAAAGTACACACATTCTAAAAGTATTCAAGTGGGTATGATAAAATGTAATATTAAATAAAGTGATTAAAAGCACAAACTTCCTTCCTTCCTTCCTTCCTTCCTTCCTTCCTTCTCAGGTCCACTATCTTATGGTTCTGTCTGCTAACTGGGCCTATGTGAAAGATGCTTGCAGAATGCAGAAGTATGAGGATATTAAATCAAAGGAAGAGCAAGAACTACATGATATTCATTCTACCCGCTCCAAAGAGCGGCTTAATGCCTACACATAAGGGAAACCTTGTCTTACTTTCTACCATTATTTGCTTTGTTGTTTAAATAAAGGCCACCCATCTTTCCATTTTTAAAATCAAAATGAAAAAGTGCTTCTCACAAAACAAAGTAGGGTGACTTGTACATTGCCCCTATATAATTCTTGGTTGTCCTGCACTTGGTTTCTTAATTAGTTAATAGCTTATGTGATCAGTTTCTACTACAAAGCTCCTGAAACAGCCTTTCCTGCATCCTAAAATGATTTTCTGTTAGATCCAGAATACTAACTATCGTCAAATACAGAGATGTGTTTTTTTAAAAACCACTTCATATGTGTTACACATAACACTTTTTTTCTTATATGTTTTTGAAAAAGAACAAATGGCTTTTTATACTTTTTAGTTTGGATTTTAGTAAGTACTTTAACTACAGGTATACTTCTAAGGGACCACTCGTACCCCATGTACAATTTTTTGAGGAGGCACACTGCTGACATTCCTTCAGATTTGGAAATCTTACCAGATGGACCAGTGGGCATCTTGATGGAGGGTCCTGAGAACATTTTAAAAACAATTAAAGGTGCAATTTCTAAATTTGTAAGAGTAGGTAAAAAACAAAAAGAAGTGCTTCTTATCTTTGTTAACATTGTATTATTCTTGATGTACTTAATGGAGTATTCACTATTTTAAAGTTTCATTGATAGCTATTCCTGTTTATATTGTGAGCATGCAGACCGTGGTGCTTGTAATGCATGGCCATGCGTCTTTTTCAAAGCGTATGATGACCACAGTTACCTTCAAGATTTGCAGTGTATAGACAAATGTTACATAGAGTTATGTATAGGTTTCTACAGAATGACCTCTGTAATCCCAAAATGGCGATGCTAAACTGGAGCTGTTAATGTGCTGATCTGCGCAATTTTTGCTTAGCTATATTTATAAAAATACTATATAATACAGCAACCTTAAGAGCCAGAGTCTTTTTACCTGCTTTAAACAATTAAGTGGATTGCACCTGTCTGAACTATACATAGAATGTATGTGATCTTTTTTGAGGAGGCTTCCATAATTGTAAAAGCTTGGCTTGTAGCTTTCCTACACACATACTGGTTTACCTGTATAATGTTAAAGTGGATTTAATGGCTGCTACTGGAGCTATTGTTTGGAAATGTTAGTAATATATTTAAACCTTTATTTTCAGTAGGAAAGTATTAAGAGAAAAGTCAGTCATGTTAATCTGAAAGAAGTACCTGTTTAAAAACAAACAAAAACACATAAAAACATACAAAACATTTTAAAAAAGTATTATTGGACCAAATTTGGTGTTTTTATTTTTATTTTGCCTATTTCTAATGCTACAAGAATGCTGTAAAGTGTCTTTTAAAGTGATGTATTCTGACAAGACATTTTTGTCAGTGTTTTTAAAAAAACCTAGCTAGTCTGTGCACTTATTGGATCATTGTGAATTCTTTCTCAGTGTAAGTGCATTTCTAATAAAAATTCTTGAGTAAAACTCTTCTTTGTACAATTACTAGTCATGCATCATCAGTAATTTTTACCAATTCTTGTAGTAAGTAGAGGGTAATTCAATAGTTACTTGTGGCATGTTTATGCATCAAGTTGTATTAGTTCATTTTGCATTTTTTACATTTGTTTTGTTTTGATTTTATTTTATTTTTTACACTTTACTGTCTTATAAGAGGTCAACATTCCAAAATGTGCAGTACCAGTATTTACAGTTCTGCAGAGGTATTATTAACTTCTTTCTATTCTATATTGTAGTGTTTCAGTTTTGTGTCTTAAAACAGTTTGTGATGCTTTTTAAAATGTCTTTTAAACTCATGTAATGATGTTGATGCTTTTGGCTTTTCTCTGTATTAGAGTTTGTATTTTCACAAAGAATGCTTTGTAGCAGGCATTATAATTAATCTGTTTTGTACATAAATGTGCCAACAGCTTGATGGTGGCGTTTTTGAACTGTAGAACCAAGTGCTTGCAAAAATGTAATAAATACACTTGTGTACTTTGTGTACTTATTGATTGTCTGTGTTTCATTTCTCTTTTTTTTCTGAAGAAGTTTTTATTTGTCAAAGATATCACAGATTAGTGGTAGATTAGATTAGAAAAATATCAGAGAAGTGATATTATAAATTGTTATATCTTTACCTGAGAATTTTTTTCAGGGATATTATGATTACATTATTCATCTTAATTGTGAAAATAAGAGCAAATGAAATATATAACTCCATATTCAAGATATAATTCTTTACTCATTTAAATGTCAGAAGTGTGTAATAGGCAACCCATGGAGAAGATATATTATTTTCTGGCACTGCAGCAATTCAGTAGTAGAGTATCAAATTATAGAGAAAAAATAAAATAAAATAGGTTCTATGTTTTTTTAAGTCAACATCTGAAAGATAGTAAGACTGCAAACAGGCTCAATATTCTAGTCCCATCTCTTCAGTGATATCCCTGCCATGTTTTCTACAACTGTTACACACCAAAGATATCAACTGAGTTCAAGCTCAAGCAGTTTGCTCGTTCTGGATTTATAACAGACACTGTACTGCTGTTAATGCTATTTCTGAAAGTTTATAACATCAACCTTTAGCAAGCTTCTTCTTGAAATAATCAAATTAATTTGCTCTATTTCAAAGACCAGGGCTTTAAAAATGTAATCAAACCACTCTTTTAGACAATGAGAAATGTTAAAAAAACAGAGTAGAGTAATAAAGGAATAGAGTGAGCAAAAACAAACAAATATAAATACAAAACACTGGATCCATCTCAGTTCACGAACAGCATTTGGATATGGTGTAATATAATACTTTAAATAGATTATTATTAAGACCAAAATTAAAACTTGGGACTAAAACTGTGAAATTTATTTACAGAATTTATCAAATTTCTGTATACCTTTTCTAAGTGATTTTAAGTAACTTAGTTACCTTTTCACCTTAGGTTTTATCTCTGTTTGATACCAAATTGAAGTTCTTCATATTTTCCTTATATTTGTAATTCTAAAAGGCCCTTTTAAAACCAAACTCCAGAAATGGCCATTATTCATAATTTTGGTTTTGGGGAGCACTTTTAAGGACCCATAATTTTACCTGGAACATAGAACAAAATCTTAATTTACCTAACATTGGATTAGCAAACTCAGAATGTATTAAAAAAATTAACAAATACATATGGAAAGGATTCTAATTCAGTAGGTCAAAATCATTTAAATATCATGATAATAAGGAGTTAATTGGAATATCAACTCAAAGACTTGAGATTTCACACTAAGCTCCAGAAACCTAATATTTATTTTAGACAACACAGGCAAACCATAGAGATTTTAAAACAAAAATCATCCTAGCAATTTAACTATCATACTATTTTCTTGAGAACAATATTTCCTTTGGAGAACCAGAGAACCAGTTTCTAACACATCTTACTACACTATGAATAGACAGTGTTAGCTAAAGGTAATTAAATATAACCCTTCCAAAGGAAAATAAATAAATTCTTTCAATCCAGAAATTGGCTTTCCCCCAGGCTCTTTGGAGGAAAATAAAATATTTCTGCTGTCCTCCATAAAACTTTGAAATGAGTTGCCCAACCTGAGATGGATTAAAAAAAAATTGGTTAAAAAGAGTGGGGGGTTTGCACATGCTGTTTTCATTGCAATATCCCAAAATCCCTCCTAAGCATTCCTGTGTAACTAACAAGCAGCACTTTTGGGCATCAAGAACATGTATTACCTTCACTAATCCAAGAAACAGGTAATGAAATCAACCTTTGTGGGTGCAACATAGGTTTGAATGTGAGTGATACAAAACACCCCTAGGAACAATTTATGCATCACAACTCCCTCTTTTTTCTAATACAATGGTTGATTATGTTCCTGTTACTTGGATTAATTGCAAGAGGCTTATTACATCTTCTTCAAAAAATACTTACAATTCATTTACCACCTGATTTTTTTCTCCTAGAC
The DNA here is from genome assembly GCF_009769535.1 of Thamnophis elegans. Classification (NCBI taxonomy): domain Eukaryota; kingdom Metazoa; phylum Chordata; class Lepidosauria; order Squamata; family Natricidae; genus Thamnophis; species Thamnophis elegans. Next base: position 53,103,422 of record NC_045549.1, read on the forward strand.
TCCATCTGAAATAGAATTTGGATACCCTAATTTTCGTTTTCAGTTACACTTCACCTTCTCACACCATTTTCTCCCTGAAGTGCTAACATTGCTACCTTCCTTTTCAAAGTGCTTAAAACGATGGGTAAAACCTGATGTCTTTTTGAAACCTAAAATCTTCTGCTAGCTGGATTTATTTAACATGTATGTGTGTTGCATTTGAAAGACACTGTACCCTTTAAAAAATTTTATGTGCCTACATCTTTGATCAAATCTAGAATTTTGTATTTAGTTTTGGCTTACACACAGAAGCACATACTTACTTTGCCTATCAAGTAACTAAAAATGCTAAACTCTGGCACATAATTTGCCCTGTTGGTAATGGATGAGGATTGCTTGCAGAACCTGAATTCCATTTCCAACTATCATTTCAGTAATTATTCATTGTAGACATACTAATTAAGTCCATGTGTTTATATCCAGCAGAATAAATTAACACCAAAAAAACCTCACAGCAATGCTTATTTATAAATAGCATGTTTAGAACCTATAGTTTACTGGTCATATATATTAAAAATCTATATTACTTTGATAAGAGGGTCTTTGGTAGTTGCATGGATAATTATGGAATCCATTTTCTACTGTGAGGTTCATTGCATTAATAGTTTTAATTATCATTCAGAGGACATCTGTCTGTAAATGAACCTTGTACTTGCTCTTTCTTGTAGAAAATATGCAGGTGCAGGAAAACAGAAGTGACACTGTACTGCATTGCTGAATAAGTCTGAAGACATTTTAAAAAATTGATCACTGGTTTGGGGCTTAATCACTAAAGAGAGTGTTCAGTCTGAAACCATCTATTGAAGAATGGCTGCACACTTGGTATTCTTTCTCTCTTGTATAGCTTAATTTAGAATATTCATGAATGCAAGAAAATAGTTGAACTTGGAGGAAGACGACAGGAAAAAAAAAAAGAGACATCTAGTGGCCACAATGTGGCAACTCAAGAATGCATTAAGAATTTTACATAACTGAGTCTTTGCAGCCGGGTGCTTTTATTATACTTTTATTATTATTAACATTTGCAGCACGTTTGCTTTCTGACCTAACTTTCAATTCTTCTAATTTAAGTACAATTTTGTTTTGCTTTTTCTATTATGGAATATACACAGGTTCCATGACTTACATTGTTTAATTATTCTTTATCCAGTTAATACTGCACAGAAATGCAATGCAATTTTATGCTGTTTTTTAAACAATTATGGACAACAAAAATACTAATGCAAATTAATAAGCATAATATGATCAAAAATTAAAATGAGCAATTATTCTTTTCTGCCTTGCTGATGTAAAAATTTGCAGTAATGTACTTCCTAACCTTTACATTACACTTCCCTATATTTGGGGGCAAGTCCCAGTGAACTCAAAAGCTAAGTAATATAATTAGCTTGATATAATTCATGATTAAAGACTATGATTTATAAAACACAATTGGTAGAATCACCCACCCTGTAAATTGTAAACCAAATAAAACACATTATGGCTTAGTGTGATGAAAGCATTAATCCATATATGTCATAGTTTCCTATTAAGGTTCCTATTAAGGTGCAGATAAAAACATAATAATAAACTAAAACTTTCATTTAGCAAACACTTCCTTTTGCTACTTTACTCCCTATTCCGTTGTTTGTGTCTTTTAATCAAACTTTGTGACATGGAGGCTGGATCCTACAATGTGATCACACTAACTGTGGATTAGCAAAGACGGCTGCTGTATATTTTGTGTTCTCGATACGATATTAGCAACTTGTGCCCTGACTCCCAGTCATGTTAAAAATGATAGCTAGGTTCAAGCAACATTCTGATCCACAAGAACTTAATCTTCATTTATGTAGCTAAATTGTGCAAAGCTCATCGTGTCATCCCTTGCAACCATTAGGTATCCAAACTATACTTACATTTTCTGTAATGAGGCATAACAATTTCTGGAACAGATATGCAGAACAAATGGTGCAACACTTCAACTTGCATGGAGCGGGATCAGTTTCAACTGAGATATCATAACACACAATGCAACATTTACTTCCTTTGTCCCTCCTGCAGATCTCCACAAGTAAATTAGTGCTCTAATTTAACCTGCAAGAGGGACAACCCTCATATTTTTCTGCGCATCTTTTAACAATTTGTGTACAGATTCAGAAGTGGCAGATTTGGTAAATTTGTAGAAAAATTCAGAGTGTACAAATATCAGAATATCTCTGGCTAAAATATCCCACAATATTTCACCAAACATTATGCAAACAGTGAAAAATCTGTTGTGATAACAGTCTACTTGTGCAGGGCTTCTGGTATAATGCAGAATTACTTTATTCTGCAATTGATGTTTAACTAATAAGCATAATACAGAGAACAGATAATTTTACAAGTAGAATAAATACATTTCTAAATGCTTATCTATGGAGTTCCCCAATGTGACATCTTTGGGCACCAACTGTATCCATGTACCCTTAACATATAAAAAGCTATATTGACCTGCCTATGTTCTTAAATATTTTCCTTAAGGTTGCTCTAAAGAAAAGTGCCAACTAATTATAGCATTTTTATTTATAAGAAAGCCACTAGGCTCCTAGGATATCAAAAATATCTGTGGAGCATGATCCAAGCTTCACTCTTTTGCAGAAGATTCACTGTGAGATGTACATATTAAAAGGTAGTGATTTGAACTGTTGCTGCAATTTTCATTTAGACTTGAGGGATCCTTGGTGCTTGATGTTTGATTATCCAAATAGGTAATGAATTGCTCCTAGTAACGAGTGGGGTTTGTGCTCATTTTATATTCTAGTGACTTACTTGTCACTGGTGTGTTGTGGTCTTAGAGTTTCTTTGGTTGGGATAAGACCACTCCTACCACCACTAATAGGCAAGCCACTAGTATATAAACTGCGAGCAACTTACTAGCACTGACAGTGTTACTTAGTTTGGGTAATGAAACATTTGCAAGAAAACAACCAGGCTCACAGAATGCCAAGGACACTTAAACTCTGAGCTATAAATATTATCCGTTATTGTTATCATTTTTACTTTTTTATATATGCAGCATGAGTGCAGGGCAGGGGTGAGTTCCTGCAAGTTCTAACCTCTTCTATAGAAAAGGTTCCACAAATCTACAGTGCCGTTTAGAACCAGTTCCATCTCCCTCCTCCCACCCGTCCGCACATCATCAAGATGAAGAGCGAGAGGAGGAATTCTGGGAGTTGAAGTTCACAAGTCTTAAAGCTGTCAAGTTTGAACACCCCTGGGTTTTTTTTCTAAAGGGTTAGGGGTGCAAAGGTCTTGTAACTTGACAGCTTTAAGACTTGCACACTTCAATGCCAGAGTTCCTGAGCCAACATGACTGGGGGATGAATTCTGGGAGTTGAAGTCCACAAGTCTTAAAGCTGTCAGGTTTGAACACGCCTGGGGTTTTTTTCCTAAATGGTTAGGGGTGCAAGTGTCTTGTAACTTGACAGCTTTAAGACTTGTGTGCTTCAAATGCCAGAGTTTCTGAGCCAACATTTTGGCTGCTAAGCAAGAGCATTGTTAAGTGAATTTCACCACATTTTACAAGTTGGCCAAGCCCACCCAGTCACATGGCTGGCAAGCCACTCCCACCTGGTCACATAGCCTGCAAGCCATTCTCACAAAGCAGGCCACACCTACAGAGGTTCTAAAATTTTTTGACAGAGACAGATGAAAAGTAATGTCAGATTAATTATTAATGCATTAGAATATTTGGGAAAGAACAACCAGATCCCTGCTGCGTTTATATTCTTGGATGCTGAGAAGGCCTTTGATAGAGTTAACTGGCAATTTCTGCTGAAGATACTGCAAAAAATGCAGATAGGAGATAATTTTTTACAGTCAATTAAAGCAATATACCAACAGCAAACAGCACAAATCATAGTCAATGGAAGTTTAACAGACTCTTTTCAAATTGGAAAAGGTACAAGACAGGGCTGTCCTTTGTCCCCATTATTGTTTATTATAACTTTGGAAGTATTGTTGAATAAAATACGGGGCTTGGATGGTTTAAAAGGGATCAAGATTAGGCAGCAAAAATATAGAGTGCACGCTTTTGCAGATGATTTGGTCATAATATTGGAACAACCGCAGGAATCCAGTATGGTCTTAATGAATACGATTAATCAATATGGTCAAGTGTCTGGTTTTAAAATAAATTTAGGAAAAACAAAAATATTAGCTAAAAATATGAATACTAAACAAAAGGAAGAATTAAGAGTGATGCTAGGATGTGAGGTAGTTAAAAAAGTCAAATATCTTGGAGTTAACATCTTAACTTCAAATGGGAAATTATATAAGCATAATTATGAACCACTTTGGCATAGTATACAGACAGAGATGAAAAAATGGGAGAAATTGCACTTATCTTTGTTGGGTAGGATAGCGGCAGTGAAAATGAACATCTTACCAAAATTTTTATTTCTTTTCCAAATGTTACCTATACTTAAAAAAGATGTGAATCTTCTAGAATGGCAGAAGGGTATCAACAAATTTGTATGGGCAGGAAAGAAGCCGAGGGTAAAGATGAAAATAATGCAAGATGTACGTGAGAGAGGAGGTTTGAAACTACCTAATTTAAAACTATATTATGATGCAGTGGCATTATCTGTAATTAGTGATTGGACTCATTTAACTAATGATAGAATATTGAATATTGAGGGACACAATCTGGTATATGGTTGGCATGCTTACCTGTTATTCAACAAAAAATTGGATAAGAATTTTAAAAGTCATATTTTAAGAAATGCTTTACTGCGGGTCTGGAAAAAATACCAATATAAATTAAATGACAAGATACCCATGTGGGCAATTCCTAAACACGCAATTGAAAATATGAATATAGCACAAAAACAGGACAGAATTACTTACAGACAGCTTCTTACCTCGGAAAGGGAGGTATTACAATTAAAATCTTTAGAGGTATTAAAAGAGGAGAAGGTAGTTCAAACATGGTTCCAGTATGGGCAATTACAGGCTAGGTGGAAAATAGATCAAAAAATTGGTTTTATCCAAGTTGAGGATAATTTGTTTAAACAAATAAAAGATCAAAGCTTAATGCATATAAAGAGGATATATAATGTATTAATACAGATGGATTCGGAAACAGAATTAGTTAAAGATTGTATGATAAAATGGGCTCAAAATATTGAAGAACCAATAATGTTGGATACATAGGAAAGAATCTGGGTAAGAAATGTGAAATTTACACAAGCTCAAAATCTGAGAGAAAATTTTTACAAAATGTTCTATAGATGGCATTTAGATCCTAAAAAGTTGGCTTCTATGTATCCGAATGTACAGCCTAAATGTTGGAGGCGTGGTTCTCTTGATGCTACATATTATCATATATGGTGGACCTGCCAAAAGGTTAAGGCATTCTGGATAAAAATATGGTGGATTATGCAAAATATCTTTAAAAGAAGGATAAAGTTTACTCCTCAGTTATTTTTACTAGGTATATGTACTGACTTTACAGTGGTAGAGACTAACTTGATTCTGCACCTAATAACGGCAGCAAGACTGTTGGTGGCGCAACACTGGAAGAAGGAAGACTTGCCTACAATTCAAGAATGGACATTGAAAGTCACAAACTTAGCCGAGATGGCTAAAATATCGGCATATCTTAAAGATCACTCAAATGAGAGATGTAAACGAGACTGGAAAAAATGGATTGACTATATACAAAATAAATACGGGACCAAGAAACTCCAGTTAGCCTATGCTTAGGATCAGAAATGATTTAAATTGTTTAAAGTTAGTTCAGCAAGAAGAAACTAAGGTCAATGTAGAATGTCATTAATTTCTTTATTTCTTTTTTCTCAATAGATTTTAGACTGTGTTTGTTAAAAATCCATACCGTGTACGGGTTCTGGGAAGTCAGGGGGAGGGAGGAGGAGGGGGTAGGGGGTAGGGAGGGAGGGGCATACAAAAAATTGTACTTCGATGTTTTAATGATTGACGAATGATGAAATATTTGTGTTTTAAAAGAAATAAAACCTTTGAAATCAAAAAAAAATTGAAACTCACCATTGGTGCAGGGATCTTTTTACACCAACTGTGTATTGGGAGATTGTGTAGAAGATAGCCATAAGATCCTAGGAAGACACAACTAGTCTAAGGAGTCATAAATATATACTATAATTATACACCCGGATATTCTAAAGGATTGTTTTGCTTTTGAATCAAAAACTCTGGACAGCCTCTTGAGGAAGCAGTCCAAAAAGCAGGAGTAGAGATTTTGTATGATTGCTCAAAGTTTTTTTCTCACACAACCATTATTTAACACAACCATCAGGCCTACTTATGCCCCAGTGTGTCCTAACTAACACAACAGGCTAATCAGTGACGTGCAGTCAGGGAAGGCAGAGCCTCACCACTGTCATCATGAAAAGGAAAAAAAAAGTGTAAAAGGAAAAAGGCTGAGGTAGTTGTTGCCAGAGTCACAGTGGATGACTCTGCTTAGTGCTTAACTGTTTAAAAAAGTCTCTAAAAAGTGCCCTCTATAGGAAGAGGAGAGAGAACCACATGCCTCATTTAGTCTATCTTTATGATCACTCGAGCAGATTAAACAAGGGTTAAAAGCTGAAAAATTCCGTATGTAGATGAGGCACGTGGTTCTCTTGCCTCCTCCTGTAGAGAGCATTTTTAAGAGACTTTTTTAAACAGTTAAGCAGAGTCATCCATTGTGGACTCTGGCAGCAGCTAGCCCAGCCTGACCTCAGCAGCTCTTGCCTTTTTCCTTTTACATTTTTACATTTTCATGATGGCAGGCAAGAGCAGAGTTGAAATTCTCTGTGATTGTGAAAGAGCTGGAAAAGGTATGTGGGTCGGAGGGAGGGGGAGGAATTCAAAATTAATGTAATTTGAACACATGTAAGTAATTTGTATGTGTGTGTGCGTGTGTTTGTTTCTTCACTCAAACAAACTCTCTCTCAATTTGAGAGAGAGTTTGTTTGAGAGTGAAGAGAGGGAAGAGGGTAGGAATCGGAGAGGCAGGGAGGGCAGCCCACCAGCTTTCTTTCTCTGTGTCCGGGGCAGCCTGCAGGCAGAGGCGGGCTGAGCTGCCCGCCTCTGGGCAAAAGAAAGAAAGCACCAGCCTGCCACTGGCTTTCTTTTGCCTACCCTGCCGCTATGTCCGACATAGAGGTCATAAACCTCACCGCACATCACTGAGGCTAATACAGGCATTGTTTTCAGAGTTAATATGCATACAGAACTTTGGAAAGGGACCATACTGCACTGCTTTCTGGCTTATTCAAGTGCAAATATCAGCCCAAAACAATAGTTTTTCGTGTGTTCATTAGATCCAAAGAAAGTTTTTTGTGATACATAATATACTAACTACAAATGTAAAGTATGTTGAGGCATTGAAATAATACCACTAGTTATTTTGTGCACCATAACAATGGAGTTATAGGACATAATTGAAGAGGACTGAATTGTGTCTTTCATTTGTTTCAGTCTTCTGCCTTCACTCAATTTTTCACTCAGCCTCATGTTGTATTTATTAGGGCTATTCATAGTTTGCAAGTAATTCAGAAGACATAATTTGGGCGTTATGCTAATACAATCAGAACACCTTCTATTCCTTAAATCAGCCCAACTCTTCTTGAATTTTTGCTATTCTAAATCAAAGTAGTGATAATTTTATGAAATCTACTCATTGAAGGTATTCATAGCTGTTAAAGCAGTGTGACATTTTTGCCCAGTTTGTACAAGTTCCTTTTCACTAATTCAGATTTAAAGCCAGAATGAAGAATCAGATACTATGAAGTGATTAGCGCCTAATTATGAGGTCTTAAGGCCTAAAATTGCTGTGGCCTTTGGCTTGGCTTCTAAAGGTTAGGAACAAAAATAAATGAAGGCATATTTTGAAAAAATTGATTCTTCAGTCAACCTCTCCAAGGTTCATTCTCATAATATTAATTCTGAAAATTCTACTTAATGTCCACAAGATGTCACCATAAGCCTTTGCTTTGGTAAAAGTGAACAATAGCAAAAGTATTTCTGATCATTCACATTAATCTTTGTTAACAAAATAGCATCAGAGAAATATAAGTACAGGAAATTTAAATAAAATATATAAATATTAATAACAAAAATCATGTATAATACATGATACCCCAAGGTTCTGCTAGCACTGCATGGAGATTGATTTTGTTCAAAATACTCACAATGTATTTCATGCTATGGCTAATCAAATATTTGCTTTTATACACCTTTGACAAAGATCTTAGATAATGCACAAATACACAAAATTAATATTGCATAGTCAATATATGTATACATTCCAAAACTTTGTTAAATGTATAGTAGTATTTATTTTACACATTTATATGCCACAATTTCATGAGATTACACCGAAGTTTGAAATGTCACTATAATATTTACTATAATATTTAATGTCACTACATTTGGAAGTGAAATATTTGGAGTAAGTGAACTGATTCTGCCTAATAAATTCTTGACTTCATCCTCTCCCTCAGCCCCTCCAAAACCACCAGCAGGACTACAGTTTGTTACCCTTGAATGCTGTCTAATCAGCATCATCTTCTTTCTGTTTTCTGGGTAATATATGACAAGAGATATAAATCAGGAATATTTCTTTTTTAATTTTTTCTTTATTGTATTTATTTATATAATATATAAAATTCAATTTCAATTAAACAGTGTGTTGTTTGGGTACAATTGTTTTTAGGCAATCATAATTAAAATGTTTACCATAGCAATAATTTAATAACAATATTAATTATAACAATAATTTAACTTATCTACTTTAACAAATCTCTGTTTTAACATTAATCATTTTTATGTCCCCACATTTCTAGCTTCTGTTTCTATTGTCTACTCTAAGCATTGGTAAAATCGGTCCCACATAAAAAAACAATTCAGTTTCTTCTTCGTCCTTAATAGTAAGCATTAGTCTATCCATTTCTGCACATTGCTCTTCCATTGTTGTGCAATGGTCCAGTTTCTAGTGGGTCTTCTAGTAAAAAGACCAAATCATCTGCAAACGCCTGTAGCTTGTATTTCTCCCCTTTAAAAAAAAAATCCATTTCTTTTATTTCTTCATCTTGTCTAATATTTCTTCCAAAGTCAGTATAAATAGCAGAGGGAATAGTGGACATCCCGGTCTAGTGCCTTTTTTATTTCAAAGTTCTCTATCCATTCCCATTTACCTTAGCTTATTGTTTGTGGTATATTGCTTTAATCATATTAATAAATCTCTCCTCAAAGTCAACATATTTTAGTTGTCATAACATAAATTGCCAATTAACATTGTAAGCTTTCTGTGCATCTAAGAAAATCAATGCCATTTTTTCCAGGATGTGTTTCATAATACTCCAATGTGTTTAAAATCATTCTCATATTATTTTTAATCTGCCTCTTTGGCAAAAATCCATTCTGATCTATGTGTATAAATTCATTCAACCCCCTTTTTAATCTCTCTGCTATTATCAGAGCATATATTTTATTATCAGCATTCAGTAAATATATTGGCCTATAATTCTTTATCTGTGTTAAATCTGAATCATATTTCGGTATAAGAGTAATATTTGCTTCCATCCAAGAATATGGTACTTTTGCTTCTAGCATAACTTCATTATAAACTTCCAACATAACTGGGCCTAATATATCTTGTAATTGTTTATAAAATTCTGCCGGTAGCACATCAGGCCTTGGAGTTGTATTATTCTTTTGTCTCTTAATCACTTCTGTTAATTTCATTATAGTTATTCATTCATTCAACATGGCTTTAACCGTTTCAGATACTTTAGCAAGTTCAGATTGTTCCAAATATTGTTGTATTCTATTTTCAGGAATTTTGTCCTGATCATACAGTTTCCCATAATACTCTTGTATTATTATTATTTTATCCTTATTCTGATAAAAAGGGTCCCTTTTTCACTATTAGTCAATGTAGCAATTCCCCCCTCTCTTTTCAGTTTATATGCCAACAATCTTCCTGGTTTATTTGCATTTTCAAAAAAGTTTTGTTTTACACTTTTGATTTTTTGTGCCAGTTCATCTTTTCCCAATAGATTCATTTTGTGCTTCATTAGGTCTATTTGATTTTTAAGTTCTTTTTTTGTGGTTCTTTCTGTAGTTCTGAGTTTAATCTTTTATATTCTTCTACCATTTTCTTATTTTGTTTCTTCTTGTTTTTCTTCCGCATGTAGGTTATGACTAATCCCTGGGTATACATTTAGCAGTATCCCATACAGTTTGCAAGGAAGTGTCTTCTTTCCTGTTCTGTTAAAAAAAAAAGTCCAGTTCTTTTTTCCATACTTTGTATAAATTTGTTATCTTGCAATATTACTTGGTTCAATGTCCCTGCAATTTTATTTTTTTGTCTTTTTCACACAAATTTTACAGGACTATGATCTCACCAGACATTGGGTTCTATTTCTATCTTTTGTACACATTTTCAATTCTGATGACATCCATACCATCTCAATTCTAGACCAAGATTTATATCTATTGGAATAGAATCTTTACTGATTTTTCTTGGAGTGTGTTTCTCTACATACATCTAGGGTTCCTGTTTCTTCCATCATTTAAAAAAAGGTTTTAGGGAATGTTTTCCTGGCTTTTTTTACTTGTTTTACTACTCTTATAATCAAGTTATGTATCTACAATTGCACTGAAGTCTCCTACCACACACATATTTTCATATTCCAATTATATAATTTTATTAAGATGTTTTCCATATTATTAGATGCATATATCACTATCAACAACATCTGTTTATGATTCATTGTTATCTCCACCATCAATATTCTCCCATCTTCAGCTGCAAAAAAATGTCTAGCCTTTATTGTTTCTTTAATATATAGAACCATTTTTTAAATATATAGAAGCAATTTTGCTGCGCTAATGAAGAATATAGTTTTCCAATTTTGGGATACTCTAATAATTTACTATATTATTATTTTTTATGTGAGCCTCTTGAAGACAAATCAAATCTAATTTAATTTTTTATAATTTATTCAAAATCCTTTTTTTCCCGTTGGTGAGTTCAATCCATTTGTGTTGATTGATAGTACTTTTGTTTCTTCTTCCATTGTTTACTTATAGATAGGTTTTTGTTCTAGTTAATCTTATTTCTCTCTGTTCTTTCGGTCTTGTTACTTCTTATTCTCTTCTCTATTTTTGTTCTGTTTCCATTTCTTCTTATTGTGTGCTTCCCTCTACTAACAATTCCTCTTGTTTTTTTTGCCATCTATTTCCTCCTTTCTCTCTTCTTCCTCATGTGCTGCAAAATGCTGGTAGTAGAATTGTTCTGCTTTATCTTTTGTATCTAATCTATGTCTTCTTCCCATCCAAGTCACGAATATTCCCTCAGATATCAGCACATCTAAAATTTACATCATGCTTTATTAGTTGTCTTGTCAAGAATTAATACTGTTTCCTTGTATCTCTTACTCGACTGCTATTTCTCTCCCTTTATATTTCAATGGGGCACCTCTTGCTCTTTGAAGTATTTCCACTTTTATTGTCTTATTTGAAAATCTTACATGTACCTGTCATGTAGTTTGTGTATATGCTAAATATTTCATCTATCCAGAGAGGACTTCCTGCTTGCTCTCCTCCAAGACATCTGCCAACAATTCTGCCATTTTTTCAGTGAGATTTCCCCCTTTTCCTCCTCAATGTTCTGAAATCTCAGGAAATATTCTGCCCTGTCCATCTCCAGCACAATTATGGATTGGTCCAGCTCATTATCCACCTTAGTCAATCTGTAATCGATCTCTTCTACTTTCTTATCTATTTGTTCTGTCTTCTCTTCTATTCTCTGAATCTATTGTTTATTTTTAGTGATTATTTGCTGGATGTTATCTATTTTATCCTCCAACTTTTGTTCTATCTTTTGCATCCTATTTACTAAGTCATCGTGGCTCTTAGCCATGGCTTCTTGTAATAGTTGAAACATCATTTTAATTTCTGACTGAAAGGTGTTGAATCGTCCATTATGTAGCATACTACCAAAGAGCATTGGACTTGATGCTGCTGCTGCTGATGGTGCAGATGCATTTTTTCTCCCTGTTTTACTTAAATTTGTATTGCTTGACCCTTTAGTTATTTTAAATAATAAAATATTTTAAGTAATGATGATTTAACAGAGAGAATCAATCAATAAACAGACAATCAATAATAAATCAAACAATATTCCATAATACCCAATTTGAAGGATACACCTGAAACAGTCCAATAATTTCCTTTCTTATTTCCAGTTCTTATTTTCAGATCTCAGGTCATTTCACTTTTTTAGCTGTTATATTTCACAAAAAAATAATATCCATTGTCCAAAGTTCTCTTCAAAAAGGTTTTCTTCTTGATAAATAGTAATCCACAAAGGCCTGCAAAACCCCAACATTGTTTCAAAAATATTATAAACCACCAAATAGGAGAGCTAAAAGAAAGAAGTCTTCACTTGCTTTATAAACAACTTCTGCTATTTTCCAGTTTCAGTTGCTCAGTTTATAAAATCCATATCCATTCAGAGAGCTTCAATGCTTAAAACTCATGCTATTTCTACTTCTTTCTCTGACTTCTCTCTATAAACAGTTCCCAGGTGCAGACAGTTTATCTGAGTCTTATAACAATGTTCTTTCAATAAACCACCTAAGGTCAATTGTTTATCTCACTTTCTTTTCCTTTCACTCTAAGTGTTTTTCTGGTCAGTAGGTGTCCTTTTCTCTTCTACTCCTCTTCTTTAACTCCATTTAACATAAGCCAAATTGTTTTCTTTTAGGGGTTCCAGGGTCCACATTTAGCATTCCAACAAAGTTTTTAGTTCAATAAAATCCAATTAATATTGTAATTAAGATAGCCAATCCAATTTTCCTCTTTTAAAATTTATTTCTCTCAAATAGCTCACTTTCTTGTCCGATCTATTTCAACTTTTGTGCTTATTTGCCGCTATTCTCTGGGGGTGGAAAAGAAACAAATCCACCCCCTCTTTTACAGTCCCATTGTCATTCAAGCCAATTTTAATCAACAGAAGTTGGAAAATTCTCACCTAGTTCAGCCACACTGTTCCTCCTCAATCTTCAATAATTCTTCTCCGGTCAGGCTGTCACAGTCTTGGTCAGGCACACAATTTCTTTCCCTGCCAGTTTGAGAGCTTTCTTCGAGATTGAACAAAGAACATGGGGTCTCCATGTGATCTCTGGAATGTCCTTTCTGCTTCACCATCCCTCCAGGTTGGCTTAGGTCCCAAGAGACCCACTAGCAGGAGGAATTCACCAAACTTTTATAGAACCCTATGGAAAGTACACCATATGGCTGTGATGTTAGCTCTGCCTGTTCTCTAAATAAGGAATATTTCTATTGATTATCTGACACAGAAGGATTACTCATGGAGAAAGTACTCTTCCCTGGGTGTTGGAACAATCATTGATGTATGATGTGAAAATGTGGAATAGAATTTAGTTCAAGCCAGAAAGAAGAGTATGTTTTTTGAGAAAGGGGTACGGGGAAAGAAAGCCAACTGTGTCATTATATTATCAGGTTAATTAATCTTTGTTCTTTTCTACTAACCTAACTAGAAATATGCAAAAAATGCTATAAACAATTTTACTTTGTTGCCATGCTATCAAACATCTGATGCAATAATGTATTTTTCAATTTCTTTATGTATATCTCTCTATGTGTTATATATATATATATATATATATATATATATATATATATATGTATGTATGTATGTATGTATGTATGTATGTATGTATGTATGTATGTTAGCAGTATGAAATAAATATTGTATTAGCTTGTGAAGTGACAGTATGAAGAAAGGCTTCTTGAACATTCTTAAAATAAAGAGGATCAAGGTAAGATCATAGCTTATGCAGTTGTCATCCTCTTACCTAATGCAATATATGATTTTGTTTTGCATGCTTTCACTCCTTCAGCTTCTCTAGAGCTCCTCAAAGACTTTGTTTATGTCTCAATATTCTCATTTTTCTCATTACTTTTTGTCAACATAACAAATAAATTGAAGTGTATGAGGGAAAGTGTGTGCTTTAATTGATTTATTTACTGTCTTGAATTATATATTTGCATGTGTCATATACCAAGTAGGTTTATCTCTATTACATCAAAAATGAAAAGGAGTCTGGAAGCCCCATTTCTGACTTACATACTTTATTAAAAGGCGTACAATTTTCATGAGTTGTAGTTCAACAGAGGCATGGAACAGTAAAATTATATAGGGTTTAAAAAAAGTTATGCATGTTATATGTAACTCAGTATCTCATCAATTAGCAATTGTGATATGTAAACTACTCACTGTTTTAAAGCTTTCTAGATATCTAGAAAACTTTTGATATATGGGAGTTCAGCAGTTTTTCATTCTCTAATACTAGCAGATTTAATTGTTCTAAAATGGACACCTTGAAATTTGTATTCAAGGGTACTAAGAAGTTACAATGCTACTTTGTCCTTATTTTGAGTTCTGGTAAAAAAAAATTGGGACCATAAATGCTTTTGCATAATAATTAGTAATAGTACTAAAAGGCAGACTTCATTTTAGGCTCATGGATATTCTTATTCTCCAAATATAAGGGTGTCATTCCTTTATAACTTGAGTTGGTATATCTGTCCTTTAAGCAGACTGATAAAATCCAACAAGCAAATTTGAAGTATTACAAGAGAATAGCAATAGCAGTAGACTTATATACCGCTTCATAGGCCTTTCAGGCCTCTCTAAGCAGTTTACAGAGAGTCAGCATATTGCCCCCAACAATCTGGGTCCTCATTTTACCCACCTCGGAAGGATGGAAGGCTGAGTCAACCCTGAGCCGGTGAGATTTGAACCGCTGACCTGCTGATCTAGCAGTAGCCTGCAGTGCTGCATTTAACCACTGCGCCACCTTGGCTCTTGAATAGAGTCATATATACTGCTTCCAGTACTTCTGGGCTTTTTATGTAAAGAAAAATGATTTCATTTTATTTGATGGACAGGATAAAATCATTTGTATTCTTTCCAACATGGTATAAGTCTTTACACCCTATAAAATGTTTTACAGAACCACTAGGAAGTAAAGTATCCTAGGTTTTTGAATATATCTAGTATATAATTTGTACATCAGCATATTTCCTTATCTGCCATGGATGGCTTAAATAAATCTATAGATTCTGTCATATTCAGATAGGTTTGTGAGATAATTATTGGGTTACTTTTACCTTACTTTAATGCTCTTAATGACTAAACAGTGACTGTCATGTTACAACTCTGCCCTTCAACCCCACTGGTCAATCTCTTAAAGTTAATTATGTTAATTATGCAATAAAAATGTATCAGTGTAGTCATGGCAGCAGTAGCAAGACCATACAGATAGAAGTGTATATGGTAAGTATAGTTACAGTATGGTTGAAAAGTCTTGTCCAATCACGCTAACAAACAAGAATTCCAACTATAGGTGTTTAAAAATATGAAAACTGTTATTATTCAGAATAGATAAAAGAGAAAAGATGGTTCAGCAGGCCAATAGTACATATTGCCTGATTAAACATAGAAAAAGTAAGCATTACTGTCTATTCAAAACAGAGAGGGAGGCTGCCTGCAGTATATTACTAAGCAAACATTAGAAAGTAGTCTTTGGTCATTAGAACAGTCTAAAGTGGAAAGTTTAGACCAACCAGTACTAAATAAGGGGGTGGGGGTGGAGTATCCAGATGCTATTATAGAAGTTACATAGAGTAAATAAATAATCAAGAAGCCAAACAGTCAGTCAGACTAGGGGTTAATATAATATGAATAAGTTAGTCTGGTATTTACCCAAAGTTGTTATCCACCCTTGTTATGGCAAGTAATGGTATTTTTCTGGAAGAAAGTAAGTTATTTTTGTTCCAGCAAATTGTTGTGATCAAGTTTAATAAACACAGACAGTTCATGTGTTATGTATTAGCCTCTTCATAAATAAAAAAAAACACTTTAATGACAATAAAATCTAGATATTTTGCATACATAATGTAAAGCCAGACCTGGATTTTTTTCCCTGGAAAAAAATATGATAGAAAAATACAAGACAATGAAAAAAGAAGTTGACCTTTCAGGTGTTAAGAACGGTTAGAAACATTTTATATTATTAAAAAATTAATAAAAACATTTTACATATACTGAATTCTTCATGCTTAAGAAATATTATCTTTATCTGACTTTGCAATCTTTTACATAAATTACATTTGGCCTGCTGCAAAAAAAGGTGATTCTGTGTTTCTAAATAGTAGAGGTTAAAGGATAGCTGAGTGAAATTTGTCACTTCTCAATCTCTGGACTGGCTTTGTATTGATGAAAAGGCAAAATATTTTTTTCTAGATCAGTTTTTTCTCATTGCTTAGCAACTGACTTGAAAAGATCATAAACATAATAGAATATTATAATGCCGATTTCTTAACCTAGCCATACACATGCATGATGGTCCCATACCAAGGTGGCGCAGTGGTTAAAAGCAGCACTGCAGGCTACTGCTAGATCAGCAGGTCAGCGGTTCAAATCTCACCGGCTCAGGGTTGACTCAGCCTTCCATCCTTCCGAGGTGGGTGAAATGAGGACCCAGATTGTTGGGGGCAATATGCTGACTCTCTGTAAACCGCTTAGAGAGGCCTGAAAGGCCTATGAAGCGGTATATAAGTCTACTGCTATTGCTATTGCTATTGCTATACCTAGGAGTAATGATGTAAGAAAAGATCATTAAAATCTCACTAAGAAAATTCATGGAAAGGTTCTCAAATGAATTAGATATCTTTCTTAATGTACCCTCTTGCACAGCCATCCCTTCAGGGAGAAATCTTGTGGACACTGAGCCAACTGCCAAACAGCAAAGCCCACAGGGTGGATACCATCTCTACAAAATTGCTGAGGCCTGTACCATCTAAAATCTCCACAGTAATGTGCTAGAAAATGTGTGTATGTGTGTGTGGGAGGGGGGGGACATGGTCATAGAACTCGAAACAATTAGTGTTCATTCCATTATGAAATAGAATTATTGTGAAACCTTGGACAATTCCAAGAATTGGTCCAATTACTGCACAATTGCCCCTTTCCCTCATGTTAGGAAGATTCTCCTTAAGATATTACAGTAACATCTGGCACCACACATCAAAAGGGTATTACCAGATATTCAACCTTGCTTCAAAAAGGGGCACTGTACTCATGACTATATTTCGGATTTAGGATGGATTATAGAAAAATGTCAAAAGAACATTTATATTTGTTTTATTGACTCAAAGAAAGTCTTCAATTATGTCATTACAGTCATTATACACAAATCAGAAAGCCACTTTGCAAACACCCTTGAAGAGCATCCGGCGACTTCAGCTAGTCCAGAATGTGTCCGCGCGAGTGATTGTGGGCGCACCGCGGTTCGCCCACATAACACCTATCCTCCGCAAGCTGCGCTGGCTACCTGTTGATCTCCGGGTGCGCTTCAAGGTGCTACTTACCACCTATAAAGCCCTCCATGGTAGTGGGTCTGAATACTTGAGAGACCGCCTTCTGCCGATTACCTCGCACAGATTGGGCCTCCTCCGAATTCCATCCGCCAGTCAGTGCCGACTGGCGACTACGTGGAGGAGAGCCTTCTCAGTAGCAGCTCCGACCCTTTGGAACGATCTCCCCGTGGAGATTCGTACCCTCACCACCGTCCAGACCTTCCGCACAGCCCTTAAGATCTGGCTATCCCGTCAGGCCTGGGGATAAGATCCCAATCCGCCCCGCCCGAATGCTGAATGAATGTTGTGTTTTACTGCTTTATTTTATTTTATTCACAAATTTTATGTTTTGTCTTGCACTCCCTCCCACGAGTTGTAAGCCGCCCTGAGTCCCCTCAGGGAAAAGGGCGGCCTATAAATGCCAAATAAAACTCTAAAAAAACACCATTTGAAAAGCATGGAAAGTAAATATAGATTTGTTCATGCTATAAGACTTCCTTGTAGCAATTACAATTGCAAAGTTTGGATCATGAAAAATCTGGACAAGAGAAGTTCAATTCATCTGAAATAGAATTATTATTGGAAAAGACACCTCTGCAGGGGACAAAATGCAAACATATAAAATGAGACATATTTCTAAAAGAAAAAAATCACAAAATTCTGTCTTATTTTGAACATATCATGTGATCAAATACATTGGAAAAAGTCATCACTTTTAGTAACTAGTCAAAACCAGCCAGAGGATAAAACAACTGAATGAAGGTGGACAAGGTTGGAAAATATAGAGAGAACTGATCCATAGAACAGCTGAGAATCAGACACGACTGAATAGATGATGATGATGATTTCTTTCAAAAGTGCTGAAAGAAAGTGTTTCTTTCTTATTTTTTCTTTCTCTTTCTCTCCTTCCTATCATTGTTTTCTTTTCCTTCTTTTTAAATCTCTACTATTTAGTTTATAAATAATAAAAAAGGTTATCAGCATTTGGAATATGGGCATGTTCTCTTGGGTCAAAGTTTATTTTTAAATCTTTTGCTTGCAGCAGTTTTTAGATTCTCATCAATGAGGAAATGAGCACCAAGGTACCACTTTTATGTTCCACACAAACATTTACTGCTTTTAAGAACACGGGAGAGCACAGCCTATTCCTCTGTGACCTGCTCTCTGTTGCTTTACCCTACTTTCCATTTAAGTCTCGTTCATTAAATATATGAGTATTTTTTAGGATTTCTGAAAGTGGAAAGTTCCATTTCCTGAGAATTTAGCAATGCAGAATTATTACAGTCTATCCAAACAGAATGCCTGTAAAATGCATTGGGAATTTCATTTAAGTAATCCAGCATAAGACTGTGGATTTAGGGAATATGAGGTAAACCTTTTTTTTTTTTGGTTATGAATTTGAAGATAACTCATCAACTGCCTACCTTATTTCTGAGAATAATAATTTTAGGCTAATATTTAGGAGTATACATTTCTCTCTTTTCTTTTTTCCATACAGACTCAATCAGAATTGCAAATTCCTGGAGTTCAGAAGCTCATATTTAGCAAGTTTTTTTTTTTACTTTTTGAAAGCCTACTACTTAATATTTTAACAAAGGGAATCCATGAAATTAATGACATTTCCAACAATTGATTTAGCTCTTTTGGGACCACATTTGGCTTATTTTGCCTTTTGGTCAGTTCCTATAGATCAGCAGCCCCAACCTTTTGGGACTGGTTCTGTGGAGAGAGAGGCTTTTCTGTGGACTGGAGAATGTATGGTTTCACGTGTTGCCTACATCCTGCACACATGTGGATTGGGGTTTTGCTTGTTTGCACAGCCCAGTTTCTGGCTTGCTGTGGACCTGTGCCAGTCCGTACACCGGGGATTGGGGATCCCTAGTGTAGACAGCACCTAATATCTGTTTTTTGTGGAAGTTAATCAATAGTAAGTGGTTGGAATGTTACATTTTATTTGTATAAATCTGAACTTTGATATATCTATTATGTTTTTCAGGCAATTTTGCAGATAGAAATTCTTATAATAACTTCTACATTGGCAAATTCCCATTTACCATTTCCACTAGACATGTCATTTTGAAAGTCCCAAAGCCAGAAAATTGGTGGCTCATCATTTAGAAAAAATAATGGTTGCAGAAAGGAAAAAAGCCATTGCCATCCACAACACATGCTTTAATTTCACAGGAAGCTGCTTTATCTAATGTTTATCTAATGTTTCTAGTTTAGTATTGTATAAATCTGACTGATGTGAATCTTCTAATTGGAACATATGCTATAGATCCAGATTAATATATGTATTAAAAATAAAATAGAATAGAGCTGGAATGGACCTTGGAGGTCTTCTAGTCCATCCCGCTGCTCAAGCAGGAGAATCTACAATATTTCAGACAAGATACTGTCTAGTCCTTTCTTAAAGATCTTCATTCATGGAACGCCCATGATTTCTGAAGGCAAGCTATTCTACTGGTTAATTGTTCTTCCTGTTACGAAGTTTCTCCTCTCTAACCAAAGAGAAAAGGTTGCTTCTCTCTTTGGTTAGTTTCCAACCATTGTTTCTTGTCCTACCCTCTGGGGCTTTGGAGAATAATTTGATCCCGTTTTCTTTGTGGCAGCTCCTCAGATATTGGAATATTGCTATCATGTCACCCCTAATTATTCTTTTCTTTTCTAAACTAGCCAAACCCCAAACCTGCAGTCGTTTTTCATATGGTTTAGTCTCCAGGCCTTTTATCATCTTAGTTGCTTTTCTTTGAACTTTTTCAAAGTCTCAACAACTTTTTTGTAGTATGGTGACCAAAATTGGTTGCAGTATTCCAGGTGTGGTCTTATTAGGGTTTTATAAAAGGTCACTAATGTTTCACGTGATCTTGATTTGATGCCTGTGTTTATACAACCCTGATTTGTATTAGCTTTTTTGGCTGCTGCAGCACACTGCTTCCTCATATTCAACTGATCATCCACTAGGACTTCAAGGTCCCTCTTGCAGTTACTATTTTTGAGCCAGATCTCATCTAATCTGTACTTATATCTTTTATTTTTAAAATTCTGCTTTTCTCCACATTGAAATTCATTTTTTTTCCGATAGGACCCATTGTTCAAGATCTGTCAAGTATGTCAAGATGTATTGTACTATGCCATGTTTTTAAAATCTTTGTGTTGAATAAAAATTTTTAGTTGATGTATTATGTCAGTGTTTCTCAACGTTGGCAACTTGAAGATGTCTGGACTTCAACTCCCAGAGTGGCTGGGGAATTCTGGGAATTGAAGTCCGGACATCTTCAAGTTGCCAACGTTGAGAAACACTGTACTATGTTAAGCCAATAGTAACAAAACTACAATACAGGTAGACCTTGACTTACAACCATTTGTTTAGTGACTGTTAAAATGGCACTGTTCAAAGTTACAAAAGAACTGGGGAAAAATAACTTATGACTGTTGCAGTGTCTCCGTGGTCACATGATCAAAATTCAGGTGCTTGGCCATTGCCATGTATTTATGACAGTTGCACTGTCTCAGGGTCATATGATCACCATTTGTAACTTTCCCAGCTGGCTTCTGACAAGCAAAGCCAATGGAAACCAAAGAAACCAGATTCACTTAATTACTGCATGATTCACTTAACAACTACAGTAATTCATTTAAAGACCATGGCAAATATAGGATAAAACTCAGTTAACAATTGCCTTGTTTAGCAATATAAATGTTGGGCTCAAATTGTGGTCATAAACTGGAGACTACTTGGAGATGAATTTACACTTTCATTAAAGATAAACCAAGAAAATTAAATCTTGTCTTAATGCAATACATAAACTGTTTGTTGTTATTTATACTGCATAGCTTTGTTCCCTCTATATCCATGTTCTACAAATATCTCCTACGCTCACCATATGAAGTATGGATGGAGACACTTGGCTCATCCTAATAAGACTAATATTGAGAGAAACCTGTAACAACACTTTAATTTTGATTCATCCTAAAAAAAAAAGAAAGGAGAACATATTGACATTTAGAAACTGACTTCTCTATAACAGAATCTCAGTCAAAATGTAGAGAAATTCAGATTTGTAACCTGCCACTCAAATTAAGCCAATGACACATGGAAAGTCCCAAAATCTTCATAGCAATTAAGAATTTATATAGTTAACAAGGTTGCCATTTTACGTGCTTCCTTGCTATGCGCTTGGCCTCTCAGTAGTAAAAATTTCAAAGCCCTGGTCATTTTATGTTCTTAATGACAAGCCATAATGATGGTTGCTATGGACAGAATGTCTAATTAATATACAAAAGGTTCCAAGTTCTTTAGTTGTAGGAAAGTCCCTCATTTGAAATTCTGGAGGACAATTTCACGTCAATTTAGACTGTATTAAGCTAAATCAATTATGTACTATTTTGGAGGTAACTTTCTATCTTCCTAAAATTATTAGTTTGCACAGAAATAATGATCTGCTTTTGTCCTACAGTTAGAGAAACATGTAAAATTTAAACATCTTGGACTTTCTGCACATTGGTGGATTAGGATTACAAGAAGACATGCAAGTACTGTAAATCAGTATCAAAGAGCATTATGGGTTGCGAAGTCCCTGTCAAAGTGTGTCAACAATATGTTCACCAAAAGAATACAATATATACAAAATGCAAACAACTATATTTCCTAAATTGTTATATATCTCCCCCACATCTGCAAAGGAATAGTTATTTGAGAGAGAAAAAATTTATGTTACCCATGGACATTGAACTCTAACTTAAATTAGTGAAAATGGAGAAAGGAAGCATTGAATTTTAAGCAAAGCTGGGATGGTATGCTCTGTTTAGTTATGTGGAAGATTTGTGAGGTCTTATGAATAATATATTTAACATGCTTTCCTTAACAGAATAAGCTTCCTTGTGAAAAGTTTGAATGAGACTGCAATTTACCTGGCTAGAAATAATGCAACATATTAGCAGGCTCATTATAATTTAAAATAGCTTTGGTTAATAGTTATAACTTAAAAATCTGGATACCATAGATACATTTAGTTGTAATGGTACCCAGAGGAACTCATTATGGTTGAATAGTTCAGACCAAGCACATTCAGGATGGTTATTGTTTTGGTCCAAACTATGTTACCAAATATTAAATTATCAATGGGATTAGGACTGGAATTCAATGAATGCAGCTACTAAGAAAAAACAGGGGAAAGAGGGGCATATGCAACCTGAGGGTCAATTTGATGGAACTTAATTCTAAGTCAAAGACCAGATGACCCTCCCCCCAACTATTGTTGGAGGAGCTTGTTGAAAGATCATTGTTGCTATTCTGAAAGAATCTATTGCTTAAAAAAAATAATTCATGAAGAGCAATCTTAATGCTCCCAGGGGTACATTCTCAAACTAAATTTACTTTGGATGAAAGTTAACAGAATCACAGTGTCTGAAAGTGTAAGCTGGGCTGCTCTTCTAGCAAAGAGTCAATTTATCACGCTAAAACGTAACTAGGTCAGGTCAAAAGAATAAGAATAAAACTGGAGTCTAGGAAGGCAATTCTTCCCTTTGTTCCCCTGAATTGGAATATTGCAGGTACAGAAAGGGAACAATCTATTAGGGGATGAGATACCCATGATTACCTCCCAGAACATAGAACAGTGGCTACAAAACTATGATGTGGCTGGTTTGCTTGCTATAGTATACAAGCATATTTGAACATACTTGTCTTATTCAATAATCAGATTACATAATCAAATAAGCAAGTAGCACAATACAGTGGATGTAGAAAGTCTATACACTTTTGTTAAAATGCCAGGTTTTTAAAATGTAAAAAATTAGACCGAGATAAATAACTTTAATCTTTTTCTATCTTTAACAGAACATACGTATAAGCTATACAAGTCAATTGAAAAACAAACTGTAATCTTTTGGAGAGGGAACAATAAAAAACCACAATAAGATAGTTGCATAGGTGTGTACACCCTTACACTAATACTTTATTCAAGCACCTTTTGATTTTATGACAGAATTTAGTCTTTTGGTTTGGAGCTTGTCAGCAGGCTTATCAACGTCTTGTCTTGGAATCTTTACCCATTCTTCCTTGCAAAAGTGCTTCAAATCTGTCAGATTGTGAGGGAATCTCCTGTGCACAGCCCTCTTCAGGTCATCCCACAGGCTTGGGCATTCCAAAACTTTGATCTTCTAGTGAAGATCAAAAAATTCTTTTATTGATTTGGTGATATGTTTTGGGTGGTTGTTGTGCTGAAAGGGGGAAGTCTTCTTCATCGTCAGCATTTTAGAAGACGCCTGAAGGTTTTGTGCCAGATATTTGGAACTGTTCATAATTCCCTCACCTTGTCTAAAGCCTAAGTTACAGCTGAAGAAAAGCATAATGTTACCAGCACATGTTCTGCTTTGGGAATGGTCACTTTTATTGAAGCACAGGGTTGTTTTTGTACCAAACATATCTTGTTCTTATAGCCAAAAAGTTCAGCCTTGTTCTCATCACATACTTTTGGCAGGACATCCAGCTCTTGTTAATGTCACTGTCATGCCATATTTTCTTCATTTGTTGATGACTGTCTCCATTGTTTTCCATGGCATATCAAATGTCTTGACATTTTTTGTACAATATTGAGATTCCCTCTGATGCTTTGTGAGCTCTTTGAAGAACATGGTTTTTACTATAAGAGGCAACTGAATAAATATCAGAAGAATCCTACTTCCATAGCTGAACTTTATATAGACTTGATCAGAGTCACTTTAATTGAAGGCAGGTATTACTGAATATTATATAACATCAGTTTGAATGTGAATCAATTAATTCTGAATACAGCGACTTTTAAGAGGGTTTGAACACTTATAAACCCACATTATTCTAGGTTTTTATTGTTTTTCCCCCTCCTACACAATTTAAGTTTGTTTTTCAATTGAATTGTACAGCTTATATATTATATTAAGGTGGAAAGAATTCTAAAAGTTATCTTGGTCTAATATTTTACATCTCAAAACCCTTGCATTTTAACAGAGGTAGGTAGACTTTCTATATTCATTGCATGTGAATGCAATAACCATTTTATATTTTATATAAATATGTAGGGCAAATATGTTGCTCTACAGAATCTTTAACAATGTTTTTGTATTTTCTAAAAATATTCAATATAAATGTTCCCTATAATATGACAAAATGAACTCTGAATATGATAGATAAGATGGAAGTAGCAATGGCGGTAACATAACACCTTGATACGTTTTTCTATCTTATCAGCCTTTGATTTGGTTCTCATTAATTTTCAAAGCAAGGAAGCTTTGCATGAGCCTTTGTACAATTCCATATTAAGTTTGATAATTATACTTTGCATTTCACACAAAACAATGTTCTTGACACTTAAGAAAAATGGAGAAGCACGGAACAGTTTATGGAGCTTAATATGCAGATTTACAGGTGAAATTTGAAAAATTAAAATATCGTGCAAAAGTTCATTTATTTCAGTAATGCAACTTAAAAGGTGAAACGTGAATTAAAAGGTGAATATATGAGATAGATTCATTACATGCAAAGCAAGATAGTTCAAGTCGTGATTTGTCATAATTGTGATGATTATGGTTTACAGCTCATGAAAATCCCAAATCCATAATCTCAGAAAATTAGAATATTGTGAAAAGGTGCAATATTCTAGGCTCAAAGTGTGCCACTCTTAATTAAGCCATAACACCTGCAAAGGGTTCCTGAGCCTTTAAATGGTCTCTCAGTCTGGTTCAGTAGGAATCACAATCATGGGAAAGACTCCTGACCTGACAGTTGTGCAGAAAACCATCATTAACACTTTCCATAAGGAGAGAAAGCCTCAAAAGGTAATTGCAAAAGAAATTGGATTTTCCCAAAGTACTGTGTCAAAGCACATTAATAGAAAGTTATGTGGAAGGGAAAAGTGTGGAAGAAAAAAGTGCACAAACAGCAGGGATGACCGCAGCCTGGAGAAGATTGTCAGGAAAAGACCATTCAAAAGTGTTGGGTACCTTCACAAGGAGTGGACTGAGGCTGGAGTCAGTGCATCAAGAGCCACCACACACAGAGAGATCCTGGACATGGGCTTCAAATGTCTTATTTCTCTTGTCAAGCCACTCCTGAACAACAAACAACGTCAGAAGTGTCTTATCTGTGCTAAAAAAAAAGACCTGATCTGTTGCTCAGTGTCCTCTTTTCTGATGAGAGCAACTTTTGATCTCATTTGGAAACCAAGGACCCAGAGTATAGAGGAAGAATGGAGAGGCACACACTATAAGATGCTTGAAGTCCAGTGTGAAGTTTCCACAGTCTGTGTTGATTTGGGGAGCCATGTCATCTGCTGGTGTTGGTCCACTGTGCCTCATTAAGTCCAGGTTCAATGCAGCCGTCTACCAGGAGATTTTAGAGCACTTCATGCTTCCTTCGGCAGATGAGCTTTATGGGGATGCTGACTTCATTTTCCAAGCAGGACTTGGCACCTGCCCACACTGCAAAAAACACCAAAACCTGGTTCAATGACCATGGGATTACTGTGCTTGATTGGCCAGCAAACTCGCCTGACCTGAACCCCATAGAGAATCTATGGGGCATTGCCAAGAGAAAGATGAGAGACATGAGACCGAACAATGCAGAAGAGCTGAGTCTGCTATTGAAGCCTCCTGGTCTTCCATAACACCTCAGCAGTGACACAGGCTGATAGCTTCCATGCCACACCGCATTGAAGCAGTAAGCCCAAAACAAGTACTGAGTACATATGCATGCTTATACTTTTCAGAGGTCCGATATTGTTCTATATACAATCCTTGTTTTATTGATTGCATATAATATTCTAATTTTCTGAGATTGTGGATTTGGGGTTTTCATGAGCTGTAAGCCATAATCATCACAATTATGACAAATCATGGCTTGAACTATCTTGCTTTGCATGTAATGCGTCTATCCCATATATTAGTTTCACCTTTTAGGTTACATTACTGAAATAAATGAACTTTTGCACGATATTCTAATTTTTTGAGTTTCACCTGTATATTCATCTATGTTACGATGAAGGTTTCATTATCTTCATATATCCATTTGGCTCTATGGGGAAAAAAACACTGTAATTTCAATCTTTTTTCTAGCACATCTGCAAACAAAGTGGAATGGTTTATCCAGACCATCAAAGTAAACAATAATTTTGAGACAAGTCTCAGTTACTTCCATAAATCAAGCATTACATTCTCAAATACCCATAGAAGGTCATCTCAGAATAAAGTCAGATATTTTATTATCATGGAAAGTGATACGGCTGAGATATAATTAAAGGAATGAGGACATTCTACAAACTAAACATTGAAACATAAACTAGGGCCTTAGAGGAAATTCATTTTCTTTCTGAAGAAAAAAATTGTAGTATCATCATCATCACCATCATCATCATCCAGTTCAATCACTCTGTATTTAGTTGTTTGGACTGCCCAGAAGTACAGTCCAAAGGAGCTCACTCTACCTCTGAAGTTGCTAGTCACAGATGCTGGTTATCATGTCCAAAGTTAATTACTGCTTAAATAATAAATGGTTAAATGAAGTTTATATTGATGACTATTTGCAAATGGCCAGAGGAACTACAATATTAATTTTAAAATAGCAAAAGAAATAGATATGAAAGATCAGTACATAATTTTATTGTTAAAAATGAAGATAGTTAGATGGCTCTTATTCAGTGTTATGGACAAACAAGATGCACTATATGGTTGTATTGAGATACATCTAAATACAACCATATATATATATAAAGTATATATACAGTATAGTTTAATTTAGGATTTTTTGTCCTAATTTGAATCAATTCTTGGTGGCTTGGGATTTTATTGTAATACTATATTGTTCAATTGATCAGAAGCAATAGCTATAAATGGAATACTGTCATGGCAATAATCAGACAATTAAATTGGAATATTGTGGTATTATCAGAACTGAATGCTGTTAGGAAAAAAGTCAGAATTTATTTTATTATTCCAAAAGAAATAAACTCTTGGGAATATTTTGGGATTATTTAAAAATAGCGGATGAAACTTTTTTTAAAAGCTTGAGTTCAAAAGGAGAAAGTTTATTGTATGAAATTCTGCTATATTTCATTTTACCATTTGTATGCTATTTAACTAAAGGTGTTTAGTCACATTTGCTTTTACTCCCGATTGTACATTTATTATTTCTAGCAGCTGTTTCCATGGAGAATCTTTGTGAATATGCTCACACAATTCCACAGACTGGTCTAGCTCTCAGTGTATTGTTAGTGCTTTACCAAGTTCTTGATACATCTTTTAAAATTTAGATGCAAACAGACTCTCATTCTTTTAGTTTAGACTTCCAAAATGCTCTTCAATTAATAATTTTCCTGCTTTGTTTTATTAGTGCTATACATTTGAATTATGAGTATGTTTACGGGACCCTAAAGCTTCTTCATTATCTCTATTCTGCTTCTGAAATCCATTCAAGTCACTGAATATGTGGCTCATTGAGGACTATCAAACACACTAATCTTCCCAATAAAAATGCCCATCCAATTATGCTTTTTCTATCTTTGCCTTTGCTCTAATTCAGTGTTATTTTAAAAATCTTATTACCTGTTTTCCTTGAGAAAAGGAAGCTGTTTGCTTTATTGAAACAGATAGATGACAAACAAATTTCACTAACAATGACACAATACATTGTACTATTTATATAATATGACAAAGGAGAAAGATTTTATGTTTTTTTTTTCAAAAAGCCATTTGTCATCTGATTTAAACAAAAAAAAAAGTGAGTGTCCAAGGGAAAAATACTGT
Organism: Thamnophis elegans; assembly: GCF_009769535.1. Classification (NCBI taxonomy): domain Eukaryota; kingdom Metazoa; phylum Chordata; class Lepidosauria; order Squamata; family Natricidae; genus Thamnophis; species Thamnophis elegans. The sequence continues at coordinate 53,131,679 of NC_045549.1, forward strand.
TTTGGCAGATCGTACTATGTTGCTTTAAAGGTCATCTGTGATAACTTTTATAACATCAAGTTGACTGCACAGATCTGAGAACATACTCTAGGATGGCACTGCAGACTAGACCAGCTATAAATCAGGTATGAGAAAATCAGTATCATGGCATTTGCCAAAAGGCCCAAAAACCATTCCTGGAGCATAGATTCACAAGATTGAGCAGGTCTCTTGTTCCAAATACCTGTGGGTATTCCTTCATTTTGGAAAGCCCACAAGGACTACTTCACTGAAAATACACAGAGGAGCTCATCTGCTTTTCTTAAATTCCCTAAGACAATAGTTGGCCACTCCATTCCATCAGTTCTCCAATTATTTAAAGCCAAGCCAACATCTTTATCATGTCTTGCTGATTGCTTTTTCCAATTATATCATTCAAACCTATACAATCTGATGTTTAAGCTCAACTCTTCATGTTCTTAATTGTGTCGCTAATGCTGCCCTGAGGCTAGAAGCAGGTCTCATAAAAATGGAACCGAGAGTTTGTGTGATCATGCTCAAGTACTGGCTGAGACTTTTTCCCCCTATTGGCCTTGCACCATTTACTATGAGTGATGATTTTAAATTCACATAGAAACAGACAGTAGCAATTAAAATCTAATCTTTGGCCCACTCCAGCATTGCACGAGCAGCAGACTATAACCTCTAGCTGACCATATTTTTTGTACAGAATGGAAATTGCTTTTAGGGGACTTTAACAGAGCTAATCTCATCCATGAGTTCCCCAGATACACTCAGCATGTTAGCTGTCTCACTAGAAGCAAAAACATATTGGATTATTACTGCCCCATGTTAAAAGGTTCTTACTGCTCTCTCCCTTATGCAGCCATAGGACTTTCTGATCACTGCATGATCCAGCTTATCCCCACCCGCTGGCAGAAACTTAAAACAGCAAAGCCTGTGGTTAGAACAATGAAGAATTGGACTGAGAGACAAAGTTAAAGCTAAAGGCTTGATTTGATTGCACAAACTGGAGTATTTTTGAAACTGCCTCAGTAGATTTGAATGAATTTACTGAGATTGTGACATCATATGTTAGTTTTGTTTAGACATGTGTTGTGGCCCAGGAGCCGTTGAAGCTGCCACCAGACTCCAACAGCGAGGGGCCCTCTGAGTCGGCTCTGGAGGATGTGGAGGACCCTGGACAGGGTTCTGACTCCGAACAGGGCGCAGAGAGTCTGGTTGGCCACCAGGAGGCACCTGAGCCTTGGACCAGTAGGAGAGTGAGCCAGATGCAAGTAGTGAGTTGTTCCTGGATGCACGCCATCGAAGAGCTACTAGGCTTCAGGAAAAATTACGCAATTACAGGAGGTAATTGCACTCAGCTGATGGTCATTAGGCTCCTCTCCAGACTATAAAAAGGTACTTGTGCACACGCCCTCTTTGAAGAAGTCAACGCAGGATTGAATATCAGAGGACAATATTGTGAGCTTGGCAGGCTGGATTGCTGCCAAGCCTTATCTGTGTTTATTGTTGCCTGTGTTTGTCTGAGTTGCTGCCAAGGTCCTTATCTGGTTTTTTTTGCTTGGCTTTCAGCGAGGTGTTGGTGTCTTGCTATTAAAGGACATTCCAGTTAAGCTTGTTTCGGCATTCGTTACTGGACGGAGAAGGGGGTCAGAACAGATGTGTATACATATTAAGGGTTTGTGTATACATAACAACAATAAGCCTTGGTTTATCAAAAAACTCAAGCAGTTTCATTACACCAAACTAGAAGCCTACAGGAAGAAGCCTTTTTAGTATCTCGGAGGTCTTCTAGTCCAAGAGGGTCAAGCAGGAGACCCCATACCATATTGTCTCATTTTTGTCCTTAACAAAAATAATAAACTGGGAAATGCCTCTAGTTCTTTCTGTGAGAACGACTCTGGCCTCATATTAACATATTGACATCATAACCAATCTAATGCTTGAAGAATGAGACACTGTTGAATTAATGAAGATCAGCCCAGTCTTTACAAGGAAGAGATCTTTTTCTGTGGTGACAGATTGCCTCAGCTGGCACCCCTGTTAGCATTATTTCATCAACAAGTAAGAGCCTAATCATTTTTGTTGCTCTTTTCTGCACTCTTTCCAGAGACTCAACATCTTTTTTACATGGTGGTGACAAGAACTGGATGCAATATTTCAAGTGTGGCCATACTAAGGCTTTGTAAAATGGTACTAGAACTTCACATGATTTGGATTCTAACCTTCTATTAATGCAGCAAAGCTTTCATTGGCATTTTTTGGCTGCTGCTTGCACTGTTGGCTCTCTCACAGTTACTGGCATTAAGCCAAATTTCATCTAGTCTGTCTGTATCTATACAGTTGTTTTTTTCTTGCCTAAGTGAAAATTTATCTTTGCTGAATTTCATTTTGTGAGATAGTGTTCAAATCTGTCAAGATCTTTTTGGATCTTGAGCTTGTTTTCTGTGGTGTTGGCTATGGCTATTCCTGCCAGCTTAGTGTAATCTGCAAATTTGATGAGTTCTCCTTCTATTTCCTTGTCTAAATCATTTATGAAGATATTAAAGAGTACTGGGCCTGAAAAGAGAACCTTGGGGTATCTCACTGCTTATTTTCGTCCATGTGAATGTAGTTCCATTGAGGATTACATGTTGAGTATGATTTGTCATTCAGTTACAAACCCTTGCCGAAATCTAAGTATACTATGTTCATAGCATTTTGCTGATCTGCTAATGTGATCTACTAAACACCATCATCCCATTTAAATATATATTAAAAGATGCAATCTTTTACACACATAAAATGGAAAGTTTCCTAAGGTTGGATTTGACTTCATTCATGCAGTTTTCTTGACAGTGTTGCAGAAGTGGCTCCTGATTTTTTTTAATTTTTTTGGGGAGAAGGAATATTTTTAATATCACTGTCCAGTTATCCTAGTAACTAGTAGCAATATTCCAGATTTGCTTCTGATCAGTTAAAACAAGCTAAAGTGCTATTACCTGCTAATAATGTTTTGCACACTTATTTTAAAGTAAATACTGTATAAGCTAATAGGTATTTCTAAGAAGACATACCTAGCTTTGGTGTTCAAACATGTGAATAAATAAATTAATATAGAAAGGCTATTAAAATAGACATGTGAGTGATATCAGTAATCTCACCACAGGGAAAAAATGCTAAATTATCTGAAAATATTGTTATTAACTGATAGTTTTATACAAAAATATTGAAATTATGTTATTGTTTTAAGTTCTATTCTAGTTCTTCCTTTGTGATTTGTGATAATATATTTGTAAGAACAATTACTTATTTTTTTTTAGGATTCCACAGTAATTATACAAATTGAAAAATCCAACTAGTCCAGTTGGAATTCCAGTATTTATAATTATACATATCAATGATTTTACAGGGTTCCTAACATTGTTTCCATTCCTTTGGCAATATATCATGGCCAATTAATACAGGCTACACAAGATTTTACTATATATAGCAAACATTTAATCATACACTGAAAGCATCAAACCTTTTAAAGGAATTATATAACTCAATTAATAAAAGTCCCTAACTATTTACTTAATAAAAGAGAAAAGCAAGAAAAAAAACCTTAGCTATTGGACAACCTACAAGTGGTCTATAAATCATGCTGCTGTAGTAAGTGTTGGACCAATAAATAATCATTCATTATTACACGTACAGGAAAGAAACACAAGGAACAGAATGCTAGAAACCATTTCTTTATTTAAAATAGCATTTTAAATTATAACAGTCTGTCCTTTCTACCTTAAGAAGAGTTTATTGTAAAGAGTTGATTAAAATATGAAAAAAATAATTTCAGGCTAGGGAGATAATAAAAGATATATTTGCTGGGTTTACAAATAATAGTGCTCTCTATAAAATGATTCATTTTAGTTAAAAGAACAGTAACTGCTCTGTATGGAGAACTAGACAGGCAGGAAATGAGGTGGGGCAGGTTGCAGTACAATAAACAACCTTTATTGTAACAGTTAACAGAGCAAAGTGCAAGGCAACTCCTGAACGAACAACAACAACATTGGCCATCAGATGGTTCTTTATATAGTAGCTGTCAGACAGCTGAACCAATCAGAAGGCTGCATTTTCCTACTGAAAGGCTGCTTGTGTCTTAGCCAATTAAATAAGTTCTGTAGCCGGCAATGCTTTTGACAGCATCGTAAGTCCAAGGACTTAAACAGTAACTGCATGAAGATAACTTAAATGCTATGGACATAGTATACTTAGATTTCAGTAAGGAACTTGACAAAGTAGACCACAACTTACTTATTGATAAGCTAGAAAAAATGTAGGATAGGCGGGGCATCACCACCAGATGTAGGATAGGCGGGGCATCACCACCAGATGGATTTGTAACTGGCTGATAAACCATACTCAATGTGCAGTGTTCAATAGAGCTATATTTACATTGAGGGTAGTAAGTAGTGGGGTACCACAAGGTTCAGTTTTAGGCCCAGTATTCATCAATATCTTCATAAGCAATTAGATGAGGGAATAGAAGGGGACCTCATCAAATTTGCACGTGACACTAAGATGGCTGGAATAGAAACAGCCAGCGGATACACTCAAGAGCCAAAAGGATCTTGATTTGAACATTGGACCCTATGAAACAAAATGGAATTCAATGTAGATTAATGTAAGGTTCTACACCTAGGCAAGAAAAATCAACTGTACAGGTACAGACCAGATCAAACTTGGATGAATCGCCAGAAACTGTGAGAGGGATCTTGGAATCCTAGTCGACAATCACTTAAACATGAGCCAAAAGTGTGTGGCAGCATCCAAAAATCCTAGGCTGCATTAATAAAAGGATAGAATCAAGATCACTTGAGGTATTAGTACTGCTTTACAAAGCCTTAGTAAGGCCACACTTGGAATACTGCATCCAGTTCTGGTAATGGCAATATAAAAGACACTAGAAAAAGTGCAGAGAAGATTTAAAAGACACTAGAAAAAGTGCAGAGAATGATTAGGGGGCTGGAAGCTAAAACATATGAGAAACGTTTGGAGAAATTGGCTATGTCTAGTCTAATGAAAGAAAGGGCTAAACGTGATATGATAGCAGTGATTCCAATATTTGAGGGGCTACCACAAAGATGAATGGGTGAACTATTTTTCAAAGCACCAGAAGGCAAGACAAGAACCAATAGATGGAAACTAATCAAGAAGAGAAGCACCTAGAGCTAAGGAGAAATGTCCTAATGGTTAGAGAATCAATCAGTGGAATGGCTTGCCTACAGAAGTTGTAGGTGCCCATCACTGGATACTTTCAAAAAGAGACTGAACAACCATTTATCTGAAACCGTGGCATGACAAAACCGCGCTGGTCAAAATCGCGGCGATAAAATCTCGGCGCTAAAGCCGCGACATCATCACTGCGTGTCATCACCACCGCGACAACAGCGCGGCAACATAAGGGCGCTTTAAAACGGCGCCGCGGCAGAAAGCCGACTTCATTTAAGGTAAGCGTTAGGATTAGGTTTAGGGGTTTGTTTTAGGGTTAGGTTTAGGGTTAGGTTTAGGGTGAGGTTTAGCGTTAGGTTTAGCGTTAGGGTTAGGTTTAGGGTTAGGTTTAGGGTTAGGTTTAGGGTTAGGTTTAGGGTTAGGTTTAGGGTTAGGTTTAGGTTTAGGGTTAGGTTTAGGGTAGTGAGTGCTTGGGAATACACAATTTTGCCCTCCGCGATTACTGTATATACTCGAGTATAAGCCTAGTTTTTCAGCCCACTTTTTGGGCTGAAAAAAGCCGCCTCGGCTTATACTCGAGTCAGTGAAAAATTTGCCCGAAATGGAGGAGAAAAAGGGGCGGGGCCATGCCGCTGGGTGACACTCGTGAATGGCCCAGTGCCCCTGTGAGTTTCCCCTCCCTCTGTGTCAGTTTGCCGCGCAGCGCGCACCGCACCATCCCCCCTCCTCACGTTCTAATGTAATGCAGGGCTGTCTTACGATTCCCCTTCCTCCCCCTCCTGCCGCTCTGCAACGATGTCCCACCTACTCCTTGTTATGGCAAGCAGCCACATAGCGATGTCCCACCTCCTCTGGTACAGTGATCCAATGATAGGAATCACTGTGCCGTGTGTCATAGGAGGCGGGACATCGCTCCCGCGGCTGCACGGGACATCATCATCACAGCGGGACATCAGCATCATGAGGTGAGTGAAGTATTTCATTGAATACACCGCTAGTTTACTGTTTTTCTTTGAAATAAATATTCAAAAACATTATTGGTATCTATTTTTATTTTTGAAATTTACCGGTAGCTGCTGCATTTCCCACCCTAGGCTTATACTCGAGTCAATAACGTTTCCAGTTTTTTGTGGTAAAATTAGGTGCCTCGGCTTATATTCGGGTCGGCCTATACTCGAGTATATACGGTATGTCATCGCGGTAGGGTCGCGTTTTTCCCTAGCACTTAGAACGGCGCGATTTAGTCTTCGCGCTTATGTCTCCGCGCAGAAGGGCTTCGCGGATTTGTGGTGGAACCATCTGAAACTATATAGCATTTTCTGCTGGAGCAGAGGGTTGGACTAGAAGACCTCCAAAGTCCCTTCCAATTCTATTATTCTATGTTATTCTGATTTTGCACTGTTTCTTTGAATTTTTCTATGCTCTGGCTGGTGTCAGCTTTGATGGTGTCCAGCCACCATGTTCTTTGATGGTCTGATTTCCTTTTACCATTAATTCTTCCAAATATAATTGCTTTTTCCAGTGATTAAATGAATTATTTTTAAAAATCTTCATTATTTATCTTCATTATCTTTATTAATAAATAAGAACTCTTTCAAATAAATTTGAATATCCAGCAACTAAGAAGCAAAGTTCAAATATTCTTATTTATGTTTTACCACTGTATAGTTACTTACATGCAGTGAGGAGTATCGCCTTAGAAAAGGACACAGATCAGAAAGAGAAGCAAAACTTTGGTAAAATACTTTAATTCTGGCTGATTGCTAAATGCTGTTGCAAAATTTAGATCATATTTAAAGCATGAGACAGTAAAAGCTATAAAGTGTGGGTTGCCAAAACACATGTGGGTAATGTGCCACAATTAAGAACAGCTGCTGTGCTATCTTGAAATACAACTTTTATAAATTTATATTAATTAACAATGTGCTCTAAAATTTCTTACCTGCAAGTAAAAAGCAAGTATTTTAAAATCCTTTTGCTTCAAGACATGCTACAGAATACTCAGAATGTTTCTTGTCTGAAGTTATATATTATGAAAAAAGCATTGTCCTAGGCATTGATAAATGTTATATCATTAAAAAATATATCATCTATCATCTGTCTGTCTGTCTGTCTGTCTGTCTGTCTGTCTACCTACCTACCTACCTACCTACCTACCTACCTACCTACCTACCTACCTACCTATCTATCTATCTATCTATCTATCTATCTATCTATCTATCTATCTATCTATCATCTATATATCTATATATCATCTATCTATCATCTATCTATCTATCTATCTATCTATCTATCTATCTATCTATCTATCTATCTATCATCTATCTATCATCTATCTATCTATCATTTACCTATCGCTATCTCAGCATATGGTTTATAGCAGGAGTGTCATTTGCGGTCTGGATGCATCACTGGTTTATAATAATGGGTACACTTGAAACCTGAGTTGGGGCAGATGTTATATGAGACAGATAGTCGCTTGATTAATTGCCCTTCAGGCAATTTGAATCAAAAGAAGTCATTTTATTTGTTATCCCAAACATTCCAATGAAAATAGGATGCATAGCAGTGTTTTTTTTGGCTTTTTGCATCAAAAGGTAGATTTGATTTGACATCTTAAGCATTAAAATTATCTATATGTGTTGTAAAATAATAAAATGACTTTGACAGCCATAGCAATTACAACAAAAGAAAATGCTACATGCATAGGTAGAATTTACTGTATTAAACGAAAGGAACTAACATATAAACAAAGGTTGTATGCTGCCAGTTCGCACCAGTTTGGGTGAAGTGGCGGCAGCGTGAAGCTCCGCCCACCCATCCAGACGTCATCAAGGACCTTCTGCGCATGTGCCCTCCCACTACCGAACCAGTAGTGAAGATAATAGGATACCATTACTACATATAATGTTTTTCACAATTTACTAATATGGAAGCTCAGGAAAAAGTAACATATATATGAGTTTATCACTCTTTGTTCTTTTTCAAAGTGAGGATTTAAAGTACCTTCTGTTAAGTTGTTAAGTTTTGCAAGAAATCCACATACTGGAAAAAGGATACCTAATTAGATTTAATAAAAAAATATAATGATTAAAGGTAGCGGTATTTCAACTAATGTTTGTCAGATTCTGTCAATTGTTTTAATGGTATCCGACTATTTCTTAAAAACAGTTCTGTTCAATACCAAAATGTACAGAGTTGTTGATGGCCAGTTTTATAAATTGATTAAATAAAGAAATCTAATAAAATCTATTAATTGTGGAATAATTGTTGCTGTGGGTTTATTATTTATCATTATAATAATATATTGTAACCTTGACTTTGGAATTGTATTTTAGTATCTCCCTATTCTAAAAATAGAAATAATGAATTGTAACATATTAATAAGCAAAAGGTTTCCCTCATTTTTTTAAATAACTGGCTTCATTAAGTAATTTAAGGATCTAATAACTATGAATTTTACCAATTCAGTTTATAGACTGGAATATGAAGACAGGTGAATTTTAAGTTATGGAGTTAAGAATTTAAATGGCTAAATAAAAGATCTAAAAAGAAAAGTAACTGGAGACTTGATATAGACTGCTAAAACTGAGATCACCACTAGATCCTTTAAATCAGGGCAGTCAAACTCACGGCCCATGGGCCAGATGTGGCATGTGCTGGCCACACCCACACCCAGTTTAGCAAAGGGGGGAAATCCCAATGTCACGTGATGCCGTCATGACTATGCAAATTGACACCCCTGCTTTAAATGATCTTTTTCCCTGAATGCTTCCTAATGGATGTCATTGTAATTCTCCATGACTGAAGAAAATCAGACAAAACAAGAAACAGAGTTGCTGTGAAACATGTTAGGTGGGTAACTAATGAAACTTTTTCTTAACCAAGAATATCATTATATGAAGTGAACTGGAGAACTAGAAATAGTAATAATTGCATATGATTATGATCAGAACTATTATTACAGAAATTAGTTAAAATTGATACTATGAAGAAAAATGAAAAACACATTTCATTCAAATAAAATAAAATCATAAAGAAGTGAAATAAGAGTTTTGGTGGGAATTCAAAAATAGTTGCCAGTGAATATAAAACCTTTGAGTTTAGAGGGGGAAAAAAGAAAGAAAAAGATAAAGTTAAAGTAAAAATTAAGAATAACTAAGAAAGCTTACGATACCTCAGGCATATGCTGAACAATTTTTGAAAAACGTTCATTCCTTATAGATAATTCATGATGACCTAGAGATAATAAGATGACTAAAATGGAAAAGAGAATAATGACTGAAACTACTATAGAAATTATTAACAGAATGGAAGTTTGTTCTCAACAGATAATATAAATAAGAAAAATATTAGTGATTATTATTAGTGAAATGAAGTGAAGATAATGGAGGAACTGGCGCCTGAAAATATAACTAGAATGGCTTACAATTTAGAAAGATGTTGACAGATGTAAGAACTAGGAATATGTTAGTAATATTGCTACCATTAAAATCAGAAAATTTTATGGTAATATTAAATCAAAAGGAAATTAATATTATATTTTACAGGATTCATTATCACATTAAGAAATAAGTTAGGTTTTATACCAAATACCGTGTTTCCCTGAAAATAAGACAGGGTGTTATTTTCTTTTCACCCCTGATATTAGCGCTTGGCTTTATTTCAGGGAAATAGCATTACTATTTTTAAATAATCTGAATCACACCGAAACAATAAGAAAAAAAGATATTGCAAATAAAGTAATTCATTAACTCTTTATTGTTTTAAGATGGACCATTTAAATGAAATTTCATTAATTGAAGATTGTTGTAAACTTAATTTCTAATATATTAATTTTCTGTACCTGTGAATATGTCACAACACGAAGTGCATGATAACATTTTAGTACTTCTTGGTTTTCTACACAAGACTTTCATTGGGAATTCAGATCTCATAAAATTGCTGAAATATGAAATCCTATTGAAACCTAGCAGATATAGAAACTGTAACGAGAAAATAACTCTTATTTTTGCCATTAAAGATAGATAGAACTCTGTGTCTGGCTCTATCTGTTATCTATCTTCTGTCTGTCTAACATCTACCATCTCTGTCTGTCTATCTGTCTATCTAATCTAATCTAATCTATCTAATCTATCTAATTTATCCAATCTATCTTTCTTAATACTGATGAAACAGTAAGTTTGCTTTACCCTTTCCAGAAATAAAGAGAGTATTTCTGTAATGTTTTTACTAGAAGGGCAGTCCTTTAAAATTGCTAACAAAATTAAAACACAACCTTGGAATTTTTAATATTTTAAAACCATTTTAAAGAGCCGAGGTGGCGCAGTGGTTAAAAGCAGCACTGCAGGCTACTTCAGCTGACTGCAGTTCTGCAGTTTGGCTGTTCAAATCTCACCGGCTCAGGGTTGACTCAGCCTTCCATCCTTCTGAGGTGGGTAAAATGAGGACCCGGATTGTTGTTGGGGGCAATATGCTGACTCTGTAAATCGCTTACAGAGGGCTGAAAGCCCTATGAAGCAGTATATAAGTCTAACTGCTATTGCTATTGCTATTAATAGGCTGATCCATCCAAGCAGAGTGTCCCAGTGTAAGAGTAGACCTCAATCCATTTCTTAAGGGGAGAAATGCACATAATTCTCAGAGATGTGCTCTACAAAATGATCTTTGTCAGGGTCTACTATATATTAATTTAGAGAATCCATTAAAAAAAAGGGTTGCTTCCATTCATTTCCTTCACAATGTTCTCTCCCAAAATATCAGAAGGGCTTTTTCACTTGATTGCTGTAATGTCCTCTCCAGCACCCTTTATGACAAAGGGTGGTGTTGCCTTACTTTGGCTTCCATAACTTAATATTACCAGAAGTGAAAGACCAGGATGACACATCTAGTTCTAATTGAACTGATTTATTCCTTTATAGTCCGCTTGTGGCAATGTAGAGACTCTAGCCTGATTCTTTGTTAAATCTTCAGGCCTCTCAACTCTCTGCCAGTCCTTCTCCTACAATATATTGTCTTTTTTTTCTTTCTTCCCTCCTCCTTTTTTTCTTTTTAAATATACATATACTTTTCTATGCATAAATGTTCTGCTACTTCTTTGTTACAGTCAGTTAAATAATAATTGTCATAATCTCAACAAGCCCTCACAGGGTTTCAGAAAGCTTTGAATTAACATAGCTTTACATTCTCATGCAAGTTTTACAACTTCTATATTAGTTATGTTCTTTTCCGGTTATCTGTCAGTTATTGATAAAATTTAAATTATTCATTATAAAATTGATTGCAATTTTATAAGTTTATCTCAGGTTTTAATTATGTACCTCACAAATTTAGGTTACTACATTTATCTTTACCTTATTTTATTCTATCAATGTAATATTTTATTTTTATTTATATTTTACAGTGATTATAATTATTTCTACGCTATCTATGACCAAAATAAAATAGAAAATATGCATGCATGTAAAGATGCATTATAGAAAGAGAAAAGAATGTCTGTGCATGACACACCAAAGAACCAAGAGCTAATAGCATTATTACTATTTCACTAGAGACAGAAATCTGGCCATACTAAAGCAATTATCTGCATAACTATAGATACAATCTGTGAACTGTGTATGTGTGTGTATGTGTGTATCTATCAGTCTGTTAATGCCCTGTTCCTGCCTACCAGACATTCCAAGCCCCACTGTCTTTTTGCCCTTTGGGAAGGAGCCCTTCCCTCTCGCAACTCCAAACTACATTCCATCACAGTGCATGAGCTAATAGCCCTATCAGATGAGAAGGGTATTTGAACTGGACTAATTGTTCTAATAATGCAATCATACTTTCCACTGACAGAATTTCTTTTTCAGAAACTGACCTGAGGAGGAATGCTCAGAAATTAGTCATTCCCTGGAGTAGAACAAATCTCTTGCATAATCGTGCAGCATCTATTAATGATGCCTAAGACATGTTCTAGATGTCCTTCTTTGGAGTACTGATTATATAATGAAGAGGTAATCTTTTATGGCTCCAATTGGTGCTTTAGGCAGCAATTGCAGTTGCCATGGATACACAATCTTGTGTTAGTATTTCATACTTAAAGATTTACTATCTTTACACCTTTGAGCATTTCTGTTGTTGTGAAATGCACGTTTAGCTACCTTAGAAGGCTGCAGTATGGGAAAATTACCTAAAAGCATCACAACTAAAAGAAAAATAGAATAGTATTTACTTTACTTTTTGTGAATATGAGATTTGAACTAGATCTTTACTGAAGCATAATAAAGAGACTCAGATGGCATCCTTTAGGTATATAATATCCATTAAACAGATAAACATAGGAACAGGGGATTCTTTTTAGATGGATAATACTCCTTATTTGGGATAGTGAAGCAAACACTGTAGATGCATCTGCAGTAATATATAGCACTAAAGAAGGCATTTAGAAGAAAACAGTACATATTTTGCTCATTAATTTTATTTGAGCTACCAGAACTTGTGTGCAAAACTCCAGATGACCATTCGATGGCAGAAAAGAATTACCAAAATTTCTTAACTTTACTATCCAGCAATGGTAGATGTACCTTTTAGATCCTTTGAAAACAGCAAAAGATATAAATCATATTTCTGCAGAACAATTAGTAAAAGCATCCAGAAATTTTCTCTCTTCTATTGCTAAGAATCCTTCAGGTATGATTACCTTATACAATGTTTAATTCTTATATGTTATCATCCATAAACTGCCATCTTGAAGCATTTTGCACTTTCTTTATATAAAGAATACAATGTATTTGCATCTTCAGATGCAAAACCTCCCAAGTGGATAGTTATTTGCTTAATAGGTTTAAAAAACCTTTGCTTTTCCAATCACTGACATTTGAAAATATGGGATGAATTCAAACCTACTATATACAATCAGGTTTTACAATTGATTTTGCATACTTTCTGTTTCCCACTGCATCTTTCTTAACAGCTCTTGGAAGGCCTTCAGAAGAGACCAGTTGAAACATTCCAGGTATACATGCAATTGTTCCTGTGAGCAAAAATGAGAACTAGGTAAATATTAATGAAGCACATTTTAAACGATTAGCAGAAAATTGATTTATTTAGTAGAAATACTTTATAAGCAAAGTCTAATGACTACTTAGCTCCAATAGACAAGAATATATGTAGCTCAGGCTTGAACAGTGGTGTCGTTGGTGTTCTCTGAGCTTGGTTTCATGACTAAATTAGGTAACATCATGAATGCATTACTCATTACCAACTTAGCTAACCAGTGATTTGTTACCCAACTAGGTAACATTATCAGGGCTATTAGTGCAGTAAATTTATGATGTTGCCTAATTGGATAATTAAAATATGCAAGCAAATAACCAAGCTCAGGCAGCACCAAGGATGTCCCAAATAGCTAGTTGCATCCTACAAGAAGATACTAGACCTGTGATGGCACACCTATGGTATGTGTGCCAGAGATGGCATACAGCACCCTCTATGTGGTGTGGGCACAGTCACCCCAGTTCAACTCTGCCATGCACACACATGCACCTCCCACTGACCATCTGGTCTTCGGGTCTCTGTGGTACATGCACAGGGGATGAGGTATATGCAGGAGGGCTATATGCACGTGTGTTTGGGGGGCAGGGGGCATGTGGGGGAGCAGGGCATGTGGGGGAAAGGGCATATGTGGGGGCACCTGTGCATTGCATTTTGGGGGTTCAGGCACATACATGCTTTCATGCATGCTTACACTTTGGACACTTGGTCCAGAAAAACACTGTACTAGACTATGTGATCATTGCATATGTACCCTTGAACAGCAAAAGAAAATGACATCAGATTAGTAATCTCTTAGACCAAGGAAGCCACTTCTCAGGAGTGTCCACAGTCATCCAAGAGTGGCCTTAGGTCTTTCCTAGCTGCTCCTATTCGAGCTAGGGCGCCAACTGCTAAAGAACCTACTTTTGAAGCAAAATCAGCTGTTCTTTGCTACTTTGTTGCAATATTTGAAAATGGTTGGTCTTCTGCATTCCCTCCCTTTTGATAGCATGCGTATAGCAATCTGGATATTCTTTAAATGTTCTTTATTTTTTTCATTACTTACTGAAATGATCATATAATATTCTGTGGTAATAAATTATTGCATTCAGTATTGTGAAATATAATAATTTACTAAAGAGAAGGAAATATTTCTGTAAATTTGCATTCTGGTTGTGAAGAAAAAGGTAAGAAACTTGTCTATAATATATAAACACACACATACACACACACATATTCGTAGATTTTCATGGGTGTAGGTATGCTGGTCTTGTTGTATTCAGGTCTTTTCCCATGTAAGATTGAGATTATCTTGGCAACGTTTCGGGGAGATCTCACTTGCCATCTTCAAGCTGGGTTTTGCGCTTAAAGTGTGGTTGGAGCTGCCGTCTTTCTATAAATCTTGGTGTAGGTGTGTGGAGTGCTGGCTTTGTTTCAGTAAATGGAATGCTTGGTTGTGTGATTGTATCATGATTAGTAGATTGGTGCTGATTGGTGCTGGCTGTGTGTCTGTTGTTGTTTCGTGTTGTAATGGCCTATAGAATCTTGCCAAATTCCTCGCCAAATAACTCCAACCCTATGCAGAATTCATCACCTCACACGTTCCAAACTCACTCCACTTCATAGAAACAACAAAGAAACAAAACCTACAACCCAGCGACCTACTTGTGAGTTTCAATGCCATATCCCTCTTCACCCAAGTGCTATAAAAAAATCCTTGAACAAACACAACTCCCCTAAACGCATCCTGGACCTGACCAATCACTGCCTAACCAACATATACTTCATCCATAATGGACAAAGATACAAACAGATAGGAGGAGCACCCATGGGATCATCTGTCTCACCCGTCATCACAAACATATACATGGAACATTTTGAAACTAACGCCTTAGATAAATCTGAACACAAACCCAAACTCTGGCTTAGATATGTTGATGACACTTTCGTGATTTGGCCACATGGGAAAGAAAAACTGGACAACTTCCTCACACATGTCACCACAATGTAGAAAAGATGTTGGATAGCCATTTGTCTGTAGGGTTTCCTGCCTAGGCAGGGAGTTAGAATAGAAGACCTCCAAGGTCCCTTCCAACTCTGCTATTGTATTGTAAACATCTCAACAGCCTACATCCCTAAATACAATTCACTATGGAAATAGAAGCAAACAACCAACTTCCCCTTCTGGACGTCCTAATCTACAAAAAAAACCCAATGGCTCCTTAGGACACACCATCTACTGGAAAAAAACACACACCAACCACTACTTAAATGCACAATTCCACCACCACGCTGCACAGATCAACTCCGTAGCCAAGACCCTCATCTCCAGAACCAAATGTCTAGTCAACAAAGACCACATGAAAACTGAATTATACACTCTCACAAACGTATTAATCTCCAATGGATTCCAATGAAAAACAATTACCACACCTACAGAAGAGGTTCCAAAAGTTTTTGAAACCCACCACTGATTTTCTGCCTGTGAACTCTGGGGGTGGGTGAGCAGCTGAGCAAGCAAGTCAGCAATCTGCTGGCTGCCTCTAATCTGAAGTTTACTCGTGAGCACGTTTACTTGTGAGCAAGGTGCTCACGTGTAAACTGCAGATTTGAGGCAGCCAGCAGATCCTGGCTTGCTCGCTCGGCTGCTCGGCTGCCATTTTCGGGTGCCCTGCTTACCGGTCTGCCCATATCCACACTGTGTCTTCTGAAGCCACTGGCATTGCAGCCGCAGTGGGAGCGGGAACAGCTCAGCAAGCTGGGCACCCAAAAGTGGCACAGAGGTGCAGAAAAGGCTGGGAGGAGGGATGCAACATGTGGGAGCCTCCCTGCAGTTCTTCAACTCATCTGTGCTTCAACTGAGCCCACGGCCTTGAGCTGTGGGATAGAGGCATTGCAGGGCATGGCTGGGAGCGAGCTAACCTTGCCCTCCCCACTTTGAATGTACATTAAAATGAAACTTCATTGCTTACAGCTCTCAAAGGGTCACTATTATTAAATTGGTTTATAATCATATGCATTGAGTTGAGATAGAATTCACTTTTTCATTTCAACAACATCAAGTACCCTTCTTAAAATGTGTTGCCTTCATCCCCTACTTCTTGTATTGCAGTAGTCTACTTTTCGTGGTGGTTTTTGAAATGTGCATTACTCAAACATTTATATTAACTCATTACTAAATTATTCCCTATAATCTAACACAAGACTTAATAAAGGTAAATGTTCCCCTTGCACATATATGCTAGTGGTTCCTGAATCTAGGGAGCGGTGCTCATCTCTGTTTCAAAGCTGAAGAACAGCGCTGTCCAAAGACATATTTGTGGTCATGTGGCCAGCATGACTAAATGCCGAAGCGCACAGAACTTTATTACCTTCCCACCAAAAGTGGTCCCTATTCTTCTACTTGCATTTTTACATGCTTTCGAACTACTAGGTTTGCAGAAGCTGGGACAAGTAATGGGACCTCACTCTGTTATGCGGTGCTAGGAATTTGAACTGCTGAACCGCTGACCTTCTGATCAACAAGCTCAATGTCTTAACCGCTGAGGCACTGCATCCCTGATACAAGACTTAAGTATACAGATTTTGCTTAAAAACCTTAAATTTATATTGGATATTAAATTTATATTAGCTCTTAACTCTATATTGCATTATATTCATAGCAAACGTTACAGATGTTTTTGTAGCTTCAACCTGATGCACAAAAACCTCCCATGTACAGTATTTCCACTTTGTTAAAAATCACAAACTTCACATTTCTATTTTATTGAAACTATTTAAGGAATTGAATACAGATAGTTCTCGATTTACAGCAGTTCATTTAGTGACCATTCAAAGTTACAGCAGTACGGAGCCTTCTCGGTGGCAGCTCCGACCCTGTGGAACGATCTCCCCGTGGAAATTCATACCCTCACCACCCTCCAGACCTTCCGCACAGCCCTCAGAACTTGGCTATCCCGTCAGGCCTGGGGTTAAGGCTACAACCCACCCGAATAGTATGAATGTTGCATTCTTAATTATGTACTTGTCTTATATGTTAAAAGTTTGTCTCCCCCTCCCCCCTTTTTAAGTTGTAAGCCGCCCTGAGTCCCCCCAGGGAAAAGAGCGGCATATAAATAAACTTAAAAAAAAAAGTACTGAAAAAAGTTACTTTTGACTGTTTTTCTCAGTTACAACCTTTGCAGCATCCCCATGGTCGTGTGATCAAACAGTAGATACTTGGCAACTGGTTCATACTTATAACGGTTGCAGTGTCCCAAGGTCATGTGCTCACTTTTGGGGATATCCTATTTAATTTCTTTTTAACTTTTGTAGTATGTGTTTCTTTTAATGTTGTACGCCGCCCTGAGTCCTCGGGAGAAGGGCAGCATATAAATCGAATAAACCTCAACCTCAAACCTCAACTTTTTGTGACTTTTGGACAAGCAAGGTCAACGAGAAATCCAGATTCATTTAACAAAACTGTTACTAACTGAACAACTGCAGTGATTCACTTAACAACTGTGACAACAAAGGTCGTAAGATGGGACAAAACTCACTTAATAAATGTGTCACTTAACAGAAATGTTGGGCTTAATTGTGGTCATAAATAGAAGACACAAAATAAATACACAAACATGTTTTGGATTGTTAGATGTTATTTTATGTTTGAAACAAAGGAAAACTTCCATGAAAGGAAAGCACTTTAATTAAATTGAAGTCTGTGCAGTTCAGTATCTCCTTTTGTACTTTGTCCGAGCATTCTTTAAATAGGAACAAAAACCCAAGCAGATTTGCAGAAAGAAAATATTTTTTTAATGGAAGAAATTTATAACAATCCCTCCCATTCTTAACGGGTATTACAAAACGTATTTCATTGGTGAAACACCAGTATATAAACTTATGGATTTTACAATTTCAAACTGCAGAACCAAATATCCTTCCATTTCATTGTTTTTGGTGATTACTATGACATATTTCTTCTCTAAATATGAGAAAAAAGACTGAAATATGCACTGCAATTATGTCCTCATTCTCTCTTTCTCTGTGTGTGTTTGTATACATTAATACTATGTTGAAGTTCTTTACATTTTCTCAGATTTTATTCAATTTCTGTCAGAGGTTTTTTTATTCTCAGAAAGAATGCTGTCAAATTTCTTTACTATGTCATTTTTCTCAAAGTGGAACAGGGTACTAACTTGCCACTGTTCCTGTTACCCAAATAAGGAGAGTTTGCCAATGATGTCTTCCTCAGGCCTTAACTGAAGTAGAGGGAACTACGTGAAATGGAACGTATTATTCACACATATTTGTTAGCCATTTTATAATTAAAAATGGAGACATTTTGATATTTGAATGATCAGGGGAATGATCTAATGGCAATTTTTTTACTGCCTATGAAAATCTCATCAAAATTTTCTTGCTTAAAAAAAATGAAAAAAAATGAATGGAAGAATGATAATAAAAACATGTTTTCTGGCATTAATATATGAAAGAATGTGACTATTATGTCCTATCTCCAAATGACTCATTTCAGTTTATAAAAGATTTAATTTTCAGCTTTCCAAAGCTTCCTGAAAAAAGTTGTGCAATAAATTACAAAAAGCTACTGAACTCAGTTCATATTCCTAAAATAGTATACTCCTCCTGGGATATTATTATCTTGATAGATGCACATCATTAGATATGTGTAGTACAATTCTTATTAAGAAGAAAAAGCGCAGGGTAGAATTATTTCAAATGCTATACAAGGGATAAATTTGTTTAAAACTGTAAAAAAGTGGCTTGAGCTTAGTGATTTGTGATATTTCATTATACCAGAAATATTTGAATGTGTTTGAAGGCTGTTTCAATACTTACTCTGATATTTTAAAAGCAAATGAAATTTACTAATCAACATCCAAAAGACAGGAATATGATGAATATGTGTTTTACTCAATATTCCATCAGGAGACCAAAACAAATAAAGTACAAGATATTAAGAGAAAGAAGCTGCACAAAACAGATCAATGTAAAGTTTGGCACAAGATAGTAGAAAAAAAATCATTCTGAAGAAGTAAGATATTGAGAAGGAGAGGGAGTGAAAGAGGGAGGGAGGGAGAGAGGGAGACGGAGAGAAAGAGAATTACTTTCAAAAGCCTGCTACAATGCTTTAAAGGTAAACAGTATAAGATCATATAAGATTTACTTTCTTGGATATGGTCGTACCAATACAGAGGCTATGTCCTATTTTATATGTATTTAAGGTGAAATATATATAATGCAATATATACTTATTTAATTATTCAGTGTATATCTCTGTGTTTAATCACAAAGAAATTTATATATCAGATAAACTGATATATAATTTACCAAAGGTTTACTATTGATATTTACTTCTTCAAAATGATTGAAGTATATTTCTTTATTTGAAATCTCCTATTTAATGGAAAAAGTACCATTCTATTGCCATAGTTCCCAAAACTCAGAAATCACTGAATGATTGAATCTAATGCTCCTACTTTGGATGAAGATACTTGAAAAAGATATTGAAATAAAGAAGTCATATCTTGATCTGTGGCACACCATTGCCACTGCAGAGAGAATGTCACATTGACCACTCTGATCAGATGGCAACTGATTCTCTTCTCATTCATTTGCTTACATACATTGTTTCTGGTTTGTCCTCTCCTTCCTCTTCTTCTGCTGTAATCTGTTGCCCTTCTGTCTTAGCCATAATATTCTGTAGTTATGGTAGAATTCCATTTCCCTGCTTGAACAAGAAACTGATAGTTGACTGCATTTGCATTGTCCAACTGAAAAGCTTGGAGTATTTCTGAACTGTGGAGTAGTCGATAGCTACTAGTTAGAAAATTTTATGCAATAGAGTTTTGATACAAGTGAAAAGTGACTGCTTTGCAAACAGATACCTATATACAAAAAGTGTTTTACCTTTTGTTTTCCTATTAAAGATTGAGGCATTTGGTGTTTTGCTTGTTTGCTTGCTTTGCTTAGGTTCATTTTTCTGTTCCTCTGCGGTATTTAGATATTGATTCAGGTAATCTTTAAAAGTTTTGTTTTCCTTTTCAACTCGTGGGTTAAGCCTGATAGTTGGTTCAATGCCAAACTGGAGTTGAAGGGTCCTATGCAGAATATATCTTGACAGTGCTTGCACAGGGCAATGTGAACATGGGATTTCTTCCACTCACATTCTAATCTTTGATGGTTTGTTACAGATGGGTTTTTAGTTCTACATGAATTGCATAAAATATCAAATACTTGGCAATAATTTAACAATTAAATATAATTTGAAGCCTTAAACCAGTTCAGCCTTTTTTATTCCTTATCAATATTTTCTTATAATTCCAAAGTTCAGAACATATCTATAATTTTGTATTTCCTTCCTCATATACAGTGTACAGTGCCCAGTGTACAGGAGAACATTCTCATACCTTCTTTGATCAACACGTTAGGTTCTTTTTATCAGAAAGAGGAATAACCTACATTGTATAATTGTCAAGACTAATGTATTCATTATTATTCTAAATTAATAACATATATTATGTGAGAGAAAGTCCTTCAGTTCATATGATAGCTTATTAATATTAATTTTGAAGCCAGGGAAAGTATAGGAAATGTACTTTGGATTAGTCATTATTGTATATGTTTAATGTATTGTGTATGTAGCTATCTCTTTATGATTGGTTAAAGTTTGTCTCTACTAGTCCAAATGTATATTGTCTATTATTTCTTCTGTCTATGAATGTTTGTAAGAAGAAAGTAGAAGTATAATTCTATATAGACCATAAGACTTTAGCATACAGTTTGAAAAAAATGTTTGTTTAATTAAACTTATTCTCCTATTTCTAGTAACATACATTTGCACTTAATATTGTTTTATGTTAAACCTCTCACATTACTATCACTGGAACCAATATATACCAGTTGTGATTTAATAATAATACCTTGTATATGATGCATTTAAAGAGAAAGCAATCCCAATGCAACTTTATCATATATGTGAAAGAAACAACATATTTTCTTGTAGAAAATCAGCTGTTTTAAAGATTATTTTGAGAGTGAATTTAAGTAGCAGTCACACTGTTCTATTAACCATAGTCAATGGACATTAACAATAATATCATTGTAATACTTTTGAACACAGGCTACTAAAAGAGTAGAAAATTATTCAGATAGTTCTACACTGTCTATTCCTTTTCATCTGTTTCACATTGGTTACTTTAAAGTTGAGCTTGCTAAAATGTGTATGTTGGATTCTGGATGTTTAATTTATATTTTATGTGCCCCTCTTTTTCATTTGTCTGTATGTGTGTTAGATAAAATCAGTCAGCTAATAAACTGTCAGGTTGGCAAACTTTTATCATCTAAGCGGAAACTGAAAATATACAGTGATTTACTAGAAATCCTTCGAGCTGTCTGCTTTTTCTTGTTTTCTTGGACAAGGCCATGAGGGCTGTAAGTACCTCCACCTGTGTACTGGATCCGTGTCCCTCATGGCTGGTTACTAACTGCAGTGAGGTGACACGAGGCTGGATCCAGGCGGTTGTGACCGCCTCGCTTCGGGAGGGGAACTTCCCCGCTGCACTGAAAGCAGCGGTGGTGAGACCCCTCCTGAAGAAACCATCTTTGGATCCAGCTATCCTTAATAACTATCGTCCAGTTTCCAACCTCCCCTTCCTGGGGAAGGTTGTTGAGAAGGTGGTGGCCTTCCAGCTCCAGCGGTCCTTGGAGGAAGCAAACTATCTAGACCCCTTCCAGTCAGGCTTCAGACCCGGTTACAGCACAGAAACCGCTTTGGTCGCATTGATCGATGATCTCTGGAGAGCCAGAGATGGAGGACATTCCTCCATCCTGGTCCTCCTTGACCTCTCAGCGGCTTTCGATACCATCGACCATGGTATCCTTCTGCGACGACTGCGGGAGGTGGGAGTGGGAGGCACCGTGTTGCGGTGGTTCTCCTCCTACCTCTCGGACAGGTCGCAGTCGGTGTTAGTGGGGGGGCAGAGATCGTCCCCTAGGCCCCTAACTTATGGGGTGCCTCAGGGCTCGGTCTTATCCCCCCTACTATTCAACATCTACATGAAACCGCTGGGAGAGATCATTCGCAGGCACGGGATTAGATACCATCAATATGCGGACGATACTCAATTGTATCTGTCCGCCCCGTGCCAACTCAATGAAGCGGCAGACGTGATGAACCGAGGCCTTGAAGCTGTTATGGACTGGATGAGGGTTAACAAGCTTGTGCTCAACCCAAAAAAGACCGAGTGGCTGTTGTGTTTCCCTCCCAAAAATTCGACCAATATTCCATCTCTCAGGCTGGGGGGTCAAATTTTATACCCCTCAGAGAGGGTTCGCAACTTAGGAGTCCTCCTGGATCCACAGCTATCGTTTGACCACCATTTAATGGCTGTGACCAGGGGGGCATTCGCCCAGGTTCGCCTGGTGCGCCAGTTGCGACCCTACCTGAATCGGGAGGCTCTCACAACAGTCACCCGGGCCCTTGTGACCTCTAGGCTGGAATACTGCAATGTGCTCTACATGGGGCTGCCCTTGAAGAGCATCCGGCGACTTCAGCTAGTACAGAACGCGGCCGCGCGAGTGATTGTGGGTGCACCTCGGTTCACCCGCATAACACCTATCCTCCGCGAGCTGCGCTGGCTACCTGTTGATCTCCGGATGCGCTTCAAGGTGCTATTAGTCACCCATAAAGCCCTACATGGCAGTGGATCTGGATACTTGAGAGACCGCCTTCTGCCAATTACATCCCTGCGACCAATAAGATCACATAGATTAGGCCTCCTCCGCATTCCATCGGCCAGCCAATGTCGGCTGGCAACTACAAGGAGGAGGGCCTTCTCAGTAGTAGCCCCGACCCTTTGGAACGAGCTCCCCGTAGAGATTCGCACCCTCTCCACCGTCCAGGCCTTCCGCACAGCCCTTAAGAACTGGCTCGCCCGTCAGGCCTGGGGACAAGGATAGTTACCCCTCCCGAATGATGAATGTATGTTGTTTACTATTTTATTATATGTCTCTATCTTAACGTCTGTATTCCCCTTCCCCGATTTTATGTGAGCCGCCCTGAGTCCCCTCAGGGAAAAGGGCGGCCTACAAATACTAATAAAATCTAAATCTAAATCTAAATTCTTTGGCCTGTGCTCAGTCAGAAATGCTTTCCTCTGTGGTGCTCAAGTTTTTCATTATAGTTATCAGTTGTCTTTTGTGTTGTATTCTCTTAATGAGATTTTATAGCAAAGGACAAGATAAGTTAGGAATAGGTAGAAATATATGGAACAGGCTAGGGAACAACACAGACAAGGCCAGAAAGATTTACTGGTTTTGTTTGCTAGAGGGATGATATTTTACTGCTTCCTGTTACTTATCACTGAAAAGGTTTGATCTAAATATTTACCGATATCTTGCAGTTTACTACGTTTTAGTTATTATTGACTGATTGATGTGCCATCAAATCAGTAATGACAGACCACATAGTTAGATTTTTCTCCATGATGATCTGACCATAACATGGTCTTTTAGACTGCCAGTTGTGCTCTCATTATACTATGACTGACTCCATCCACTTTGAAGTTGGTTGTCTTCCAGCTTTTCCAGCTTTGGAGCTTTTCCCAAAAAGCCTTTGCATAACGTGTCCAAAGGAGTAGAATTTGAGTCTGGTCATTTGTGATTTGAAAGAAAATTCTGATTTGTTTGATTATCCACTTATATGTGGACAATATATGTTTTTAGTTTTCTATTTTATTGACAGCTATGAGCCACAGTGGCTAGAGTGCAAGCTACTTTTGCTGACTGCCAGCTGTCTGCAATTTGGCAGTTCAAATCTCACTAGGCTCAAGATTGACTCAGCCTTCCATCATTCCAAGGTGGGTAAAATGAGGACCCAAATTGTTGGGGGAAATATGCTGACTCTGTAAACTGCTTAGAGAGGGCTGTAAAGCACTGTGAAGCAGTATATAAGTCTAAGTGCTATTGCTATTATTCTTAGGAAACTTCTCCATCACCAAAATTCAAAAGCATCAATACTCTTTCCACCCACCTTCTTCAAAGCCCAACTTTAACTTCTATGGAATATCGCAAGGAATACCATGGCTTACATAATTTTGATCTTTGATCACAATATCTGAATATCTTTTCCAAGGCCTTCATTCTGCTCTACTGAGTGCCAGTCTGAGCAGTGGTGGGTTTCAAAACTTTTTGGAACCTCTTCTGAAGGTGTGGCCTGCTTTTTGGGAGTGGCTTCCCAGCCATGTGACCGGGTGGGAGTGGCTTGCCAGCCATGTGACCAGGTGGGAGTGGCTTGGCAGTCATGTGACTGGATGGGAGTGGCCAAGACGATGTCACTGAATTCTTTGCCCCAATGTATGACCTATAAAAAGATATAAAAAAGGAAATTTATTATTTTGTGTACTTACTCCTTAAATAAGATTAAAATAAGTATACAAAACAATAAAAGAGTTACTTACAGAAGGAAGATGACTGTTCTTGCCAGTCTTGAATATTACTGACTCCAATGAATGGCCTGCACAAAGAAGAGACACAGAAATGAACTCTTTCATTGTATGCACTGCATTAGAATGAAACCAGCACACAAAATAATAGAAAAGGAAGATTACTGTCCTTTTGTGTGTTGAAGTTACCCACTGACCACCTTACTCCAATGAATGGCCTGCACAAAGAGATATAGAAAGGAAGACTTTAATTGCTTGCCCTACTATATTAGGGATGAAACTAGCACACAAAGCAATAAAACAGCTACTTACATACTCTGTTACCTCTTGGGCAACCCTGTACACTGGGCAACCCTGTATACTCTTTTCAGGAAGGATGTTCCCGAACAAACAGGAAATATATAGTTTTTCATCTAAGAAGTTAGATCAAGAATGAATGTCATAGGTAGATTCACAAAGCAATACAGATTTTTTTAATGAAATTTATTCCTCAGTTCAAAAAACAGGAATATATGAATTAGGTTCGGTACTTAGGACAGACCAAGTAGCTATTCAAAAGTTAGTGGTGTCATGGTTAGAAGCAATGGTAAAGCAAGATATGGATTTAAAACCAGGAATATTTAGTTGGGCATTTCAAGGGAATACAATACATATTTAATTTTAAACATGTTAACAGCTGCTGGAATTGTGTTTGCACAACAGTGGAGAAACAAAGATATGAAAATGAATAAATATTAGAATGTGCGGGAATGAATAAATTGACAATTAAAATCAAGTAAATACTTTTTCACGTGAGATTTGTTTTATCAATTGCTAACTAACAGAAACAGAAATTAGAAATCTAAAAGTATGAAAGAAAACACCAATTATGCAAGGAAAGGTCACTAAAATGTATAAGGAAATATTATTAGTACTTGATCATTATTAATGTGTAGATAACTGCGGGATATTACATACCCCCACAAAGAAACTATGACAGTTCCAGGAAAACACCAAAAAATAACAATTTCCCCCCAAAAGACTGCAGATGAAAGCAGTTTTTCCCTAACCCTAAGGACAGGAAAGACAAAGCCACTGGAATAAAAACCATCAAGGCATTGTGGGAAATTATAAAGGACAGTGCCAGGAAGCTCACAGAACCAGGAACCACAATTACTTTAAACCAGGGGTGTCCAACCTTGGCATTTTAAAACTGGTGGACTTCAACTCCTAGAATTTCCCAGTCAGCATTCCCAGGAGTTGAAGTCCATACATCTTAAAGTTTTCAAGGTTAGACACCCCTTCTTTAAATCATACCTGGCTGGAGCCTAGAGTTACATTTGTGAACAAGGCAGACATTTTTAACATGAAACTCCAAGAGTCCAATCAGAGAAGGGAATATAAACCTAATGTTTATTTATTTATTTTTCAATTTATATGGCCACCCATCTCAAGCAACTTTATATAACGCTAATAACCCTAACATAAAATTAAGCATAGAAGCTTCATGCTCTTCTTCGGGGGCACCAAGAACCTTTCTGCCGCCACTGGACTTCGTCTTGATGATGGCACAGCAGCTGCCGGGCGTGGAAGGATGGAGGTAGCCAGAGCCGCGCCGAGGTAGCCCGGCAGGCAAGTGAACGAGGATCAGGCAGCCTGATCCTCCATCGCTTGCTCACTGGCTCACCTGCTGGGCTGCCTCGGCACTACTCTGACTACCTCCATCCTTCCATGCCTGGCAGCTGTGGAAACATCATCAAGACGAAGTCCAGAGGAGGCAGAAAGATTCTCAGCACTTCCGGACTTCGTCTTGATGATGGCACAGCAGCTGCTGGGTGCGGAAGGATGGATGTAGCCAGAGCCACGATGAGACAGCCCGGAGGGCGAGTGAGCAAGCAAGCGAGGATCAGGCAGCCTGATCCTCCCTCCCTCGCTTGCTCACCAGGAAGCGCAGAGAAGAGTGCGAAGTCCAGCGGAGGCAGGAAGATTCTGGGCACTCCCCAGTCACTTTCACGGCTTCCCAGAGCATGGAGGAGTGTGCGGAGAAGAACATGGAACTCTGGGAAGCCATGAAAGCAACTCCTGAAAACTTCCTGCCTCCACCGATTGACGGTTGCCCAGCTGGCATGGCCCTGTGTGCATGCCTCCTCCTCCTCCCTCCTCCTCCTCTTCACTCCCCAAAGTCTCTTCTCCTCCTTACCGGAGCTCAGCAGGAGCTGGGCCCAAGGGATGGGAGAAGAACCACACCTTAGAAAACTTCGCCAGGAAGGGAGGCAGGGAACCAGTGGGGGGCAAGGATGCCCTGGAATGCCCCCATGCTTTGCTGGTGGCAATGCCTCCTAGGCAAGTTTGGGGAGGTCCTAGGAGACCGAACGCGCCACAGAAGCTACCACCCACGAGCGGCGACAGAATGGGTCAGGCAAGTGAGCGAGGGGGCCAGGGCAGGCATTCTGTGATGAACCTCTTCTAACCGGTACGGTAGATTTCTGGAAGCTCTTCTACCGAACTGGTTAGAACCGGCAGGAACCCATCTCTGAGTCTGAGGTACATTTCTTGATTGTTTGTGGTGGTTGATCTTAAAACTATCCAAAACTTCAATATCTTTATTGTCAGTCTTAAGGATAGTTGTACCTGCTGTCAGGTTTTCTTTATATTGAAATTTAATCCCATTTTTTTCAGTGTGCTACTTGACTTTTGTTAACAGTACTTGTAGATCCTTTGCTTTTCTGGATATCAGAGTAATGTCATTAGCATAGGGGCAAGGTATTGATTTTAAAACCACATTTATTTTCTTCAAATCTAGCTTCTCTTAATAATCAACATTGGTTGAATAAATAGGGCAACAGTTACAGCTTTTCCCTGTTCCCTTTTCTAACCTTGAGCCAGTCTGTTTTACCATATTATGTGCTTGTTGTGGTTTCTTGTCCTGTATACACATGACGACAATGAGATATTCTGTGATTCCTGTGATTTTTAAGCATAGTTTTTGCAATGTCTTTTTTCATTAATTCTTAACTTTTTAAAGTTCATTCACAGTTTTTTGGATCTCTGTCAATGAGAAATTCAAAGCATTTTTTGATGTTCTTGAAAATGTGGGTATATACTTAAGACCATATAGTGCAAACTGGTTCTTTTTTAGCTTAATGTGGCATCTGCCTATTAGCAATTTGTTCTCTCTTCCACATACAGCACTTAGCCATGTATTTAATGCTATAACTTTTTACAATAATATAATCAATTGGATTTATATGTCCTCTATTTGGTAATATACATATTTAGATGTCTCATTTTGGCTGCTTGAGCATGGTGTTTACTATAAAGAAAAACTTGGAGTGGTATAAATTAATTAGTTCTTCTCCTGCTTCATTTCAGTTTGCTAAGTCACCCAAGGCAGTTACATTTTCCTCTTTAATATTTCCAAGTTTCAAATTCCAGCCTACAATTTCAAGAAGCTCATCTTGTTTGTATAATCTGTCAATTTCAAGTTGAATTTAATAATAAAACTCCTCAACTCATTCTGCATCAGTAGTTGGAACATACATTTGACTACATACATTGTTTTAACTGTTGTCCACAAAATCTTATCAATATTATTCAAACTAAATAAATGAAATCCTGAAAAAATCCTAAAGAAATAAAACTAAACCTTAAGATTATTAAAGGGTGTCCAAAGATGCAATGCCACTTTAGTAATGCTCTATTTCCTGTTCTAGTTTGTTTTATTTCATAAACCATAAATACAATCTATTATATAGATTCATATTGGAGAAGGGTATTTATGCCTGTGGCATAAAGAGTTACATAACCAATATATAAAATGCCTAATATACAAATGTTTAAAGTTGAAATGTGTACTTTAATTTTTACATTGATATTTAACAATGATAATCATAATTTTGCTCTAGCATATGTGCAAGCATTTTACATGATTGCACTACAACAGCTATCAGTGATATACTTCTGCAAGAAAATAAACCTGAGTTTATTATTTTACAATAACATACTCCATTTTTAAAATTCTCTTATAATTTACATTAGATTATTGAAATAAATGGAACATGATATGCTTATTGCATATAAAACATAATATTTTGTTGCTATTAATTAAAACCAACATGTTATCTCTGTAATTTATTCCTGCAGGTATTAATTTAAATTGCTTTTAGCAAATATAACATTTTTTACATTTTCATGTTTTCTTTTTAGATATTTCACAGATTTGTCTTTATTATTAGTTTTCTATTTATCTGCAGGAGGCATACTTGCAAAATGAAATATCAAATGTGAATCCTGATAGATTTTTTTTGCACTGGAAGAGATACACTGAACTGATTTATCAAAACTAAGTAGGTTGGACCAGATTAATATCTGCTTAGAAGACTCACAAGTCTAACATTGTAATTAGACTATGGAAGTGGAAAAAACATTTCTGGAAAAAATGCAAAGGAAAGCCGTTTCATCATATGATGTAAAACACAATATGTTTTCCACATGCCCTAAAATGAAATAAATTAATCAAAAATATACTTGTTCATTGACTTATTGAGGAAAATGATCCAACATGTGAAACAATCAATATAAAGAAAAATTATAAACTGTTATGAAAATTTTATAGTTCTTATAATTTCATGCAAGTATATATAATATTAGTTATTCCAATGACATAAAAAACATTGCAATGGACTTGAGAGTATATATTGGAAACAGGAAAGATATAAAAACTTTTTATATCATTCATACAATATTTTTACTTGAAATGCTGAAGATGACAATATTTTTATATCAACGTTTTACAGTATCTGTAGAACAACCATATGGCAGCTGGCAGGAATAATGGTTGAAAAATTATAGAAATTATATTCATCTTCACATAACACTGAGTCTCAACACCAAATAGATATAATAGGTAGGCAAAATGAATTTTCAGCACACCTTTAGTATTTCTGTAATTTAGTATCAGCACATTTATCAAAGTAGGTTCAAAAGCAATTATGGATTTATTTACAACATCAGAGGTAATTGCCTTTGATATGACAACAGATGACATCAGTGCAGTTGAGTGTTTCATTAGGTAAAAAGACATTCAGTTTATATAAATGAACTGAGAACATTCATTTTAAATTACCATGTAAAGTTCCAAAGCTCTTTGTTGCAGATTATAGCATGTGATTTTTGCAGCAGCTGAATGAGACATCTATTTTTTCCTGAAATCCAGTAAATCAATTCAGTAAAATAAATGCATTTAATTAAAAAAAAAAACAAAATTTTACTTTTCTTTGGGACATCAAAGTTTAAGGTGTATTTATAAGCAAGGAAATGAAGCACAAGTATGAATAGTATGAACGTCTTCCAGATTTTCCTATAAGTCTACCTAAGAGGGGTTTATACAGAACAGAGACCGCCTCCTGGCATTTACCTCCCAGAGACCTATAAGATCACACAGATTAGGCCTCCTCCGGATTCCATCTGCCGGTCAATGTCAGCTGGCGACTCCCCGGGGGAGGGCCTTCTCTGTAGCTGCTCCGGCCCTATGGAACGATCTCCCCATGGAGATCCAGACCCTTACTACTCTTCCGGCCTTCCGCAAAGCGATTAAGACCTGGCTGTTCCGGCAGGCCTGGGGCTGTTGATTTATCCAGCCCCATCCTAAGCTATATGAATGTTGTGCAATTTTAATGTCTGTTCTTTTTAATTTTTATATGTTCCCCCTCCCTGTTTTTATCTGTAAGCCGCCCTGAGTATTTTGAGAGTGGGCGGCATACAAATCCTAATAAACCATAAACCATAAACCACAGTCTCTTTGAAGATATTTCTTTAAGATCGCACTACTGGAAGGAATTGAAAGTTTCATTAAAACAGTGAAAGACAGAAAAGGTTGGATTTATGGAAAATCCCTCTATTGGAATATATCCTATAGACCAGTGATGGTTGCTGCGTGCCGAAAGCTCACGAGTGCGCCCATAATGCAATGCATGCGTGACCTGATGTGTACGCCCTGCCCCACCCCACATACATTCTCCCCCCATGCATGTGCATGCCCCCCCCACATGTGCTCCACCTGACCTATATTATTATTATTATTTGGAGGCTTTGGGTCAATTCAGAGCAAAAAGAACCACTAGAATATTGAATAAAGGGATGGGAAGATTTTGCTTCATTCCTCTTTCTACTCCTCCCTATCCAGTTCACAAAATATTTCCAGATATCTTTCATTATTCTGTTTCTTGTACAAAGCTGAATATTTGATAGTAATACTTTAGAACCTTGTTTTTACAAGTTGACACAATCATTCTCTGCATTCTTCAGGTTTTCAGTGCCACTGTGTTAGGTTTTCAACAATCCACACAGTATTACATTACTTCTAAAGCATGTGATTGTCTCAAAAGTTGTTACCTATAAGTAAAATAGAGGTACAGGTAGATCTCAACTTATGATAATAATTAGAATCAGAATTTCCATTGCTAAACAACTCATGCCGATTTCACGATCTTTTTTGCCATGGTCATTAGATGAATAATTGCAATTGTTAAGTGAATCACATGGTCATTAAATGAATCCACCTTCCTCCATTGATTTTGCTTGTTGCAGTAAGGTTGCAAATTGTGATTACCTGATCCTGGGATGCCGCAACCATTGCAAATATGTACCAGTTGCCAAGCACCCACATTTTGATCACATAACCGTGAGGATGATATGATTGTCATAAGTATAAGGACTGGTCATAAGTCATTTTATTCAGTGCTGTTCAGGTTACTAAATGAATAATTGTAAGTTGGGACTGTGTGTAACTAGAGAAATATTCATAAAACAATTAAGTCAAATGGTTAGATAACATAAAACATTTGTCCAACATACTTTGCACTAGCACAACATGTATGCCATAAAAATATGGTGAGTTTGAAGTGAAAACCTGTTAGTTTATTTGAGAATCACCCAGCACATATTCAAAAAATTGAGCAGGATACATAATATAGAAAAAAATTCTTTATCTACAAAATACAAAAACATGATACAAACAATACCCATTCATCTCTCGCAATGTGGTAGAAAGAAGAACGAACTCTGAACACAGAACAGCTAAGCCACACCCAGACTAGAGCCGGTTCACATGGCTCTCACAGCAAATCCTGTGTCTCAGTCAAACAACAGTTCCCATTGGCTGGATTGTTGCCATGGCTATTCCACTTCATAAATTCTTTACACACTGACAAAACCAACTATAATTTGTCCCAGAGATTTCTTTAATAAATCTTTGTCAAACATATCACACCCTCTTATTTTAATGGATACTTTCATTGTTTAGAAAAATTGAGCAATTGTATGACACTCATCTTCTCACTGAAAGACAGTATCACAAGAGATTTTACAGGTCTCTCTCCTGTTTATGGCTTGTGATGAAAAATATCAGTGCTTAGAGTCACTGAAATTAGACAGATTTATTTTATTTCCAAAATCTGTAATTTTACCACAATGTTTATTCATAATTCTTTATATATCACCAACCTAATGTTCAGTATTATTATTGCTGCCACTACTGAAAAGTCAAAAGCCCAATTGTGTTTCTAGCCACAATTCCTCACAAATAAAATTCTGGTGATTTTTGACATTTAATATAGAAAATGCTATGAGATTATCATTTCTTATCTGAAGGGTTTGTCACTATGAAAGCATTGTGACATTGCAGTAGAAGTTTTGATGTAAAAAAAAAACACGTGATAGAATCTCTGATGTGGCAGACATGGCAACAGAACTGCTGATGCCATGAGATTGCATCACTTTCCCCCCATTATGCTCATTTTGACATTTGTCTTCCCCATAACCCCCTTCCTCTTACCCAAAACTGCAGCAAAACATTACAATGTGGATTGTTCCTATTCTCTATTAGATAACTGTCTCCCACTGCGCTCCATTTCATCTTCCCTCCATTCTCATTTTTCAGTCAGTTATTCTTTTGGGATGACAGAATTAATACATGCAACATTTGCTGATTTATTTTGAAGGATTCTAATAAATTATAAAGTTATTTTATATTTCTGTAAAAATGGTTGTCTCCTTGAGTCTCCTGTCATCAAAATATGCAAGTGCTGATGCTGTAGATATTAAACACAGTAGTGCTTAGACCCCAGCATGGAAAATAGGAATCTAATGGTCATATTTCAAATTTCCCTATTTTGTTAGCCAGATTTGGCAGAGAACTTTTGCCATATCTTTTCTTAGCCACATCATCTGGTTTCAAGCAAACCAGAGGGATAAATGGAAATACTAGGACAATGATGATTAATACCAATAATGTAATATAAAGAACTATTTTAGTTTTAAGCAATTATTTGCATATGAAAACCTTGTATCCTGAAGCATATGATCTGTGGATTAAAAAGATATTGTGCATTACTTTTAATGCATGAAACAACCTTTCATCAATTAAAATCAGAAGACTATGCTGGGAAAGAATATATAGATCCCCACCACGAAATAAATTGAAGTCCAATTAAGCTCATCCCAGTGCATCAAAGGATAGCCTTCACATCTCTTGCATAATTAAAATGAACATTTGATCTGAACATTCATACTTATCATTCATATTTTGTGCATAATGAAACTTGCTCCTCAGGGAATCACTCATGGATGCAAATTTTCTGATTCTTACACATATTTTCTTTTCTAATGAGCATAAAAGATTTCTTATCAAGTGGCTGTTAAATAAAATGCTTTCTTAGTTTTTATCCACATTATCAATGTATTCCTAAAATGTGATCAGCATGAGATGTGATATCACAGTACTCATTGAATGGTATAATTTTCAAAAGACAGATACAGGGTGGAAGCTAACAAGACTACAGATAAGACAGGTAGGAAAGGAAGGGCCATGTTTTTTAGTTATGTTTTTCTTGGCGTTCCCATTCATATAATCAATTTGATCTGAAAAGAAAACAATCACAGAGTCATTCCTGTATTAGAATTGTTCAGGTGACAGTAAGGATACCCCCTCCCCCAACATATTAATTGCAAAAATATTTTCTTTTTATCTATGAAGATGGTGCATTGCATAGAGGGATTTTATGAAGGTATCATCAATTGCTGGCTTTGCATCTTATCTTCCATAAGGGAAGTAATAGTATTGTGACTTACATTTCCTGTTGCTTATAATATACTATAACATGATGAAAGTGTACCAATATTGGTATTTTAGAGTATATTGTAAACAATTGCTTTGCTACCACTTACCATTTATATAAGGTAAAAGATTTTATACAAAGGAAATTAAAACTCTCTCAATTTAGGTTCATATCCTTGTTATTTATTTACCACTAGTTGACGATCTGGTGTTGCCCAGGTATTTATAAACGTTGAAGCGTTTGTCTGACAGGAGCCATTGAGAGGGGCCTTTCTTCCCCCTACTCTCATGCCCATCATCCCTGCCGTCTCCCTTCCCCCTACTGCCATATCCATCATCCCTGCCATTAACTTGTGATCAACTAGGGATAAGAGAAAGCTTATACCGTATTATATGAAGTAAGTTTCTCAACACTACTTGACTTAACTTCTGATTTAACATAGTTAAATTATAGTTAAGTGATTTTAAGTATAATCACATTAATCTTATTAGGTAGATCAGACAGGAAACATGACTAGATGTGAATCTATATTAAAGTAATCTTGCAAGCCTGAAAGTACAGTCCTTCAGCCATTGGTTTTACAGTCTGACAAACTGTGAAGAGTCTCTTCTGAGCCTCTTTCCTCTTCCCACTATCCAACTAAGGGCTATGCTGTCACTTATCTGATTGTCATCTAGTCACTGTTTCTTGGCTCATTCTCCCAAGGTTTTTCTCATATACTATTACACATCTCTTAAGAAATTTATAAACACATATTTTTAAACATTGATATTAGATAAGTAGGGTACTATCCAATTAAAAAGTTTTGTTTTTTTAAAAAGGCCACCTGAACATACAATTCTAAGTATTTTCTATAAATTAAGCCTATCACTTCTTGGAAAACAAAATAAAATGCAAAACCATATTTTTACATTTCTTTTTCTATTTTGTTTTTTTGTTACATATATATTGACTAATGATAGTTTATTATTGTTTTTAAATCTGTCTTGAATGAATCTGTGGAAATATGACTGCCAGTATAAATGTATGGTAAATATTGAGTTAACGAAACAATACACTTGTGTTTAATGTGTTGGTTTTAGAATTAGACAGTAATTAATTAACTACTGTCATCATTAGGGAATCTTTGGCTTAAGTGCTGAGCTAGAAATCAGGGCACTCAAACTATGTTCTATTTGACATAAAAGCGAGGTAGATAATTTTGGACTACTTTCTCTCTCCTGGCCCACTTCACAGTTTTGTTGTTGTTTTGGAGAAAACAGGAGGCAGGAGTATTAAGTACGTATACCACTTTGAGCTGACACAAACATAATAGTGGGATTTAAAAAAATAATCAATTAATTATCATTTCCTTATCACTATTCCATGAGGATGCTACTGTGGAAAAGAAAATAAAGAACTTACTATATATTATTATTACCGTATGTATTTGGGCCTGAGTTTCTGGAAGAAGGTTAAGATGTAACTCAAACAAAGAAGTAAATAAAAATGATGTATTTGTATATGTTATATGAAGAATAAATTATGTTCTTACCATTGGATTATGAGCATAGAATAAAGTATCATCTTGATTTTATGAATTCTTCCAAATATGCAGAATTTCAAGTGTTCTGTTACAATAGCAAAATTGTCCACCCACACAAAGCTATTTGAAAGCAGGAGAACTAATTGTTAATATAAGACGCATATGGCAGAGAAGGAACAATAAGAGGGAGCTAATAGTTGCTTCTAGTTGAAGCATTTTAATCAGTGGCAGAATTAGCCTGCACGACAAAAGCATAATTATTCTAATAAAAATAAATAGTGAACATGTAGCTGAACAATTTAAGGGATTACCTACCATTATCTGCATATTTATAATTATTCCACTTCAACAAAATAATTGAGATTTACACTGTAAGTATATCTTAACCGCAGCCTCCAGCCCATTCACTAATCCTTTAAATACAGTTTTCTTGTATTTAATCAAACCAATTTTAATATTACATACTTTAACATAATATGTAATGAAGTAATGAAGTAATGAAAACTTCGACATCCATTTGAATGTATTTTTCTTACATTACATAGAAAGGCTGTATAGAGAACACTTATTCAACCTATGACTCAGTCTGCTTGGATCATTTCTGAAGCAGACCAACGTGATTTGCTCTTCATTTTCAGCTGTAACAATGGGATAAAATGTAATAAAACTCATTATTCATTTGGGTTCTGTCCCACCTGAACAACGATGAATAACAACAATAACAAGATAATGAGAACATGAAAACGCTATTTCTTTTCTTTGATTTTGTAAGCTGCCCAACTCCAACTAACTCTGTGAATGCATAAAATTATACTTTATGCCTGCACAATAGCCCCTCCATCATTTTGTACATGCATAAAATATTCCATTGCAAAACAATGAATATGTGAAACCACCACAGATAATGTTTGTTCTGTATTTTCCAAATGGAATTACACCAATCATGTATAACAATACCATTGATAATGGCAGCACCTCGTATTATCAAAGCCAATCCTAATATCTTTTCCATTGTACATATGTCTTTGGAAGCATGAATGTGTGTACAGAATGTGTGAAGAACCCAGAACAAGCCATAAAGGAGCTGATACATTGGTCCCACATTGAAAAGCCTGGAAAGATAGAGTTGGGCTTCTGCTACTAAACAGCTTCTCCTCTGTATTGCAATTGATATAAAGGCATAACTTGGTAAAACCAATGTTTTTAATTCTACAAAGGATTATTAAGAAAGCAAATTTAGCCACTACCTCATATCTGATATCCTGGCTCAATCCAGTGATGGAATTTTGACTGGCTGTACAAAGATGCAATGAAGTTCCTTTCACCTATTCTCCATTTTCTGTAATCTGGGAAAAAAAAGCCAAACCAAGAAAAATATTAGAAACAGGAAGAGCCTGCATATAAACGATCATTGGAGGCCTAAATCATTTTCAGTGAATATATTGTAACTCAAAAAGATTATAAATCATAATTTCACAGACTGATTGGTTTATTTGGAATTCAATATGTGTAAGAATTGCCTTTCTTTGAATTCATAACACTTTCATTTTTCAATAAGCTCCTTTTCATATCTAAAGTTTTGGCTTTACTAGTTTCATAACAAATTTCTCATTAAAACCTTTTCCACAAGCAAGATATCCCTGTGAATTCAGTAATTTTCTGTTACCATACATGGGGGAACCAAGTGTTAAGTGTGTCTTTGTGACACTGGCTACACATCGATTCAAGTGACAAAAATGTGGAAGGATTACTTTAATTTACAATTTGTTGAGGTTTGGGTATGTAGTGTCAGGAGAAAAACCAGCAAGCTTATTCCACTTCTCTGTAATTGGTAAGCCAATGGATGACTATTTCAGAAAGATTAAGACTAAAATATAACTCTGAATACAGGAATCATAGCATGAAATGTATAATAGGTAGATACAGGATGCAAGGAAATACAGAATTCTGGGAATAATCTACTTGAATAAAGATGAAATAGCAATAGCAGTTAGACTTATATACCGCTTCATAGGGCTTTCAGCCTTCTCTAAGCGGTTTACAGAGTCAGCATATTGCTCCCAACAACAATCCGGGTCCTCATTTGGGGAAATGGAATTGAAAGAATATTTCTGACTATGCAGAAAATGACTGTAAAAGGCTGAGCATTTCTTTTAATTGCTTAGTGGTCTGAAGGCAAAAGACAGGCATTTCAAGATAGAATACTAGAAAAGATCCATAGTAGACAGCAATATCACTCTTTGGGGAAATGAACTTTTTTACATTTTATCAGCTATCTCTAGTTCAGACCTGAGCTAATCACCCCTAACAGATTCTGATTTTGTCTTAGAAACAGTCTTATACAGGTAGTCCTCAACTTACAACAGTTTGTTTAGTGATTGTTCAAATTTACGATGGCACAAAAATATGGCTTATGACCATTTTTCACAGTTATGTTCTTTCCAGAATCCCCATGATCATGTGATCAACATTCAGACACCTGGCAACTGATTCATATTTATAACAATTGCTGTGTCCCAAGATCATGTGACTACCTTTTGCGACATTCTGACAAACAAAGTCAATGGGGAAGCCAGATTCACCTAACCAGGTTACTAACTTACCAATTGCAATGATTCACTTAACAACTGAAGCAAGAAATGTCATAAAATGGGGCAAAATTCACTTAATAAATGTCTCACTTAACAACAGAAATGTTGGGCTCAGTTGTGGTTGTAAATTGAGGACTACCTGTAATCTCCTTTATTAGAAATTGATTAGAGGATTTATTTAAAATCACCATAAAATATGGTATTATAATTCAATTTGCTGAACAGCAGAGGTGTTTACTTCCCTTCTCCTCTTCCCAATTCCCTATTTGGCTTGCAAGAGTTTTGTTTGATTTTTAATTGAAACTGAGCTCAAATCTCAATTTTCCAAAAAAGCAAAGTATTTGTGTGCTCATTATAAGAATTACATTCTCCTTTGACCTGGGTGCGCATATTTAAATGCTCATGTGAGGGATTATTTCATGATACCTCAATAGGTACACTATCACTATGCAGTACAGGGAAGAACCAGTTAGCCTCCTGTAAAACAGTGATGGCAGACCAATGCAATTCATGCATAATTAATGTTTTATTTTAATATCCACTCTATGAAAATGCATAGAGACATAAAAGAACAACAAAATATTTCCCTTAAGTAAGATCTTGGGAAAAACTGCAGCTATATTATAGATCACACTTACCAATCCTTAAGTTTAGTTCTTCATATCAGACTGAAAAGATTTTTTTATTATAAGTAGACTCATAGGGAACTGACACCAATTTGAGTTGACTGTGTAAATGATAGTGGGTTATCTGGACAACGTGTATATCTCTAGAACAGGAGTATCAAACTCAATTTCATTTAGGGCCATTGTGTTTAACCTCGGGGGATTGGGTGGACATGATCAGGGTGAGTGCGGCCAGCATGACATCACTCATGTTGGGGGGGGCACCTATGGTAGCCAGCAAAGACAGGCTCCCAAGCTCCATTTTCGGCTGGAATGGCCTCCTGCAACCCTCTGCCAGCAAAAATGGGGAGCTGTGCGCACCGCTTGCGAGTTCCAATTTTGCTGACAGAGGCACCAAAGGCTGGTCCTTCACTGTTTCCAGGGTGCCCCACGGGCCAGATCTAAGCACCCTGTCTGTTTCTCATTCATGACATACTAAAGAAAAAAAGGATGGCGAACCTATGGCATGCGTACCACAGGTGGCACATGGAGCCATTTGTCAGGGCATTGCACTGACAGCTGGCCAGTGCGCATGCGCACTGTTGCCAGCTGACTTCAGCCTTTTTTGAAGCCATTTTTCACCCTCCCCAGGCTCCAGAGGCTTTATAGGAGTATGGGGAGGGCAGAAAGAGCCGCCCCCCTCCCCGGAGGCCCTCTGAAGCCTTCCCTGAAGCCTCTGGAGTGGAAAAAACTGGCCCTATGGGCAAACAGAAAGTTCGGGAATGGACTTCCGATTTGCTCGTCGGCTTAAACCGACCCTCCAAGCAAACCAGAAGTGACTTCTGGTTTGCTCGTAGGGTCCTTTTTAGTCCTCCTGTCCCTGAAGCCTACGGACGGCTTAAACTGACCCTATGAGCAAACCGGAAGTGACTTCCACTCTGGAGTGCAAAAAACTGGCCCTATGGGCAAACAGGAAGTTCGGGAATGGACTTCCGGTTTGCTCAGAGGGTCATTTTTTGCTCCTCGGAGGTTTCAGGGAAGCCTCCTGAAGGTCCCTGAAGCCTCTGGAGGGCCTCCGGGGGGGCGGGGAGGCTGTTTTTGCCCTCCCCAGGCTCTGGAGTTTGGGGAGGATGAAAAAAGCATGGAAAATGGGTGAGCGCCACTCATGCATGCATGCACACTGGGGGGTGTTGCACGTTGCATTATGGGTGTGGCATGCCCACACACAACACCCTGCGCTCCCCCCTTTATGGCACGCAAGCCAAAAAACAGTTCGCCATCACTGCACTAGACCAACCTTACTGATAGCATTATATTGTAGCGAAAGATAGAAAGGCAGTCAACTCCAATGGTTTTGTGTAGTCATTTGAGGAAAACAAGGATTTTTAAATTGAATTTTGATTCAGGAAATAAGAATTGGTGTCCTGCTATATTTTGAATTCCATAAATTTGCATTTATTTTTGTATTTACAGGCTTCATTCTCATTCAGTTATCAAAGCTTTAGTACTCTTCATTTTATAAAATTAAAGGTATATTGTTGAGGGAGGGAGGGGGGAGAGAGAACGGGGGAGAGAATCAAGGACTATACCAGTTGTCCTTCACTTATGACCACAACTGAGCCCAAAATTTCTGTTGCTAATTGAACCGTTTGTAAAGTGACTTTTGCTCTATTTTACATCCTTTCATTACAGTTGTTAAGTTAGTAACATGGTTGTTAAATGAATCGTGCTTGCCCATTGACTATGCTTGTCAGAGGTCACAAAAGATAATCACATGATGCCAGGACATTGCAACCATTATAAATATGAACCAGTTGCCAAGAATCCGAATTTTGATCATGTGGCCATAGGGATGCTGCAACAGTTCTAATTGTGAAAAATGGTCATTAGTCACTTTTTTCAGTGTCGTCGTAACTTTGAACAGTCACTAATTGAACTGTTGTCAGTTAGGACTGTAGCTAGCTCTCCTTTTCTCTTTCTATACTGGACCACTTATTTTCTTCACAATCAAAATAATATAAAATAATTCTTTCTTGTGATATTTTCTTGACAAGAATGTAAAAAAATATCTTGCATAAGGAATTAAGCCAAAATGTTTTGCTACCGAAGCATGACAGTCCTTCTGGAAATAGAAATTGCATAAAATGCAATGCCATTTCAGTCTGTAGCTGCAAAAGTAAAACAGGCCTGGTACCCTTAACTAATCACTTCATAAAAAGTATGTCTCAAATATTTTTCTCTGTTAATAGGATGGTAGAGATAGGTATTTAGGAGAAAAATGCACACTGGAGAGTCAAACAATAATGAATTTCAATATATTTTTACTCATTGTTTGATTTTTTTTCTCCCTATAATTATCTTGCATTACAAAAAATTATGCTTATAACATTTTTTCAGTCTTTACTTGTTGACTATAAGTAGAAAGAAATATGCAGATATCTATTTAGAATTACAACCCCCTCAGTATTGGTAATTTGCAGGATTCTGTCTACAACCCAGCTTCATGTGTCCTTCTGCCCCGCACTGCAAACAATGGGAGCAATGCTCCTGGGGTCATCCCTCCCAGTCCCATTGCTCGCACTTATGCCAATGCCCTGGGAATCGGTATCCACTGGGTCTTGGGTTATTATTTATAGTGGCAAAAATTTGAAGTTCTTCCTGCCTCTCTTCCCTCCTTTTCCTTTTCCTTTCCCTTTCTTTTCTTTCTTACCTTTTTTCCTTTTATTCCTCTTTTAACTTGTCCCTTTGGTCATATATGAAGTTTGCGATCCTGCGCAACTCCAAGATTTCTAATGTGGACCAATTTGAGACAACATGCTGGAAATGCTCACAGATATCATTGGCTGATTGATTGACAAATGCCAAGGCTAGTATCTTCTGGTCTTTCTGGTAGTTGAGGTCTAGGTGGGTATATGTAGCAGCTGCCTCTGATAAATGTACCCAAAAGGCACCCGGATTTTCTACTTCTCTCTGGGTTACCCTCTGGAATTCAGCCCAACTTAAAGGTTTTTTTCCTATTTCTTCTAGGGCCACTAATAGATTTTTTTCTTTCCTCTACTGTATTCGTCCCAATTATTGGCATCATTGTAGTCCCAATCAGGGCAGTGTAAGGGCCAAGCAACTCTTGGTCGGGCTACTTGCCCAGGTGCTGCTATGACGGGTCACTTGGCCACTAACTCAGTTGTTTCACACTCTTTAAGAAGCTTGTCTTTTGTCAGGAAGACGTGTAACAACTGAGTCATGTCTCTCCATGAGGGGTTATAACTTTCTACTATGGATCTTAGGGTCCGCATGTCCCTCTTCCAGATCACTAGATCTGAGGCAGAAAAGGGGGTATGTGTTAGCACATACTCCAATTGACCCATTTCTCCCTAGCATGGGCTTGCTTAGCAAGGGAGCCATAAATAGCAGCAATAGCAGTAGACTTATATACCGCTTCATAGGCCTTTCAGGCCTCTCTAAGCGGTTTACAGAGAGTCAGCATATTGCCCCCAACAATCTGGGTCCTCATTTTACCCACCTCGGAAGGATGGAAGGCTGAGTCAACCCTGAGCCGGTGAGATTTGAACCGCTGACCTGCTGATCTAGCAGTAGCCTGCAGTGCTGCATTTAACCACTGCGCCACCTTGACGTATCCCTATTTCTTACTTCTCAGGCTAGTCCTCTGTTTTCTCTACTGTTTTTCCTACCAGGGAGTCCTTAATCCTAGCTAGCTCAGACCACCAGTACCAGTAGGGTAGGTGACTGGATTTAATTCTAAGTCTAAGTGCTTTCAAAAGTTTAAAATTAAATGAACCGCTTTTTGGCCAAATTGGTCTCCAGGTTTCGTCCTTGAATAAAGCCCATTTCTCACATATATTTTTTTTTGCTTTTCTTTTTTTTCATACCAGCCAGGACAGGCATTTGTTTTTCATCCCAGGCCCCCAAAGGTTTTTTTTTTTCGTGGCTGCCCTCAAGCTGCCGCTTCCCATGATCCCGCTCAGATGTGGGGCTCATGTCATCTCTGCTATCTGTTCCCCTCTTTTAATTCTGTGCCCTTTTGCAGAGACTTTTTCATGCTCAAGGAGGGACTTCTTCGTGCCATACAGAGGGACTTTTTCATGCCCTACTGAGGGACTTTTTGTGTTCCCCTCCTCCGGGGGAACATTGCGCCCCTTTGCACAGGGTCTTTCGTGCTCTTACTTACAGGGACTTTTTACCAGTTTTTGAGTCCTGGGGAAAGACTTGGGAGGACCGGCTACCTTCGCACAGCTTCCCAGGAGGGGTTCTGTCAGCAGCGGATATGCGCACCTCCTCTTTTCCTCTATCTCTCTGCTTTTCTGGGCTTTTCCTATACTTGACGGTTACCCTGGGATTTCCCTTACCCGGCTCGCTACCTTTTAATACCTTCACTCGTTGCCTGCCCGGCCCGAATGGAGTGGAGGAAAGAGGCCTACTTTCCTGTTGGTAGTAGGAAGGAGGATCAGGAATTGGGGGGGGGGGACGAAATAGGCTTACCTTCCTGTTGGTGATAGGAAGAAGGATCAGGAATGTGGGGGGAGACAAAAGAGCATACCTTCATATTGGTAGTAGGAAGGAGGATCAGGAATGAGGGGAGGAAAGAGGCCTACCTTTCTGTTGGTGGTAAGAAGGAAGTATCAGGAATGGGGAGGAAGAAGAAAAGAGGCCTACTTTCCTGTTGGTGGTAGGAAGGAATGATCAGGAATGGGGGAGGAAAGAGGCCTCTGTTGGTGGTAGGAAGGAAGTATTAGGAATGGGGAGGAAGAAGAAAAGAGGCCTACCTTCCTGTTGGTGGTAGGAAGGAAGCATTAGGAATGGGGGGAGGAAAGAGGTAGGAAGGATTGTCGTCGTCGTCATCATCATCATCATCATCATCATCATCTTAAATTTATAAAAGCTACCTACTCTCATAGACTTTGGGTGGCTACAAGTGAAGTAGAAAACAATAAAAATAATTAAAAACATGGAACCCCACAGTCAATTTTATGAAAGCAATCATAAAAGTAGCAAACAAAACCAAACAGAGGCCCCACAAACCCACCAACCTATGACAAAATCTTTTTGAAAACCCAGAGGAGAGGGGGCTATTCATTTCTTGGTGGGTCGGTAGGGTATGCTATTCCAGAGAGCAAGAGCCGTGGTAGATCCCTATCAGAACTAAAGGGCCTTGGTATCTTCAAGAAGAAAAGTACTATAGGAACAATAGAAGTTAGCAAATCTTGCTCCACCCTACCTAATACCCAAAATTAATACTGAAAAAATTTCTTGATGAATGTCATTCTCTTCAATCCCTTTTGAGTTTGTGAGCTATATTCATAAGAATTTCAAAAGCATATTATGATTTGATTAATTAAGCATGATGTGTAGTTAATTAGAATTATGTTCTAATATTGGCCTTTTAGCAATCAGTGCTTTCCTTA
The DNA here is from genome assembly GCF_009769535.1 of Thamnophis elegans. Lineage (NCBI taxonomy): Eukaryota > Metazoa > Chordata > Lepidosauria > Squamata > Natricidae > Thamnophis > Thamnophis elegans. Next base: position 53,175,577 of record NC_045549.1, read on the forward strand.
TTGAGCACAAGGAATTTTAATATGAAAATATGCACATAGAAAAGAACTATTTTAAGAATATTAATTTCAGTAAGAGGGAGTAAAAAGATAAATTTTATCTCCTGCATAGTTATTTTATTGGTGTCATTGTTTCTTTTTAATTGGATTCAAAAATTAATAATACATATACAAAAATTATTTCCAAGAAGTGTTAGCCTACTTATTTGCTGTCATAAATATATAGTGACCTTTAATTGTCTCTTAGACTAGCAGTCTTCAAGAGGAGCAAGAATTATGGGAATTCTTTCAGGCTTTTATTTATACCAAGTTTTATTTTGGCCAAGAGCCAGTTTGCTGTAATGGTTAATGTATCAGACCGGAAACTGGAAGTCCTTATCCTGACAAAGGCATGAAGCCAGCTGGGTAACCTTGGATCAGTTACTCTCCGTCAGTGCTAAGAAGAAGACAATGGCTCAACACTTTTGAAAAATCTTGTCAGAAAACTTCAGGGATTTCTCCGGATAGTCTCTGAGATTAGAACAAAATTAAACAGAAGAGAAAAATATTCTTTAGCCAAACTAGCTTATCATAATTTTTACCAATTGGTAGGGAGTGTCCTGTTTTAACTGAAAATTAAATGGGATAATTCTCCACACAAAGCATATTACCTACTACCTAATAACATTTTCATTCTCTATAGGCTGTGAATCATAAAAGTAGAAAGATTAAGAAGAATCCAATAATGAAATTCGAGAAAATAAATTATGACTTGACTTGAAATAGACTTTGCCAATGTATTTTATTGGCTGAAACAGAGCATAAACAGCATGCATCACACATGCCCTGCAAAACAAGATATATGTTATCAAAGCTTGTCAGAAGTTTACAGCATAGAATCCCTTAAATCCCATGTAGATATTTCAATCAATATTAATATAGCAATGATAAGAAATATATAAATAAATAATTTTTCTTTCTATACTGCTATGCATCACTAACCTGAGTTATCAGTCAAGCTAACGGTGGGAGAGACAGTTCCTCAAATAATGCATGATCGAGAAAGGAGTTTAAAGATCAATACCAGCACTTTGAACTGGACTGCAAAACAACCTACCAACCAATGCAGCTCACCAAGCACAGGTATAACCTGTGTTCCTCCAGAATTACAAATAACTACTCATGCTGTTTTTGCATCAGCTGATTTTTCTAGATACTCTTTAAGGGCAGTCCACATAGATCCGGGAAGGTGAACCTATGGCACGCATGCCACAGGTGGCACACAGAGCCATTTGTCAGGTCATGCGAAGCATTGCCCTGTCAGCTGGCCAGCGTGCATGTGCATGCTGGCAAGCTGAGTTCAGCCTTTTTAAAGCCATTTTTCGCCCTCCCCAGCCCCCAGAGGCTTTATAGGAGCCTAGGGAGGGTGAAAAAAAGCCCCCCTGCCCCTCCCGGAGGTCCTCTGGAGGCTTCAGGAGCTGTGCAAAAATGGGATTCCAGTTTGCTCATAGGGTCGTTTTTTGTCCTCATTAAGAATTTTCCCTGGGTTACTATTCCTCAATTAAACATCACAGGAATATAGGAAGCTTTTTCAGATCATAAAAAAAGAATCCAAATAAATTAAAAATAACTGTGTGGGGAAAAATAACTTCAAGAAACTAGAAAATATTCTGGAACATGTGGAAGTTTTTCATTGGTGAGCTTACAAGAAACATTTATAATGAGATTGTGGCCAAAAAAGTATTCATTTAAAGTACATGGAACATAATTAAAAATTCTACTCCCTGGGTTACGGATTTCAATAATAAGTTAAAGTGAATGTATCTGTTTCTTTATCAGAAGTAAATCAACTTTCTTGTTTGGTTTAGGACAGACAGCTCTCTTAGTTATCTTGTTATGAGGAACATATTAGGGGAGATTCCCATATTGTGGGATACTATGACTGGAAGCAAGAATACAAATACAAATATAGATTCTTCCTTCCTTCTTATGGGATCAAAGAAAAAGGATACATTTATGAAAAGGGCTGGTCTTTGTGACATCTTTCACTTATCTACCCAGTCAAGAGACAGGCAACCTGCTGCCTCACAACTTCATGCTGTTCTCAGCCTAATCTGAAGCCTCCTGTGCTGGATATTCTTATGGTAACAGATGCTGGTCCATTACCCTGTTATCTTCTACTTAGATTAAAAGAAAGAAGGCATGACAAATGATTCTATAGTGCAAGGGCTTTATAAAAAATAATAGTTCTTACTTTTACATCCCTTGGATGTGATAACCTACCATCACTACTTATATACTTATATAAGAGTGATTTGCAGTGAATTATGTTGATGTTATATCTGGAGAGCCAAGATGCCTCTTATGGAAAGATCAAATACATCTGTTTGGAATCCTATTTTGATTTTTACACATTAGGTTGTGTCAATATCTTACATACTGCCACTTAGTCTGGGTAGGCATGGAAAAATGTTTGATCTGATTTAAAAAAAATATTTTATTAGATCCTTTTCACCTGTTGTGAACTACCCAGAAACTGAAATCCTGTTTGATAACTGAGTTATGTATTCAGCTTCTGTATTTCCTTCATCATGCTTACAGCTGCAAAGACTACTCTTCCATTCAAAACACAGGACAAGACTGAATGATGAATTATTATTTGACATACAGAACATCCTTCCTAAGCAAAATTTTCTTTCTATTAGTCAGATAGGCAGTAGATTTGTGATTGATGTGTCAAGAGAGCAAACCAAGCTAAAAAAAAACAGATTTCACCCTTTCAAGCTATGCATATTTCATTTGCCAAAAAATAAAACGTTTCACATGGAAAATAGGATACCAGTGGATGATAAAATAAATATATTTGTATCTATAACCTATATAAAAAATCTGAATTGTTCTAGCTAGAGAGAACGCGGGCAGACAAACTGAGGTGAGCCAGCACTTCGTAAACACTAACAGTTTAACAGTTCGTAATGCTAACAGGTTGCCAACGTGGCAATTCACAATGTGCACGTCTTAGCTAACCAGCAACAGCAGAGCCCTGTTTGACAGCTCTTTATATATGCTGGCTGTCAAACAGTTAGCCAATCAATGCGTGACAATGGTCTGGGTTTCAGCAGTTGCCTCATCAAGAGAATGCAGCAAGTACTGCACCACGGGGACAGGGTATGTGCTCTGCTGCAATGCTCTGTTCAGCGTGCACGTATAGTCAGCACATATGCGCAGAGACCCATCACTCTTAATTAGGGTCACAATAGGTGTTTCCCAATGAGCATGTTCAATAGGTTCTAACACTCCTTGAGCCAATAACATGTCTATTTCCACATCAACCTTAGGCTTTAATGCAAAAGACACTCTGTTAAGGCATTGCGGCGGAACCTGGGGATTTAGATTAAACGAAATGGGGGTGCCTGTGTATCTCCCTAGGCCTTCCCCAAAAACCTCTGGGAATTCCTTAATTAATAGTTTGAGGTATGGGTTGCATTGAATCTGATCAATTCCAGTCACTCTCAACCCCGGTACCTCAAACCATTCCAAGCCCAATAGGCTTGGTCGTGGTCCCTGAACTATAATTAAAGGCAATTTCCTGGAAAACTGTTTAAATGGCACCCTGCAAAGGTATTTGCCCAGGACCAAAATGGGGTTTCCCTGGAAATCTCTTAGTTTCAATAAACATGGTCTCAACCGATTCTGAACCAAAATAGGCATAAGTCTTTTAGCAGTTGTCCAAGACACTATAGAGACAGCTGACCCTGTGTCTACCTCCATAGGGCAGGGCTGCTCCTCCAATTTAACCGTTATAAAAATTTTCCCCCTTGGGCTATATGTAATCTGGTCAACTTTGGTCTCCTGTCTGTCCTCATTGACAGAGAAGCACAATTCACTTTTCTTGAGAGGAGACGCCTTAGCAAATCTGGAAAGCTTCCTGTAATATTGTCTAGGGCTGGGGGAGGTACACTCTAAGGCACTACTACGAGGAGCAGCTGCCCTGCAGACCTTGGCTAAGTGACCATGTTTCCTACAACAGAGGCAGATTGTGTTTTTAAAACAACAATCTGCTCTAACATGTTCTCCTTTGCACCCAGGGCAGTTACTACTGGCAATTGGGAGCTTACCCTGCTGACCTCTGGCCTGCTCCGCCTTCAACCAATGAACCTTGTTGTCATCAGTAAACAAGCCTTCTGGGCTGGCATCTTCATAATGCACATCTAACTGTTGTCCCAAGAATTGAGGTTTGGATGATCTTTGAATTTCTTCTGTCAATCGCATTGATAGTTCCATTGCTCTGGCTTCACTTAGCGCGGTCTGAAGATCTAATTGTGGTTTAACCAGGAGGTTGCGCTGTATACGGTGGTCTCACACACCACCAACGATCTGGTCCAGAAGGACCTCATCTAAATCTCGAAAGTTGCAATGTAAAGCAGCAATCTTCAAAGCAGCCACATACTCATTAATCGTTTCTCCTTCCCGCTGGCTTCTCCTATGAAAGGCATGCCGGCGGGCTGTTCAAGATGGTTTGGGGGCATAATGGTTTCTTAGTTTTGCCATTAACACATCCCATGCAACAGTGTGTATGAATTGGGGTGCTACTAACGTGTCCGCAATGTTAAACATTTCTGTGCCACACAAATTTAAAAAGCACTACTTTTTTCAGCTTTCAGATAAATCGGTGTGGTTGTTAGCTTCTAAAAAACATTCAAAGAGGGATATATAAGAGTCTCATGTCTCTGTGCTCCATTAAAAATTGCTAACATGTTCATTGATGCCATCCTGAGATAACTTGTTGGCTTAGTTGAACGTTCGGACCACAGTCCATGTTCTTGTGACTTCACTCAACCTCTCGTCGAGTGAGTTCCTCTGAGGGAATTCAGCTCTGTGACTCAGCTCTGTGTTAGTGACCCTTGTCAGCTCTGCCTGGGCTCCACCTCAGTATTCCACCTTTGTTGCCAATGTTCTAGCTAGAGAGAATGCAGGCGGACAAACTGAGGTGAGCCAGGACTTCATAAACGCTAACAGTTTAATGCTAACAGGTTGCCAACATGGCAATTCACAATGTGTGGGTCTTAGCTAACCGGCAATAGCTGAGCCCTGTTTGACAGCTCTTTGCCGGCTGTCAAATAGTTAGCCAATCAGTAGCAAGAACAGCGCCCCCTAGGCAAATGGACTGGAGGGAAAACTATAGAACGTAGCATGAATTGTCTGTACCATCCTCTAAGTATTACGTAAATCTTGGATAATGAAATAAAGTGAAGATGAGAATCTCACATTATGCTTTTTTTCTGCAGACATTTCAAAGAACCATCTCTAGTAGTACTAAAAATACAAGAACGTATTTTATATATGCACAGTGCTGACCACCTCCTGATAGTTACTAAGCAGATCCTTCAAAGGTCTTTCATGTTTCTTAACCCAGAAAAGGATATATACAAGCACTAGATTGATTTTTTTAGAGCAAAAATCTCTTTATATTGTTCCTGGGCTTTAAGTACCATGTGAAAAAAAACCCCAAAGATTTCTCAAGTTGACCATCTGACACTTATTTTGTGTGTGCATGTGGCATAGATGAGATATTTTGTGGGTGTTAAAAATATGTCATTTTGTGAGCAACAGCGCTGAAGTAGTTTGTCATTGCCTGATTTTGTAAATTATGTTCGTGTGCGTTTAATGGTATTAGTCAGATCAGTCGATGTTACTGGATGGATTATAGTAGGGAAGAGACTGAAACAGGTATTTTGGTTTTTGACAATTGTTTATCAATAAAGAAGTTTTCTTTATTTTTTTCCCTTTATTTATCCCATCTGCACTCCAAATGCAGTCAGCTAAGTTTTCTTAAACTTAAGTTTAAGAAATTATTTTTAATTATTTTTTTCTTAATGAGGTTTTACAGATTAACAGAACTAAACATCTTGATTCCATTTAGTTCTTTTAAATTCTATTTGCCAGATATTTTTAAAGTTTCATTTCTTCAACAGACAATACTGTATTGTGGTCACATTATTTGTGCTCACTGTAGAAAATTGTCTCACTAATTTTATTGTGTTCTATGTGAAATGACTGAAAAATTCCCTTGAACTGCCAAAATAGCTTACATTACAATTTCTTCTAGAGTAGAGAAATTACATTTTCAATTTGACTTGCTCCTAACCTTTTTAGGGTGACTTTACCAATATTCAATAGACATTTATAATGTTTAAATTAAATCAAGTCCAAGTCATGTGGGTTATGGCTATTGCAGCATTTTGCCATGAAATTATTATCATACAATAATAACTGAACTCTGACATCTTGGTTTCACTGCTGAATCATAAAAATTGTTGCCCATGAAAATATCATTTAGTATGAATGAGGTTATAACAAGCATATTCCAGTACCTTACAGAATACAAAGATGGAAGGGACTTTGGAGGTTTTTGAGTTCAACCCACTGCTCAAGCAGGAGATTCTATACCATTCTAAACAAATGGCTGTCAAATCTCTTCCTAAAAACTCCATGGATGGAGCATCGTAACTTCTGGAGGCAAGCCATTTCACTGATTAATTGTTCTCACAGTCAGGAAATATCTCCTTAGTTCTAGATTGGATCTCTCCGTGATAAGTTTCCATCTGTTATTTCTTGTGCTGCTCAGGTACTTTAAAGAATAGGTTGATCCCCTCTTCTCTGTGATAGTCCCTCAAATATTGTAAAACTGCTATCATGTCACCCCTAGTGTTTCTCTTGTTAGATTAGACAGTTCCTGCAACTGTTCTTCATATGTTTCAGCCTCCAGTGCCCTAATCAATTTTGTTGCTCTTCTCTGAACTCTTCCTAGAGTCTCAACATCATTTTTGTATCTTGGTGACCAAAACTGGATGCAGTATTTATTTGTTTGCTTGTTTATTGTTTGTAAAATTTATAAGTATTCCAAGTGTAGTTTTACCAGAGCAGTATAAAATGGTACCAACATTTCATGTGATCTTGATATTTTTCCTCTGTTGATGCAGCTTAGAATTCCATTGACTTTTTTTGGCAGCTGCAGGACACTGCTGACTCATATGTAAATAGTTTTCCTAGAATCCTTTCACACTTACTGTTGTTGAGCCAGGTATCATTTATTCTGTACCTATATATTTCATTTTTTGTCTGTAAGTCTAACACCTTATTTTTCTCATCACTTAATTGCATTTTGTTGGATAGGTCCCAATGTTCAAGTCCATCAAGATCCGTCTGGATTTTCAGCCTATCTTCTGGAATGTTGGCTATTCCTGCCAGTTTAGTGTCGTCTACACATTTGAAGGATTCCTCTTCTGTCCCCTCATATAAATTGTTTATGTTGAAGAGTAGTGGGCCTAAGACAGAATCTTGGGGTACCCCACAGCATGCTTCCTTCTATGTAGATGTAGTTCCATTTTGGACTACACATTGAGTGTGGTTGGTCAGCCAATTATCAATCCATCTGGTGATGATGCTATTTATTCTCATCTTACCAAGAAGTAAGTTGTGATCTACTTTGTCAAAAGTCTTATTAAAGTCCAAGTATACTATATCTAGAGCATTTGGTGGTTCCCTAATTTAATCACTTTGTCAAACAATGCAATAAGCTTTGTCTGGCATGATTGTTTTTTCAAACCTATGTTGGCTTCCAGTAATAGTGTTCATTGTTTCTAGGTGTTAACAAATCTGTTGGTTGATTATCTTTTCCAGGATCTTCCAAAATATTGATGTCAGGCTGATAGGTCTGTAGTTGTCTGGATCCAATTCCCCCCTCCCTTTTAAAGCTGGAAACCACATCAGCTCTTTTCAAGTCCTCTGGTTGTTCCCCAGAGTTCCTGAAGCTCTGAAAGATAAGGTTCAATGATTCCAAGATCATATCTGCCAGCTCCTTCACTCTGGGATGTAATCCACCTCGTCTTAGTGGTCTAAACTTGTCTAGGGTGGACAGGTATTGTCTTACCATTTTCTTGCATATTTTGACTTGTATTCCTAATCTGGCTTTTACGGTTTTGCTTTTGATAGTTTGGACTGTTTTTTACTTTTGTGTAAAGACAGATTGTGCAAAGAATGAATTAAGCAGTTCTGTTTGCTCCCTGTTGCCTGTCATCTCCTTGTCATTTTCTCCCATTAGCGGATCAATTGTTTTCTTGATTTATTTCTTGGTATTTTACATGTTGAAATAAACTTTCAAAATTATTTTTGATATTTATTGCAAATCTTAATTCATTCTGAGACTTAGCTTTCCTGATTTCATCTGTACAGATTTGGGCTATATGCTGGTATTCTGCTTTGGTTATATATCTCTTTTTTCATGATAATCCTTTTTGTATTTCAGTTTGTCACAGTTCTTTATGCAACCATAAACACTCTCTTATTTTTATTTTTCAGTGGTATTGTGTTAGACTGCACTTTTATAATCTCATTTTTCAGTGTTTATTAAGCTTGAATTGCTTTCCTTTTTAAGATTTTCATCTAGGGAATTCTTCTCAAGCTCTCTCTATGTTTGTTGAAATCAGCTCTTTTAAAGTCTAAGACACTAATTTGACTTTGTTCTATTATTTGTATCTGCAATATATTGAATTCTAATATGACATGGTCATTTTCCACCAAAGTTTCTGCAATTCAATCTCCTCTATTATTCCATGTTTGTTAGTAAGAATTAAGTCCAGTACAGCTGATCCAAAAGTTCTGACTTCAGACAATATTTGAATACCAGGACCCATATACCATATATTTCAGAATATAAGACACACCATCCCCCCCTAAAAGAGGGTGAAAATGTGGGTGCATCTTATACACTGAATGTAGCCTACCCACCCACCCACTGGCCCCCATCCTTTGGCCTCTGCCCCTCAGCAATTTACCTCCTTGCAGCAAATGGAGAAAATGGGGCTTGTGAAGGCAGCAATAGGCTATGGCAGATGATCATTGGGAGGCCTGTGCTTAAACTGAAATTGAAAATGAAACTTGTTGTTTGCTGCAAGGAGGCAAATTACTGGGAGGCAGAGGCAGATTTGGTTTTCTTCTAATCAGGCTAAACTGAAACAGGCTGTTTGCTGCTTGCCTGCAAGGAGGTAAGTCAATAACTATAAATGCCCATAGAATGTTCAATTATTAGACTTATTTTTTAAAGACTGCTTTATTATCGTTCTAGACAACTTAACAAAATGAAGACACTTTTTAAAATAAATGCTTGATCTGAAGAGGCCCAGTGCTATTGTATCTTCTTTTAAATAGCAGAGAATTATGTATATTTCCAGAAAGCCACATCAATTTTAACAGCATCTGTACAAGTATAATCTGAAATATAACACCACAAACAGTGTATATCTTCTGTACTGTTTGCTGTTTGCTGCAAGGATGCTAATTGCTGGGAGGCAGAGGCAGATTTTTTGTCCCTTGTTTTCCTCCCCAAAACTAGGTGTGTCTTATACTTCAGTGCATCTTATACTCCAAAACTTATGGTAATTTTTCTTGTTCAAAGGTTTAGAAAATAACCTCAAACATAATATGGCAGAAATGAGGATTGGGAACATGGAATTGTAATGGAAATGAAAAGATTTATATTTTTAGTTAAATGATATGTATTACAGACTTTTAGTATTATGCTCCTAACAATTATGTTTTGTTCTGAAATGGTATAAAGTTTATTTAAAAAATACACATTGCATATGAAAATGAAGGATTCTTTGTAAAACAATGCACTCTTTAGGACTGGAGGAAAAAACAAGTTTTGTGATGTAAAATGACAGTTTGCTGTACTTTAAAACAAATAGAGCGCACTTCCCTTAAGGTTGATTTTGAAATAAATGTACAAATGCAACTGTCATATGATTCCTCTAATGTTATTTTTCCCCATGTTCAAGAAAGCTTAAAATAATCATGAGGAAATGCAGAAGGCAGCTCCTGTTCTATTATTCTGTATGTTGTTTCTTATCATCTTTCCAGATACTCATGGCAAATATATTCAGGCCATCATCCAGTCAGTTGAATGTTGTTATAATACGCTGACTAGAATTCTCAAACTGACTAATTGTCACTTTATGTGTCTCAGTTATCATCGCTGCAATATTTTTAAATAAAGAATTGAATCTGGATTCAAAGTATTATTTATTTAGGTTTTCCTCATTTTATCCTCAATACTTATAAAGCATTGTGAATCTTGACAAGAATGTTCCTTATCTTATCTTTAATTTGGTATTAGTTCTATCAGTCTTATTTTGCAGAAGACAAATAGCGGTCTTAGATCAGCTTACTATCAATAAAGTTTTAAACTATCTGATTTGTTGCAAGAAGAATTTGGATAGCTTATAAATGGCAAAATCATCATATTTAATTAAAACTTCTGATCATACAGTAAGCATAACAATGCAAAAAGAAAAAGCAACTAGAAAATGTGTAATGAGCAGAACATTTTCAAGAACTTTTTATTTTTTTATTTTTGAAACAACAAACAAAAGATAAACAAAACATATAAAACATAGAACCTTCAACTGTTTCATATAGCGTGTCGTTTGGTTACAGGTTTTTGTGCATCTCCATTCTCATCACTCACAATTGTATATCAAATCACAAATTATCCATTGAATAAGCATAAATACATTATTATCATTGTATAGTCATTGTACCACTAAGATTGTTATTCCTTCATTTTACAAAAAATATTCTAGGTATTGGGTTCGTAAATATAGCATCATTATACATCAATTGTTCCACACCAATTGTTATTCCTTCATTTAAAACAAAATGTTCTAGATATTAAAATCATACATACAACCTCATTCCATTGCCTCCGATTATACTATTTAACAATACTAAGCTTTTGTGGTATCTCATATCATTCTATTGTTCTTAAATATATAAAGAGGCCCTCCAACCTTTTCCATTACCATAGTTTTTTATCTAACTGTTGATAAAACAAATCCCATACCTTGTAGAATTGTTCTTCTTGTTCTCTAATTTCAAATGTCAATTTACTCATTTCAGCACAATCCATTATTTTTTGAATAATTTCCTCCTGCTTTGGTATTTTCTCATTCTTCCAATTTGGAAGAACGAGAAAATAACATTTTCAAGAACTTTTATAGTCTTTCAACATCATCATAATTTTGACTGGTCATTGCAAAATTGATTGGTTAGTGAGGACTACTTGTAGTGGCAAATCTGATATATGTTTCTTTTTCCACCATTGATAATATTCATTTAGACAACTTCCATGTACTTTTCCTTGATGCCTTAATAGTTTCTAAATACTCGGGATACAGCCAAGAAAATTTAGCATTTAAAAATATACTATAATTGATTCAAATATCAATCCTGTTTTCACTCAAAAACATAATAATAATTAGTAATTATGGATTAATTTTTCAGCTCTTTATCTCTAAAAGCAAGGCGAACCATGTTAAACATTCTGTGAGGCACTGAATATAATTAAAGTAATTTTAGTTGTATTAACCTAATTTTTAATCTTAGGAACGAATTTATGTCATGTAATCCTCTCTTCAATTGTTTTACTAGGACAGGTATTTAAGATCATTTCAAAGTTTATATAATTAACAATGCTACAATCAATTTTAATACCTTTCTTCAATTTCCTGTAAAATATGTGTCTGTTGCCTTTTTCTATTTTTGAATATTGTTAGCTGTCCAGGGTCATGAGTTTGAGATGGCAGCTATATCAATTGAATAAATAAACAAATTTCTGCAATGGAAATCCTGCAGGGTATCCATGGAAAAGGAATTGTTACAGGAATATCCTGTAACTTTAATAATAATTATAGGATAAAAGGTCTCCAAAATATTAATCAACCTTGGAATTATACTCATTTGAATCGTAATTATTTTATATTAGATACCTAAACAAATTCTAGACTCAAATTTGGAGAGTTTAAGTAACTTCTAACACATAAAAATGTAACAATATTAAAGTTAATTGTACATTTATGCAGCCAAAGAGCAAATAGCTTTTAATATTTGAATTAAATATAAATTTCCTAAAATAATTCCAAGAAGACAATGAAAAGTAGAGAATTTTAGTTATACATAATACCTGATATAGCATGCTTCTTCAATCTTCATGATAAGTTATGTTAATCAGAAAAACAGCCTTAGACATCTGATGCTGTATCCTGAAAAAGTATTTATTTAAAAAAATATCTTAAAGTTTATAATACTGTACATATTCCTTTGGTTAAAATATAGCTGTGTGTGTTTTGTAAACAGTAAAACTATTTGAAATGGTAGAAGCAATTACTTTAACTGTTAATAAACTAGGACCACATAATTGCTTTAAAAATATTGTGGTTAATTTAGCATTATAGCTTGCTTCCATTTACAAAATTTTAAATAACAGCAAGGTATTGGTATTTTTCTTTTATTGTAGTAATACAAAAGTTGTTTATTATTGTGATTTGGTTCTAAGCTAAGATTGCTAAATCAGTTCCAATTCTTATGAACATCTCATCAGGTAGCCTTCATTTTAAAGATTTTTTTTTATTTCAAATAATTCAGACTTGGAAATCAATTCCCCTTTATTGCATAATCCGTGAAATATGATAGGTGAAAATGTAAGTTCTTCTGAAAGAGAGTTTATTTATTAAATACTGCATACTACAAAAATATATTGAGACCTTAGAAAAAATTCAGAGAAGAGCAACTAGGATGATCAAAGCCCTGGAGACTAAAACATACGTAGGATTTAGGTTTGGCTAATCTAAAAAAAAAAAAAGAAGAGTTAGGGGTGACATGATAGCAGTATTCTAGTATTTGAGGAGCTGCCACAAAGAAGCGAAGGTCAAATTATTCTACAAATTATTTCCTTTAAAATATTTGTTTTCAAGTAGTTTTTTGGAATGAATTTAGAATACTTTGCATTCTTAATCAATACAAACAATAAATATTTTTTACATTTTATATGTTACATAATTACACAATGACTATTTCAATTGAAAAGTATCCATAAGAAATTCAGCATTTCTTTCTTTTCTTCTCTTTTCTTTTTCAAATGTGTTTTCATGATTCATTATTTCTTTAATTCTTCTTCAACTACAAATTATTGCACCATAATCATGGATGATAAGCATAAAAACTCACAAAGTCACATTTCTGAAATGTTAGGAATCACATTAAAATTCTATAAATATCTCTATTCCTATATATTGATGTTAATGGCCCCTCTTCTTTGCTTAGGATATAATTTTTAAAAGCTTCACATATTCTTGATTAAAGAGTGCCTCATTTTGAAAACTATTGTTGATGTTTTTAATGAAAAATTTTAAAAAGTGCAACACTTAGTTGAAGACTTACAGACAAAATAACTAAAGTTGCTGGGACATCTTCAACATATTGTTTTGGCTATGGACATATGAACATCCTTTAAATTCTCCGAGACTAGAACTTAGCCTACTTCTAAAGAAGCTAGTCAATAAATAAAAATGTTTTCATATATTTTTGAGTGAACCAAGTGGCTGCATGTAACAGCTTGGTACTAATTAGTTTTCCAAAGACACAAACTAAAGGTCATTTTTCAAACGCTTGGATGATCTGGAAAAAAGTTGCATTGCAAGTGCAATGATGCATAAAATCTACTTATATATTAGACAATTTATTATACCTCAATGGATTTTCAGAGAAATATAAATTTATTTGGGGAATGAATATCAACAAGATAGAGAATAATTCCTAGTATGTTTTCAGACATCATAGAAGAAAATAGAATCTATCTACTACTATAAGTCTCTTGCCTTTTTGTTTGTTACATTCAACTGGGTGAAATTGGAAGGTATAGGGAACAGTTATTGAACAAAGGTATCTCAAATCAGCTTAGGACCCATGTCTTCCTATGGGAATGAAATTTGGGAAAGTTGTGCTTGCTTCAGTGTCATTACACCTTCCAACTCTACTTCACAGAAACCCATAGGTTGCATAATGCAAATAAAGATGGGAAGGCTGCATTCCAGTAGTGGGTTTCAAAAATTGTTCGAATCTACTTTGTGGGTGTGGCCTCCTTTGTGGGAGTGGTTTGCCACCCATGTGACTGGATGGGAGTGGCTTGCCACCCATGTGACCGGATATGAAGATGCCGACAACACTTGTCAGAACCACCTTAAATTACCTCACACACAGCACTGGCATGCATAAGAATATGATGTAAACTTGTTTTTTAAAAGGCATCTTTGGTTTGCGTTAAAACAACTTCAACACACGCAATGTTCTGATTGCACCACAAACGCAGTAGTCATCCTTACCTTTCACAGAGGCACTGAGTTTTATAAATATGAGCATGATAGTGTGGAATAATCATATCCAAGGACCAGTGGTGGGTTTCAAAAAAAATTGGAACCTCTTCTGTAGGTGTGGCCTGCTTTCCGGGTCCACTGGTGGAACCTCTTCTAACTGGTTCAGTAGATTTGACGAACCGGTTCTACAGAATAGGTGCGAACTGGTAGGAACCCACCTCTGCTGCATTCCTACCTTCTTTATTGCATCCCTGACTTCTCCCTCTGTCAGCTGACAATAAGGACCAACAGGCAAGTGGTGATTGGCCATTTTGGAACCAAGACTGAAATTTGAAATGTCTTAATACTAGTTGGTGACAAAGGAAGGACAAGGAAGCGACCTGGATGTCTGGTGAGGTAAGTGGTGTGATTGATAGGTAGGTCCTCTTCCTCCCTGGAAGGAAAGAACCCTTAGGGATATGCAGGGCTGCAGTTTTCCTCCACGGCTCCCTTTCTTTCTCTCTCAATGTGGCAGGCAGTTCCATCCGAGGATGAGGGGGAGTGGCTGGAAAGTTGCCTGCAAGCTTCCAAGAATTTCACTGCAGAATGTCATTTAGCTTATCTGTTCAGGTAAGAAAGTACCCATGACAGGATGACTCACAGGGTCATTGATTGTCTAGTACACAGTAAATCTGTCCAGATCTGATATTCTGCCTTCCTGAAAAATCATAAATCTTCTGACATAACAGGTTATAAATGCTTGCAATAAATTTAACTAATATTTTTGAACTTGATAATTTGTCCTAGAAAATAGTCCCTTTAGATCTGTAACTATTTTTAGTATTGTGGTTTTATTAAATCTGAAATCTGTTCTATATTGCAAATCTTTAAATACTTTATCAGAGAGAAAAGTGAAATAGTTAAAGGGAGGAGGTTTTAAATTCTTTGCTAATTGTATAATACTGTCAGAGGTGGGAATTTTATAAAATCTTTCTTTGTTTTATTGTGGCTCCAAGGTCTCTTTGGTATAAGGACTCTGGGCTCAGAATATTATTATTAGTACCAGAACAAAATAAAATTCTTCCTTAAAAAGTTCTGTTTCTTCTTACTAAAAATCTTTATTACAAAAGCATACTCTGTGTATAGTTTTTATTATTTTATAAAAGCCTGTTGGGCATTGGAGCCCCAGTTCTGAATGTATCTTTTATCAAGATGGTTGTTTTTTTACTGTTCATTTTTTTGTTCGTTGCATTTCAGTAAACAGAGATGTGTAAGAATATCTATTCCAAAATTCTGAGCATATTTTTAAGTGGTTACATTGGCTAGTTCAAAAGAAAATATAAGCTATTTCAAATGCAAAAACATATCTGATAGTACTTTATCTATATATGATATTTAGAGCAATGGTCACTATTGACTGTTTAAAAGAGTCTTAAATTTGTGTCTACATTTATTTTAGCTATCTACACATAGAGTGTTTTTGTTACTGTTTGTTAAACAGACACTGTAGTTTATTATCTACTACTGAATATCCAACTAATATCTCAGTAGATCAAGAACTATACTTTGCCTAGTCTATTAAATTGTTCTGCTGACTATATAATATGAAATCTTGGAAGCAAGTGCTGCAATAATTTTCTGCTGCAATATTTCAGTTACAGATATTTAAATAAATATAACATTCAGTGAAAGAAAATATTTATTTCTCTAAAAATAAAAGAAACATAAACAGAATGCAATTTGAAAAACATGACACAAACACAAATACCTCCAGAATTCCTCATGATTTTAAAATAAAAATATATTTCTTGTCTTGCGAAAGGTAGTCTTTCCTCCCAAGATTCTCTCTTAATTCATATAACCAAAAGTATATTTAACCAGTTATTTATTAATTTATAAAATGTATTTGCTACCCATCTCATATTCAATGACTATGGGTGGAAACATTGAAAAACATTAAAATCACCCATTATAAAAACACAGCAAATAAAACCATTAACATATAAAATTGTGTCTACAGCTGATTTTCTATTGCAAATGTTGCCTTCTCTGCTCAGGTAGAAAAGCGTAAAGCTTCATTTCATTTGAAAGTAATTCAATTCACTTAAAATGAAATTTTAAATGAATATAGTACAGTTATATCCAGCTAAACTTTTACAGCTTTAAGTTAGTATACTGATTTTAAACACAGTCTATTTACAGACTAAGTTTTGATAAAACAAAAAGAAAAGCAATTGTTCTATAATCAAGTAATAGGATGTGGATATATATTTATTTCTTATTCATAAGAAAACCTAACCATATTTAGGCAAAGTTAACTCTGTGATACTTTAAGTAACAGCCACTTGCAAAACAGTAATGTCTTAAGAATGCATGTTAACAATTTTTTTCCACATGAAATAATCTTTGTCCAGGATTTCTTTACATATTTGTTGACCTGCAACTTCTTCCACTCTTCAATATTATTAATTCTAGTTTTTGTTCAAGCTATCTTAAAGATGACTCTAGTTAGCTTGCTGTTTTCCTTATTTACTCATCTTTCAGATTTCACTTCTTTTTTATTCCACTCCTCCCTTCCCCTCTTCCCATCTGACTCCACTTAATTTTTTAAAAAAATTAAGGCAAAGTTTTTGTCTTAATTTTGGAACAACATCTTTGTTAATTGATGTTCATAACCTGACTTAGCTTTTATGATCAATAGAGTTGGAGTTCAATGGCATTATCTAATCACAGATTCATAAAGCTGAAACTGTAAAAAGTATGGTAACGTAGTAATTTTTATTACAGTCTATTTCTTCAAGATGATTAGTGGGTTCAATCCATAATACATTAATTTATTATATTTTGCTGATAACTCAGTCTTAAAACAGAACCTCAAAACCATGTTTTTGTTTATAATTTTCAGTCATTGCTGAAAAGTATTGAAATACTGAATATACAGAGTTTATTGAAATGGCATTAAAAAAAGATTGAATCCAAATTTTGGCTAAATAGCATTTCTTGGATTAGAAAGGAAAAGAAATAGTGATTTTATCTAATTAATTCTTCAGCTTCTTATGTGCCTAAAATCTGTTTTGGTAAGTTACAACGTCTTCTACCATAATATGACTAAAGAAAAAGGTAAAAGACTCCCTGTGGGATTTTGCTCTGCTAGTTGTTGCTAGCTAGGGGGTGGTGCTCATCTCTGTTTCAAGTGCTAGTCTAAGCAATCATCTGGTCAGCATGATAATGTGGAGCATGGTTACCTTCCCAGTGAAGTGGTACCTATTAATCTATATGCATTTGCATGGTTTCAAATTGCTTGGTTGGCAAGAGCTTGGGTGAGGACAGGCACACACTCCATCATGTGGCGCTTGGGTTTCAAACCTGGTCTGTCATCTTTCCAGCTGATAAGCCCAGAATACTAACCACTGAGCCACTATGGTATACATTATACTGTGTTTCTCCAAAAAATAAGAGCTATCCTGAAAATAAGCCCTAGCTTGATTGTTGATACCATGAGCTGCAGCACCAGTGCAACTACCACATGGTGTCTGGCCATGAATAGCCACAGAAGAAGCCACAGAAGAAATCAGGCAGCAGTGTGACAGGTGTCATGGCATAGGAGGCCTAGCTGGTGTTTATTTGGGGACCCAAAAGATAATAAGACCGGGGTCTTATTTTCAAGGAAACACAGTAGTATAAGTAAATTATAAACCTGCTTAAACAAAAATTGGTTTAAAAAATAGCTTCACTTCAATTATGCTAATTAGTAATTCTAATTTTAGTCATCCATCTGTTCTGGATGGAGTCTACTAATTTTGCTATTGTTTTTATTGCCCCAATTTGGTTTCTACTTTGATATTCTTTACTGAATATTTCTTTTTCCATGCCGGGTCAAATTTGTCCCTATACATTTTTAAAAAAAATGTTCTGTTAATATTCCTAATAGAAGAATCTAAAGTTTCAAATCAAGTTTTTTTTAAAGAAATGCTGTAATTTTCTTTTTAGTGTGTTCATTTTTGAAAAAAAATATGGCACATAGGATAAAATCTCCCTTCTATATCACATTTATTACAGGAGTTAAAATACTTTGGTTTTTTTATCTGTGGCAGAAGAGTACAGAAATGAAAAAAATGAAGATATAAAAGAAATATTGGTAATACTAAAGCGAAATATAGTAAATAATTTTGTTGTGAATAGAATGTGTTTCAGTTAAAAATATTTCTTTGATCTTTACTTTCTCTTTTAATGCTTTAGGTGTCAAGGGAGATACAAAGTTCTGACACTTGCTCTTCTGGCATACTCAACCATTGTTAATTGATGTTGTTGTAGTGTGTCTTTGATGTTGTCTCTCCATCTTCTTGGTCTACCTGGTATTCTTTGATTTCTTTGGTAGCTGTAATAAAATGGAATTAGGAAACAAAAACAAAAACATAACCTATCACATGCTATATGTCTTATACTGTATTTGCACATATCGAAAAAGGATTTTCTCTTTAGATATATATAAACTCTGTTTATGATCAAGCAATTTATCTAGCTAGTCCAGCTTGGTCTGTAGGAACTTCTGATTGGCAACCCAACATAAGGCCTGGAAAGAGAAAAAGTCCCTGTTTGAGTTACCTGGTGACTCACACAGTGGAATCCTGCTCCCACTTTATCTTGAGCTGCATCAGTAGCCTTGATGCATTTGCTTCTCTGGAGCCATTGATGTAGATTCTGATAAAACAATGGGAAGAAAGCCCAGGGAATCAGAGAACGGCTAACGGAAAGAAAGCCCAGGCTGGTTGCTTAACTGAGAATGGGACTCTGGTTGCAAGTAAGAATAGTAGTGGCTAGAAGCACTTGTGATGTCCCATGAGGTTAAGAGGAACCCACTGAGCCAGACCGATTTCAAATATAAATACAGCATGCTTACCACACTTATTGCTGTGCATATTATATTATATTTAATATTTTTTTAACTTTTCCCTTTAGTTAAGCTATTTAAGTCTGTGATATTTGATGTTATTAAGGAAATGAGATTTTCTATTAGAAAGAGAAAAAGTTGTATTGTTTCTGTTTGTTACTTGTACTGAAAACAAGTAATAACATTTGATTCTACTGGTTCTGGGTAATTCAGCCCAATAATTTGAAAAGTTCCATGCAAAAGACACACACACACACACACACACACACACACACACACACACAGTGTGTCTCTATATAGGGACGCAGTGGCTCAATGGCTAAGACGCTGAGCTTGTTGATCAGAAAGGTCAGCAGTTCAGCGGTTTGAATCCCTAGCACTGCATAATGGAGTGAGCTCCCATTACTTGTCCCAGCTTCTGTCAACCTAGCAGTTTGAAAGCACATTAAAAATGCAAGTAGAAAAATAGGGACCACCTTTAGTGGGAAGGTAACAGCATTCCGTTCACCTTTGGCATTTAGTCATGCCAGCCACTTGACTACAGAGACGTCTTAGGACAGGGCTGGCTCTTCGGATTTGATGAGCACCACCCTCTAGAGTCAGGAACAACTAGCACATATGTGCAAGAGGAACCTTTACCTGTGTGTGTGTGTGTGTGTGTGTGTGTGTGTTGAACTATCCTAAAAATGTGAGTTCCAAGTGTAGCTATAAAAAAGAGAAAGACATTGCAAACTCCAGAACTTAAAATATATTATCCACTTAGCTTTTGTTAGCCTTTGCTAACATCGTCAGAGTGTAAAAATGACCATTGAAGAGATATTTGCCTTTATACATCATTGATCAATCTGGCTAATGTACGTGTGATAGGCCCATCCACCTGCCTCCCTCCTGTAATTAACTTTGGACATATTAATCGTTAGAGACTTAGCTGCTGTTGATTCCTTCCCTATCAAGCACAGCTTGGGCTGCTCATCCCCAAGGAATGCCGCTGAGCTGTCCAATGTTGCTTTAATAGCATTCTCTCCAGCACCCTCAGCATTCTGGAATAAACTGGAATACTTTCCAGAATATTCCTTCCACTGTTTTAGAAACCCAAAGAGACTTTTTACTATGCTGCTAATATTTCCAGCTACAAAGAATGTATTGGCTATCTTTATAACTTCAGTATTCCCCAGCATGTTGTAATAATAATAAACTGATGCCCTTAAGCAAAAAAGATTCTCATCCCTGCATTAGTACCAAAACTGAACAACCAATACCCAACAAAATAAAAGTACAGCAGTAATAAGTCCACTTCCAAAATAAAATCAGCTTCAGAAGAACAAGCAAGACCAAGAAACTGTTGAGAAGATCACTTTCAAGGCTATCACATTCTGCTGCCACAGGCTGTGAAAATTGATCTTGTCTTTAAAAGAGAAGCTGTAGTTAAAGTAATATCATAAACAAACCCTAACATTAATGAGATGACATTCATGTCTTAAAGGAGTTAAAGTAAAATAATGTCATCAACTTTCAGAAAGCTTTGAAAACTTTAAGTAAATGCATGATAATTTGACAATATAAAATAAGAAAATAACCTGTCATACTGCGGCTTTTATGTCAATCCTTCAACTGTGCATTAACTTCCATAATTTAGTCACATGAAGAGAATAAATTGACACTCCATTAATATTTGAACCTATTTTGATCACGATATAGGAGAAAAAGGTAATGCAACTCCAAATTCATATGGTGTAGGAGACAGTTTGTATGTCTATTATAGTGGTAGAGCTACTG
Organism: Thamnophis elegans; assembly: GCF_009769535.1. NCBI lineage: Eukaryota > Metazoa > Chordata > Lepidosauria > Squamata > Natricidae > Thamnophis > Thamnophis elegans. The sequence goes on from NC_045549.1 coordinate 53,196,409, forward strand.
TAGCTGGATTGATATATGTATGGATGGGTGGATATATGGCAAGTAAAATAAATTTAGAATTATAATTTGGCATCAACCTATAATTGTTCAGCTAATTGAACTTAGAAACTAAGTACACAGTAGAGATTGACTTTAAGGTTCTGATGAAATATTGCTGTATTAACAAGGTTATACTGCAAAACATTTACTCATAGTAACATATATTCACTAACCCAGGAATCTACTTTGGGAGTCCAAAGGAAGCAACCACAAATAATTATATCATTTGCCATGGGAACTGTTACATATAGGTACACCTCGTTGCTATGGCAAATGGTACTTAAGAAGTCTAAATAGCTGCAAACAAGAGAGCATATTATTCAGGTATGCCTGCAGAAATAAAAGCAATTTAAAGGTTTTGTGTTACTTCTTTCCACCATAGCAATGTACATCAAAATTCAGCAGTCAATTCCAAACTACAATTACTGTTCATGATACAGGTTCTAAACCATTTATCATACTTATAAGACATTGTATTACATTATTAGTTGGCAAACAGGTATACCAGTGGGAATGGCCAGTCATAAAACGTACATTTATTATGAGAAGTGATCAAATTGCACCCCAACATAATCTCTAACTAGAATTATTTTACATTTTTTCTCTTTATAAAATAAATAGTTGTATTTCTAGACAAAGTATTGAACTTTAATCTCCATTTTATATTGGAGGAATACCTATTCGATCTATGTGTGGCCAGAGGTATTGCTAGAAATAAAGAAAATATTAATAACGATGTCTATAGCATGCTCTGTTATAAATAATACTTTCAATGTTTAACTTAAAAACATTGCTGAAAAGTGGTTGAGAGGACCAGGGTGCCAAGGGAAGTGTTAGGGCTATCATTTCTCATGCTGGCTCTCATGTGATGAGCATCAGATTGAGAAAAGAGCAACCTTAAGCCATCTAGATAAAAAGGTACCTTAAGGCCCTTCTGTACTTTTTCAACATTGAAGAATGTGCATTTAATTATAACTGCACTGCAATAGATACAGAGAGCCAGTCTGATGTAGAGGCCAAGTCATCAAGCTAGGAACTGGGAGACTATGAATTCTAGTCCCACTTGAAGCACAAAGAAGCTTGATGGCCTTGGATCAGTCCTTATCTTTCAGCACTAGGAAGCGGGCAATAGCAAATCATTTCTGGATCTTGCCAAGAAAGCTGCAGTTACCTTGTCTGGGCAATTGCCAGGAGTCAATGCAGATCTTAAATGTGCATGCACATAGACACAAAAAGAAACTTATGCAAACATAAATAGCAATATGGCATTGAATTCATTAAAGTATATCCAAAGAACAAGTACAATAACTAGTACTGGTATGTATAGATTCTGGTTGAATTATATTTGGGAAATATGTTAGGTCTTCTCTTGTCACTTACATTTATAATATAGCAGCTGTATATATATAGTGAATACAGATGGAAGAACATTTAAATGCTCATTGTTTTTATGTAAAATATCTGGCACATTTATATTTTAGTTATTCATCAAATAAAATGTTCATTTATGGGTGAAGGAAAGGATATGAGAAACAGTATATACCATACCCACGCATATTAATGCACGTACTGTATATAATATATTCAGCTCTGTATTGAAATTAATAGTCAGAATAAAAATATTTTATTACGTATAGTAGATCTTTCTAACTTCTTTGATTGAAACTAACATGATTCAAACAGCAATCCCTCAATTTTATTGATTATGTACCATCAAGTGGTTGTTAACTTTTAGTAATCATGTGTTCATGATCATGTGATCATGTGATCATGTGATCATTTTCAAGAGCCAAGGTGGCGCAGTGGTTAGGGTGCAGTAGTGCAGGCCACTTCAGCTGACTGTTACCTGCAGTTCAGCAGTTCTAATCTCACTGGCTCAAGGTTGACTCAGCCTTCCATCCTTCCGAGGTGGGTGAAATGAGGACCCAGACTGTGGGGGCGATATGCTGACTCTGTAAACCGCTTAGAGAGGGCTGAAAGCCCTATGAAGTGGTATATAAGTCTAACTGCTATTGCTATTGCTATTCTCCATGAGTATCTGTTTCTGATCCAGATTATCACATCTTTTATCAGTGTACTCATCACCACTGTAACTGAGTCCATCCACTTTGCTGCTAGTCCTCCTTTTTCCTTTCACTTTTCCCAGCACTTAGAGCCTTCTCAAGAGACCTACGTCTTTGGGTAGTGTGTCCAAAATAGGAAAATCTAAAACTGGCCATTAGTTCCTAAAGTAAGAAATCTGAACTGACTTGTTCCCTAATCCAGCTGGTTGGGTTTTTTTGGCTGTCGACAGTATTCTCATTGAAAAAGGAAAGACAAGGTCACTGAAAGAGAGGTCAGAGAGACCATCTACATTAAGACTAAACAGAATTTTATTTATTTGGATGAAATCCAATCAGAGCCTACCTTGTTAGATTTCAGGATCATTAAAAATAGAAAATAATCCCCTCTGTATCCCCTCTGTCTTCAGCATCTTCAGTCTATTTATCTAATCATCTTCCACTAAAGATATATATGGAAGATGATTTGATAAATAGACTGAAGATGCTGAAGACAAACAGCTAGAGATGACATGCAAGGGACGGTTATTTAAAGAGGAGATTTCAGCATAAAAGCCTTGGCTTACTAGAAGGACTAATTTACTTTGAAAGCCTAAAGGCAGGACATAAATAAAAAGCAAGTAAGCAAGTAAGCAAGCAAGTTTAATTCTTTGCATCCAGTGTAAATTCTTTGATTTTCAGAATATATGCCTCAGGTCTTCAAAATATGCTATAAATATCCCTCCTTGAGTCAGCCACATACCCAAACAATCAGAAACAGAAGATACAAGAAATGATCTTTTGGAGATGCAACCAGCAAACTGATGGTAGTGGGAAGATGCATATCAGAGAAGTAATTGAAAATTAATTCACATTGAAGATATAAAAATTATAATAAATACCGGTAACTCATTTGATACCCTAGTCAGCAATGTTGCTGTTTGTATTAATCCCATTGAATGAAGACCATACTAGATGTTGCCTGTGACAGCAATATCTCTTCTGATTTGTCAAAGAGCTCTGTATGAGTAGAGTAGAGTATAATAGAATAGAATAGAGGAGAATCGAATAGTAGAGTGGGATGGGGGTCTTCTATTCCAAGCCCCTGCTTGGGCAGGAAACCCTATACCTCTTCAGACAAATTGTTATCCAATCTCTTCTTAAAAACTTCCAGTGTTGGAACTTCTGGAGGCAAGTTCTTCCACTAATTAATTGTTGTAACTGTCAGGAATTTTTTTCTTAGTTCTAGGTTGCTTCTCTCCTTTGCTAGTTTCCATCCATTGCTTCTTGTCCTGTCCTCAGATGCTTTGGAGAATAGATTGACTCCCTCTTCTTTATGCATGCGCGTAAGCCCCGACTGGCTCAAATGCAGGTAAGAAGTTCGGGTAGGCGGGCCCTCTGGAGCACCATACGGAACAGTACCTGTACTAGGGCGTACCGGTCATATCCCACTGCTGGTCAACACCCTGTTTCTATGGCTGAGAGAATGACTGGCCCAAGTCACTCAGTTGGATTCTGTCCCTCAGGTTCCCCTGCTGTTAATTCAGGGCCTTCCCAACAAAACCAAATTTACTTGGATGGTAATTTATAGCAGCTGCTAATTCTCTTTGCCATCCTGACTTACTCTAATTATTTTTCAGTCTACAACAATGGTTTTATTTTTATTTTTCACTCATTTCTCATGCTAATCTTAATCTTACATCTATTAAAAGGTCATTTTCTCTACTTCCTTCCAGTGTCTAACATGTGTCTATACTAGAGCAATGTCAAGTACAATAGAAAAAAGACAGATTTTTCTTTTCTTCTACTCCAGGGGTATCAAACTCATGTTGTCACAGTGGTGTCACATGACGTACTGAGACTTTTGTCTGCCAAGCAGAAAAAAAGCAGGTGAAGCTAGGCAAAATCAGAAAGCAGCAGGTGAAGCTAGGCAAAATCACATCAGATACCTATACAATTAGCACAGGAGCCCTCCAAGGCTGTGTATTTTCTGCACTTCTCTCTATACACAATGGCTGCATCTCAAAAGATCCCTCTGTTAAAATACTGAAGTTTGCAGATGATACAACAGTAATTGGTCTCGTTTGAGAACAATAATAAATCTGCATACAGATGGGAGGTCAAACAACTAGCCTAAGGTGACCAGATTTTCAGATTGGAAAAGAGGGACGCCCTTGACCGGGGGGGGGGGGGCTTTTTTTAAAAAAAATTTTTTTGTCAAAAGGTCACCCCAGGACACTGAAACCAGCATAAATACGAATCTGTTGCCAAACAAAATTTTGATCACGTGACCATGAGGATGCTGCAACGGTCGCTAAGTGTGAAAAATGGTCGCAACGGTCGCTAAGTGTGAAAAATGGTCATCAGTCCCTTTTTTCAATGCCATTGTATCTTCCTGATTATTAAAGTGCAAATTCACTCAGTGTCAATCATGACTCCTGAGTCCATTTCAAAATATTGTGCATAGAAATTTTAAAAATGGCTTGTTTCAATTTATTTTGGATAGAATCTTTTTTTAAATAGTCTAAGACAATTTAAAAAAAGAATCAACACAGAATACCACTATTTTAAAAAATCATATGCACAATAAATAAAATATTATTTTAAAATACATTAAAAAAATAAAAGAAAAAACCCAGCTCACTTACCAGCAGGCAGGCAGAGTCAGCAGATCTTCGTAGGGATGGATGGAAGCACACAGGGAGCCTATATATACGCAACTGCAGTAACAATGACAATGATGAAGGATTGGATTGAGTTAAAGAATAAAAGAATTCTGATCTTAGAAGGCCATGACCTGCAGGCAGGCTGGCATAATTTCTTATGGAATGAATGACAAACATAAAACGCACAAATACTTTCAAAATCATTTAATTAGAACTTTACTGCAACAATGGCTCAAAATCAAAAAAATCCACTATGTGAAAACCCCAAATTGGCTATCACCAACAGAAAGAACGACACACCCAAATTTTACAGATTGGAACAAAATTCTAAGATACAGAGATCTAATTGACAGACAGGGAAATTTAAAAACAATTGAAGAATTGGCAGATCAGAATATGAAAGGTGATTGGCTAACCTACCTCCAAATTAAAACTAAATACAATAAAGACACTAAAATATATGGTATTGAAACAGAACCACACGAATTGGATAAAATTATTCAAAGTCTGGACAGAAAGATGATAGGGAAAATATACAAATTCCTCTTGAAGTATCAAATGGAAGAGGAAATTGTAAAAGAACCAATGATAAAATGGGCACAGAACTTTGGCTATAACATTGAACTAGACAAATGGGAAAAATTTTGGGGAATAAATTTAAGAATGACACTATCAATCCCATACAAGGAAAACCAGTACAAAATGCTTTATTATAGATGGCATCTGGCACCGTCAAGGTTGGCCAAAATTTCAACAAATACCTCGCTAAATTTCTGGAAATGTGATTCAATACATCATGGCACATATTATCATTTATGGTGGACTTGTGAAGAGGCAAAAAAATTCTGGAAAAGGATCAAAAATTGGTTGGAAGAAATAACAAAGGTTAAGTTAGATTGGAAACCTGAACTCTTTCTATTAGGAATTATACCGATGAAATACAAAAAAGAAATACAATATCTAATACTACATATACTTACAGCAGCAAGGATCGCTTTCGCCCAGAAGTGGAAAAATAAACTAAACCTAAATAAAGAAGAAATAATAAGAAAAATTATGGACTGTGCCGAAATGGATATATTAATGCAGTGTTTTTCAACCTTTTTTGTGCAAAGGCACACTTTTTCCATGAAAAAAATCACGAGGCACACCACCATTAGAAAATGTTAAAAAAATTAACTCTGTGCCTATATTGACTATATATGATACAAGGTGTTATATAGCAAATCAGATACTAAGGCCTAATGCCACAGAGGGGAGAGAAATTCATAAGTTTTCAAGATTTCCTGCACTGCTTCAAACATATACACTTAATACCAATGAATCCACAGCTATTATTTGATACAAGAAGATGGGTATGGAGAACGGAAAGAAATTTAAATTAATAAAAAAAGATGCCACTGAAATCATCTGTTTTAAATTATAATCCCTCTTCCTGACAGTGGATCAATAAAAAAAGATTATGCCCAATTCAAACTGGAAAAATACATTTAGCTCAAAAAAATAAGATCATCATGGTGATGAAAGAACATGGCAAGTATCCCTAGGAATTATCTATCTCCAGGCAAATAAGGAAATACCTGTTGCTCTGGTCTTTAATGCAATTCTTGCTTAAGGCAGAGCCCTCCCCCGCCCCAAACGACGAGGCAAGCCACCTTGAAGCAAACAGCCTCCGCCACAATTTTTTTTTTAAAAAAACCATGCAGTGGCAGAAATGTCAGTTGTAGGAAAGCCGGGGAAGAATGGCTGGAGGGGGAAGTGATTTTATGAATTACCTCTCTCTCTCTCTCTCTCTCTCTCTCTCACACACACACACACATACACACACACTCTCTCTCTCACACACACACAGACGAAAGAACATGGCAAGTATCCCTAGGAATTATCTATCTCCAGGCAAATAAGGAAATACCTGTTGCTCTGGTCTTTAATGCAATTCTTGCTTAAGGCAGAGCCCTCCCCCGAAAAAATGCTTCTGCCGGGCTGCGAGAGCCGTGGAAGCCACGTGGAAGTTGTCTGCACGGCTGAAAAACGGACTCTGTTTGCTGGGCTGGGGGGAGGAGACAGCCCCCTGCCTTCTCCCCCTTTGGCTTTGCGGAGTTCACAGCCAGCCCCTGTGCTGAGCTGGCACGGGCGGCAAGTCTGGATGGAACCACGTGGAATTTCTCTGCGCGACCGGCAGCCGCTTTTTACTCCCGAGTAAAATTTTTACTCGGGAGTAAGTAAAATTTACTCCCGAGTAAAAATTTTACTCGGGAGTAAATTTTACTCCCGAGTAAAATTTTTACTTGGGAGTAAAAAGCGGCTGCCGGTCGCGCAGAGAACTTCCACGTGGTTCCATCCAGACTTGCCGCCCGTGCCAGCGCAGCACAGGGGCTGGCTGTGAACTCCGCAAAGCCAAAGGGGGAGAAGGGGGCTGTCTCCTCCCCCCAGCCCAGCGCCTCCCAATTCCCACGGTACCAAATAAGACAATAAGAATAAAATAAGTACATTATTTACAAAACATGATTTATTTTACTCACCACCAGTAAGCGCAGCTGCAACCCCAACAAGAAAGACAAAATAAAATGGAGACTCGCGCATGCGTCCTCAGCTAAGGAGTCCAGCCAATCAGTGAGCTGGTTGGCCAGCTCACTGATTGGCTGGAGTCCAGCCAATCAAATCAGTGAGCGGCAGGCTGGGCTGGCTTAAATTTGTAGGTAGCATAGAACAGAACGATGAGCCAGCCCAGCAGCTGATGGGCGGGAGCTGCGAGCGCCAAAAAAAGCGTGCCTTTTAAAAAAGCGGGCGGGACGTGGGAAAATGCATCAAAAAGCGGGGGTGTCCTGCCAAAAGCGGGACGTCTGGTCACCTTAAACTAGCCTTGTGGTGCAACCAGAACAATCTTGAACTAAATACACTAAAAACTGTAGAAATAGTGGTAGATATTAGGAGAAACCTCCCTATATTATCACTTCTTACAGTACTAGACAACACAGAATCATCTCGTAGAGACTTTCAAGTTTCTAGGTTCTATCATATCTCAGGACTTAAAATGGGTACCTAATATCAAAAATATCATTAAAAAAGAACAACAAAGCATGTTCTTTCTGCACCAACCTAGAAAGTTCAAACTGCCCAAAGAGTTGCTGATTCTGTTATACACAGGAATTATTGAGTATATCATTTGCATCTGTATAACGTCTGGTTTGGCTGTGCAACCAAACAAGACAGACACAGACTTCAACAGATAATTAGAACTGCAGAAAAAACAATTGCTACCTACCTGCCTTCCATCAAAGACCTGTATACTTCACAAGTCAAAAAGAGGGCTGTGAAAATAACTTCAGACTCCTCACATCCTGGGTATAAATTGTTTCAACTTCTACCCTCAAAATGACGCTATAAGGCACTGCACACCAGAACACCTAGACACAAGGACAAGGTTTTTTTTCCTGATTGCCATCACTCTTCTAAACAACTAATTCCCACAACACTGTCATATTAGCTACTAAGACTGTATTACTATTCTTCTTCTCTTCCTTCCTAGTATCTATGTCTTCCCACTTATGACTATAACCATGTTGCTTGTTTCTTTAAATTTTATATTGTTTTGTTTCTTATTGCTTATTAGTAATCTATGACTATCACTAAGTGTTGTATCTTATGATTCTTGATGAATGTATTTTATTTTTATTTCTGTACCCTGAGAGCATATGCACCAGACAAATTCCTTGTGTGTCTAATCATACTTGGCCAATAAAGAATTATATTCTATTCTTAAAAGGTCATTTTCTCTTCTTCCTTCCAGTGTCTGACATGTGGGAACGCCAGAGCAATGTCAAGTACAATAGAAAAAAGACAGATTTGCTTTTCCTTTACTCCAGGGCTGTCAAACTCACATTGTCACAATGGTGTCACATGATGTATGGTGGCTTTTTTCATCTTTGATAAAGTGGGCGCGAACAGCACATGACACATCCAGCCCATGGGCCAGGAGTTTGCTGTACTTCTGTAACTATTGTTCCTACTGCTCCAAGTATCCAAGCAATGCAAACTTTACAGCTAGTTTATATTATAATATAGCACAATGTCCACGAAAACAATACCATACTAAAATAAATAAACAAGTTAATTATGTTCACCTTAACTTTATACAACAGTTTACCTTTCTGCTTTATGAGGTGAGCATGTTATTATATATTCATACAGCCTTATCCACATCTGTATAAAGAGGGTTAATATTCACCTTTCCAAGCCTCATATTAGATTTGAACACTAATTATAAGCAATTATATCAGACTCTGCAATGTATGTTAAATATATTGCTGCAGTGAAACGTACAATACAATACAATAGCAGAGTTGGAAGGGACCTTGGAGGTCTTCTAGTCCAACCTCCTACCCAGGCAGGAAACTCTATACCGTTTCAGAGAAATGGCTATCCAACAAAATCTTAAAGACTTCCAGTGTTGGGGCGTTCACAACTTTTGAAGGCAAGCTGTTCCACTGATTAATTGTTCTAACTGTCAGGAAATTTCTCCTCAGTTCCAAGTTGCTTCTCTCCTTGATTAGTTTACACCCATTGCTTCTTGTTCTACCCTCAGGTGCCTTGAAAAATAGTTTGACTCCCTCTTCTTTGTGGCAGTCCCTTTGTGGCAACTTAAAAAATCTTAACAGATTATTGTGGCTTTATTTTTCAATGTGAACTTGGGGCATTTAATAGTTGGTATATAAATCATACTAAGAATCTTGGTAAGTAATCAAATTACTTTGGTGCCCCACTTTGAACACTATATAAGGCCAATTAAGATATATTCTGGAAAAATAGCCTTTGGGCACAAATATTTTTTGCTAATGAAATGCATCTGAGGATGAGTCTTAATGCCTAGCAAATAATTACAAATGCCTTTAATTTTGTGCTTATCATACATAATGAGGAACTATATATACTTATATTCCAATATACAGAGTATCCTTCCTACTTCTGGAACTCTCAGATATGTTGAAGCTGAAACTTGCTATTTAACTTATTTGGCAAGCACATACAGGATCTAAATGAATGTTCATATAACAAAAATTGGTTACAGCTGTCAATATCTGTATGTAACTTGAAGACAACTTGTGTAAAATTGATATATATCACTTTCCTTTCAGTTACCTTTCTGCAAATGTTCTTTTAACAAAATTTAATTAATAGCTAGTCTCTTCTAAAATACCTCTGCAAAATCAGATGCTAGAAAACAGGCACATTTTAAAAAATTAGTATTATCTCTAACATTAGCATTATATCAGCATAAACCCAATTTAAATCACTCCCTGCTGTGCTCCGGAATTAAACAAATCCCTTTAGGCATTTCCAGCTGTTTTTAAATGACATCACCTCAGTCCTTCTGCAATTCCCTTCCATGACACTTTCACAAGGTTCACATTGCCAAAACAGCCTTATGGATTTTTCAGTGTTCTTCTTTTGGGACCATGATGGGCCTTACTACTGCTTTTAATCATCTATGTTCTTTATATTCCTTAGCAAAATATCACTCTTGGGATTTCAGCTGCACTTTAGTGATATTGTTATGATACTCCCACTGCCTCTCATGAATATGCCTCTTGTAACATAATGGAAATAACAACTGCAACAGCAATAAGAAAAACTACAGCAACAGTATGGATTTCTTTCCAGAATATTTCTATTGCTATAAAACATCCTCTCCCCAATTTATTTTTGTTGTTGTCTTCAGTTTGAGTAAAAGGTCCTTTACAAAAATTGGATATGTCTAATTTTAGTTACAATCACCTTTTTATTGTTCTTGGATGCTCAAAGTTTATCTATCTATCTATCTATCTATCTATCTATCTATCTATCTATCTATCTATCTATCTATCTATCTATCTATCTATCTATCTATCTATCTATCTATCTACCTACCTACCTACCTACCTACCTACCTACCTACCTACCTACCTACCTACCTACCTACCTACCTATCATATATCTTTCTCATTTTTGAATTGCCTGTTTCCATCAGGGGCTCACTTTAAGAGCTAAAATGTGCCACCCTTAAAATTTAAAATCTTACGCAAACTGGCTCTCACTGTTGTGTATATTGGGAAAAGTGAAAGCACATGAAGGTTACAATTTCTTTAGGTTTTTGTGAGGTTAAGGCAATGGTGGGATCCGGATCACGTTCCAACCGGTACAGTGGTGCACGCATGTGTTGTAGCTGCCAGCGATGCTTCCACAAGCCTCCGCAACGCTCCAGCTACTTGGCAGAGCATTGTGCAGCTGCTGTATGCGCCATGCGCGTGCACAGAAGTGCCGAAGGCTTTAAAGGACTGGTAAGGAGCGCGGGTGGGCGGGTCCTCCGGAGCACTGTACCGGAACGGTACCTGGTGCTCTGGACAGGCCGCGGTATGCCCATACCGGGGCGTACCACCTGTAACCCACCACTGAGTTAAGGTGTCATAGTTCTCTATACTTAGGTAGAAAATAATGTAACAGTTGGGAGATAAAATATATTTTTATTTTCAAATATTCAAAGCAATGCTTTTGCATTTATATAGTATATGTTTTTATTGTAAATATAGGCATAGATCATCTTACTGTTAATATGGAAATTACATATTACAGTATACATCATTCAGCAAAAGAAGATGGGATCATCAATAATACATGGGGAACTGTTTCATAAAAATAGTCACTGACTCTTTAAATCATAAATATGGAATATTTTAGTTCAATCACATTTTTCTTTCTGTTATGGATGTAGTCTGGTACACATTCAGTATACCGGGACATTGAACACAAAACTACAGTAGCTTTTTGCCATTTGTTGTATACAGTTTGACACACACTTTTACTACTTCTGGTTCAAATAAGAAAATTAGAAATGATTTATTTCAAAAATTCAAGTCCTCTATTCATGTAGATTTGTGATATTTTTTCAGCTAAACTTCTAAGGTTTAATTTGCATGAAATTTGCATACTATAATTGATTTCTTAGGCTACCACATTTGCCTATTCTGAAATACTGTAGTAATAAAATAAAAAGAAAAGAGATGAGTCCCTAAGAATCTGTTAGATTTCTGCTAGAGGTTTTTTGGCAAAAAGCACATATATACCTGGATATTCTTCTTTAATAGACTGTCTGATTTACGAATGTCTGTAAGCATCTTGTAGATTATTTCCAATGCATTTTTGTCTTTTAATGCAATTAGATACCATGTTTCCCTGAAAATACAACATACAACTAAGACCATGCCAGATTTTCGCGGTGGGCAAAAATATAAACTCTCCCCCCAAAAATAAGCCCTAGTGAAGGGGTTGGTTTAGACAGAAAAGAGGCAGCCCTTCCCTTCCCCGGTCACCTCAGGGCTTCTTGGCCCCTTAATCAGATCAGCTGGGCTGCTCCATTCACAAAACAGCTGATTCGTGGGTGCCTCCAGCAAATGCCGGTCGCTTTTGCAGCCAATTGCAGCTGCAAAAGAAGCCGGAGGCCAAGCAACACAACCCAAATGCCTCTTGCCCTCCTTACATGATGGTGACAGTCACAGCTCGCAATTCCATCCATGGAACAGGAAAAAAGGCATGGAAATCAATACACCTGGGACATTGGAAGAAGCCCTGCGAGGAGATGCCGCTGCTGATGTGCAGGAAATCCCCCCCACCTACAGATCGTCCTTTTAAAGAGGAGTTTCACCAGGATGAAGGTGACACAAACGCCACCTTCAGCCACCTCTTCGTCCTGGTGAAACTCCTCTTTGAAAGGATGATCTGCAGATGTGGGGGAAGATTTCCTACACTTCGGTAGCAGCGTCTACTCACAGGGCTTCTTCCAATGTCCCAAGTATATGGATTTTCATGCCTATAAGAGGTCACTTCTCACCTGCATATTCACATTGAAGGCTCAAAATGGGGCATTTTTGCAAACGGCGGAGGAGAATATTCCTGCCTCTCACCCTGTTCTGAAGGTCAGCATAGACTGAAAACAGGATAAGAGACAAAATCCCCACTCCCCATTTTCAAGTGATTTGCAAAAACACCCCATTCCGATCCTTCACATTATCCAGGATTGCATGACTGAAGGCATGGGATTGGGGCGTTGGTTCTTACCTGATACGCCTCTTCTCTGGGCAGGTGGAGACGGTGGTAATGCATGGGTTAACTCAGTCAGTAACCAATAGAACTGAGTCTACCAAAGTGATGTCATCGGCTCTAAGGAGCATGCGCTCCGCTTTTCTTGATGAAGGAGATTAGTAGACTGCTGTGTGTGAACAATTGCTTTCTCTCCAGACTCAATACCATATGCTCCCTGCACACCCCTGTGAGGTAGGCCAGAATTCCCAGGTGGGGATGACCGCTGTCTCCACCTGCCCAGAGAAGGGGTGCATCAGGTAAGAACCAACGCCCCATTCTCCTAAGTTGGTGCAGACAGCGGTCATGCATGGAACGTATCAGAGCTGGCGTGTCCCTGGGAGGGCATGAGACTGGCCTAGGAGCTGGAGGAAGGAAGGACCTGCTGGAGCACTCACTGTCCGAAAGCTGCATCAGTCGATGCATACCTATCTACATTGTAATGTCTGATAAAGGAATTAGGGGTAGCCCAGGTTGCCACCTTACAGATCTCCTCCACTGAGGCCTGCTGCGCCCATGCCACTGACGTGGCTGTGCTGCGTGTGGAATGAGCCGTAATGTTGGGTGGAGGAGGGAGATGATGCAAGATGTAAGATTGAGCAATGGCAGATCTGATCCAACGTCTGATCATGGAAGGAGAGGCTTTTAGACCCTTGTTGGTTGGATGAAAGGAGACAAAGAGAGCTTTGCTGCATCAGAAGGCAGCCGTCTTGGCGATAAAACTTACATCAAGAGCACGCCTGACATCTAGCTTGTGCCATTTGCGCTCCAGACTGTGAAATGGAGCCGGGCAGAAATTTGGAAGGGTGATATCCAGGGAATGATGGAAAGCTGAATTCACCTTTGGGACAAAGATGGGGTCAATGCGAAGTACCACACGGTCTGGGTGGAAGACAAACATGTCGGCCCGGATGGACAGGGCCACCAACTCTGACACCCTCCGTGCTGATGTTATGGCCACCAGAAAGGCAGTCTTGAGGATGAGGTGTTGCAGAGGTGCCGCCCTGAGGGGTTCAAAGGGCGGTTCTGTAAGGAAGTCGAGGACTTTGGTCAGATCCCAAGAGGGGAATCAGTGCATGACAGGAGGACAGATATTGGATGCCCCGTTGAGGAACCTGCGGACATGAGGGTGCAAGGAGAGGGGTTCATCCCGGTGGAGAGAGAGGACTGAGGAGAGAGCTACCACCTGCCTCCACAAGGTATTCGGAGAGAGTCCCCTATCAAGGCCCTGCTGCAAGAATTCAAGAAGCTGAGGAACTGCAGCTTTCAAAGGATCCTCCCCTTGCGCCAGGCACCATGATATGAAGGTCTGTCAGGTAGATTCGTAAATCCTATTGGTAGCTGGGTGGCGTGAGGCTTGAATGGTATGAATCACAGTCTCGGAAAGGTTATCTGTCCTCAGAACCACCTGCTCAGCCTCCAAGCGGTTAGGCATAACCAGCGTAGATCTGGGTGGTGAATGGAGCCTTGATGGAGGAGGGATGGAATCATTGGCAGGAGCCACTGAGGTTCCACTGAAAGATTTATCAGGTCCGCGTACCATGGTCGGCGCGGCCAATTGGGGTTGACTACGATGAGCTCAGCCTCTTCCTCCAGCATTTTACGAATCACCCTCTGTATCAGGGGGAAAGGAGAGAAGGTGTTCAGGAGACCGCGAGGCCACCTGCACCTGAGAGCGTCCATCTCTTCCATGCCTGGTGTTGTGTATCAAGACAGGTACCTGGGCAGCTGGTTGTTGGCAGATGTTGTGAAGAGGTCCAAGGCTGGAGTCCTGTACCTGGCCGACAGCTGATGAAATATGTGGTGATTCAAGCTCCACTCCACTGGGTCTATTGTTGTGCAGCTCAGCCAGTCTGTTGCGATGTTGTCCGACCCCAGATGTGCTCGGTGTGTAGGGAGAGAAGGTTGGCCTCCGCCCAAGTTCCTAGTTGAAAGGCAGATTCCTTGAGAGACATAGCTCTCATCCCCCACCCCCCGGCAGTTGACATGCGCCTTGGCTGTGGTGTTGTCCGTCCAGATCAACACATGTGAGTTTTGGAGAAAGGGCTGGAGGTGAAGGAGAGCTAGATGGATGGCCCCTCAACTTATGGAGCTTTGAAGTACAAAGACAGTGAAATCAAAGGAGAAACAGGAACAAATGCATGGTTTCAAAAAACTCTAGCCTCCGAGCAGCAGAATTCAAGTATTTTCCTTTCACTCTCAGATTTAGGAGGGACAAAGTTCTTAAATGGAGTTTAATAGCAAATAATAGACGATTTTTGTTAGAGTAGAGAGGGAGATTTTAATCCTTAAATTGAAAAGTAAAGCAAGAAAAAGTCAAAGAAGAAAAACCGGTCCGTTCAGTTTAAGAAAAGGGGAGAGAGAAAAAAATGTTGGGAGCACTACAATCCACAAAGTGTAATTACAAAAAGAAAAGCATACTAACCAAAACAATCCAATGGAGATCAATTCCGCCGCTTACTTCTGCTTCGTTTATTAGGACTAACATCTTGGTACAGACTTCTGTGGAGCCAAAACTAAATCCCATTTAATGGTGTCTGAACTTTACCCCTGTGTCACCTCTCTTCTGGTTGAGGTCATTAATCACATTCTCCAACAGGACGTTATAGCAGGTTTCTGTACATGCACATTCAAATCTGAATACAGAAATATGAGACTTTTACTCTGGCCAAACGTATGCATGGCATTCCCCCCCCCCTTCCTCAAATTGATAGTAGCCATGGAAACACTTTAGATGTTGACATCTTTATTGTGTCACAACCCCCCCCTCTATCTATCTCTATCTCTATCTCTATCTCTATCTCTATCTCTATCTCTATCTCTATCTCTATCTCTATCTCTATCTCTATCTATCTATCTATCTATCTATCTATCTATCTATCTATCTATCTATCTATCTATCTATCTATCTATCTAAAGTTACAACCCCCGGTATGCCCAAATATGGGAGGAAGATCACTACTTCCGTTCGATTCCCAGCAAGGGTATGGCTAGCTGATGAGAGCTAAATAGCTTGAAATAGATCTATACTAGTCTCCCTTTATTTATTTATCAGCACAAATACAACATATATATATACATATCACATATATATATGTGACTTTAAAGTATATATATATATATATATATATATATATATATATATATATATATATACACACACACACACACACACACACACACATACATATATATATATATACAAATACACATATACACATATGCATATATATATATATATATATGCATATATGCATATATATATATATATATATATATATATATATATATATATATATATATATATATATATATATATATATATATATGCATTTGCTTTTCTCATGCCTACAACTTAAATCCTCTGCAATAAATGAGCCATGAGCCCATTGGGGGATAATAATTAATGGACATGTAATGAAAAGTCATTAAAATGACAATGACTAAAGTGTTTAATTTCCATTGCTCAGGCAGCTATAGATGATATTTCAAGTAATTGACTATGAAGTTTAAATTACATCATTGAGTATGTGTATGCGTGTATGTGGGCGGGGAGGAGAACTGTACATATATTCATCTCAAACATAATCATCTGATAATGCAGTATTTTATCTTTATAAATATTTTAGTACTGAGTAAAATGTATTACATTCACAAATAAATGAGGCCTAAAGATTTGGTTGCTGATGGAGAAACGTCATCCTATAAAAGAAGTAACTTACTTCATTTGGTAGATATTTCATATATTTCACATAAATATATTCCATATAGATACAGTATTTTTCCATTTTTATACTTCTACATAAAACCATGTGAGAAATATACATTTAAGCTACAATATATTTGAATCTGATTTCACACAGTTTATGATTATAGCCATATTCACAAATATTTTCTCTCTCAAAGACTTCCCGTTTGAGACTATGAAACTTTTTAGAAAATTCATTTTTTTTGCAGTCATGATTCTTCTTCATGAATACTCAGAGAAAGCTTAGTAGTACTATTAAACTCTGCATTTGAAGTTTACTACAGGAGCAAGATTTTTTTTAAAAAAAATTCATTAGATTTATGCAAATAAATGTTGATTCAATTTGAATGGGAGATTCAAAAATAATTTGAACTTACTTTTGACTTGAGATTTGAAATCTGTTTATTTGAATCAATCTGAAACCAGACATTCAACTGAAAAAATTGTAAAACACACAAATTTGCATATATATATATATATACAAATACAACACAAAATGTAACAAAGGCAACAGTAAAATATTGGGCTTTCTGTCTGGATGGTCTCTTGTGACGAGCCGATGGACAGAGAATGGAAGCAATTAGCTTCCTTCCATAATTGGGGCATACCAGGGGTTGTGACACTGTATATGTATATGTATATGTATATGTATATGTATATGTATATGTATATGTATATGTATATGTATATGTATATGTATATGTATATGTATATGTATATGTATATGTATATGTATATGTATGTATATGTATGTATATGTATGTATATGTATGTATATGTATGTATATACATACACATACACATACACATACACATACACATACACATACACATACACATACACATACACATACACAATATATATATTGTAGAATGGGATGTAAATGGAAGGTATAATAATCCATGAGAGAACAATGATCCAGGAAGCTACAATGTTTTATTGAAATATTCCCATGTTCCCCTTCAATTTTAAATCAAAATATTTAAAAATAAAAGTGCATTTAGCTTTTCATTTGGGTATCATAGGCTTCTATTTTGCTGTTTCTAATTTTGCTGTTTCTAATAGGTTTTCATGGTGCCAGGCATCTGGCATAATTTTGACAACTGTGTCCTTCACTACATGAAGTGCATCCTTAACACTGCTGGTAGGCTGGACAGGGTACTAATAGAAGAAAATATTAACAAAGTTTATACATTTGCAAAGATTGATTTTTTCTAGACATGTCAACTTTGCTTAGTTCAGACAAGAAATACACTGAGATAACTAATTCTACTGTATGTTAAGATTACACTTAGCAGTGCATTTGTCCCTCTTCAAATTTGCAGCCCAAGAAACTAGGCAGGGTCCCTTGCTACATTCCTGCTGTGGATAAATCACCTATCATATCATTCTCCTCACTGTGGCTCTTTCCCATGTCTCATTAGGTCATTCTCACATATGATTACAGGAAAACTCTTCATGGAATGGTCACCTAGATGTTTTGTAGAGTACTGTGACTTTGTTATTTTCTAGGTTTTCTGCTATTTAGAAGCCTTTTTGGTAAGCTTGGTACATCCTAAGAAGAAGAATTATCTTACCACTATCAGGATTCAGTTGTATTAGTATGATAGACTGTTAGCAATACTCAATTGGTTAATTAGAAGTAGTAGAGATAGACATTTCCATAGATTCACTAATGCTTATTTTCTGGATTCCGAGATACCTTTAATTGTACCTTGTCTGTCTCTTCATTGTATCTTTTAAGGCTTTTCATAATAATATATGATTTACCCTATAAATCGGCTATCTTTCTCCTTTTCCAATAACTTGAGGCTTTTCTCTGCCCTTTGACATATTTTCAGTCTTGCTCAGGACTAGACTGTGACATATCTTTCTCTCTTGTATCATTTTAATCATATATATTGCAAAACCCTATGTTTTTCTTTTATATAGCTAGAGGGCCTGTCAGAATGATGTGTGGTTGATTCATTTTACACACCTAACTAGATTTTCCTTGCATGTTTTATCATTTAACTGAGCTGCTGACTTCTCTTAGGTTCATATAATGTGTCCCTCAGGGAACTCAGATTCTATGTTTTAACAGTTTGAGCCCAATAAGCAAAAGCATCTGATTTTATAAATTATAGTTCAACCACAATGGCTGAACAACCATAATCTTTCTCATTCTTGGATATGATCATCCTTATTCTTATTTTTATGGGAAAAGATAGTTGCTAGAGATACATTCTCTCTTTTTTTCTAAAGAAAACCAAAAGTTTTTTTTGAAAACCAACTTAAATAAGATAATTAAATTTTAATACTTATATTTCAACAGAATTACCACCTTCTTGAGTTATTCATTTAGTGTTTTGAAGGGTACCATGGTTTTCCCCATGGTACTGAAAATATTCTACATCTATGCATATGTAAAATTCAGATTCTAAATTCAGATTTCTATGAATGTAGACTCATACCAAATTGAAATTTCAATTATTGACAGCATCAGGAACTCAATATTAGCATCAGGGATTGAGATCAGTGTATGTGAATTTCTTACACAATAAGAACACAAGAAGAGTGTTAATGTTTACTTTAACAGATTATCAAATCTATAATTTATGAAAATTCTGTGCTATCAGCCTCTTTGTGTACAATTATTTAAAACCTTTCATCACTAATCACAACATTAATGAAAATGAACATCTATGCATGCTGCAACTCATTCACAATTTTCCATATCTGTTTGTCACTTCCTCCCAGGCCTTTCCATTTTCTTATTTTACATAATAGACAAAATATTTGTTATTTTAAATCTCCTTATTGTGATTGCTAATCATATTTGATTAGCCACTTTGATGTAGTAATTAATTAACTCCGGGTCTAGATGTCTGTGAGTTATACCTTAGACATGAAAAACCGGACGGGTTACTTTAGGCTAGTCACTGTTTCTCAGCCCAACCTCACAGGGTTGTTGTTTGGGGAGAAAGGAGTATTAAGTGTGCTTATTTCCTTGAGTTACTTATAAAGTAATAAAGGCATGATGTAAGCATATATTTCCTGGATGTGGCTTGTTAGTTCTTGATAAAAGTAACATATGAAAAAAAATGCTGGCAGGTGAGCATACTTGACATATTTTGACTAGTATCTGAACTAGGATAAGCCACTTCTGCTTGGCTTGATGTTTGCATATCTTTATTTCAATTCTGCATGCTTGCTGATGAATTGGGTGGCCTTAGCAATATGAATAATAAATAAACAAACAACATGAAAATATAATGAGTTCTGAGACACAGTGAAAGCTGTTGCTAAAGTTTCTATGGTTATTTTATTTTTCATTTCTTAATCTTGTCACATATTCATCCAGTCAGTAAGTTATATAAAATATAAATGTTCTCTCTCTCTCTTTCTCTTTCTCCATCTCTCTCTCTCACACACAAACATGCATGCACACAAATATGTATAGTTACAATTTACCATTTCTTTTCCTTTTTATGTTTTAAAACTGTAGCTCAACAAAAATACTGCTATTTGGAAAAAATAGAATACTGATAATAATTTATGTCTTTAGGTTTTCAGATACTAAATTTAATGGTTTCCCCAAAGATAAATTAGCTCATGTCAAAAATATAATTTTTAGAGGAAAATCAAAGAATAGTTTTAAAAAAATCTCCGACACATTTTCTCTGTATATTTTCTTACTCTTTTTCACTTGGTGTATTGTTGTTTGTTTTGTTTATCTTGGATTAGGAAGTTAGTGTAAAAGCAATATAATGCAAATTATGCTAACATGGGAATTCTCCTACATTATGTCAATGTATTTCTTACATCAATGAATATGTGGTTCATAAATCTACAGTATGTGTAAAAAATAACTGCTGTTCATTTTCATTATTTGAAGGAACATCTATAAGTCTCTTAGATAACCAATTGGTAATCCTCAATTCTAATTTCACATAAGAGTCACAAAACTCCCAAAAATAGTAAAGAAAAAAAAAACCATTTATCTTCACTGCAGTTTCTGAGAATTGTATCGCACTGTCAATCATTCTCAATGATTTTTTTTGAAAGTCAATCCCATTGTTCATTGGATGTCAAACATACATCATGAAGTACAGTATGTTAGTACATAGTGAACTTACTAGGATTCAGCATTTTGGTTTTTTTAAAATACAATAATTCTACATATTTAAAAGCTAGACACGAAAGGAGCATGTCTTCAAAATAACCAGTTGTTCCAGAAATGTGCCTAGCCAAAGGAATTTTTTAAATTTTTTCACATGTTTGAACTGCCTATTGCCTTTCCCATTGTTGACATCCAAACACAGCAGCCATTACACAGCTGTACATGTAACATCGGTGGACCTCCCATGACATCATCCTAATCATTTTAGTTGGTTCCCTACCCTTAATGGATATTATTAAGACTTGCAGGCAAAGGCAGGTCTTGACAGCTTTGCAGGAAGCTATGAGGGTAGTAAAATATCTGCTGCATCTCAGGAAGAAGTTCAAAAGTGCAGAGCCTACTACTGAAAAGGTATGTTGACTAGTCCCACTACATGGCAACACTTGAGGAAAGAGACCTGGAGGTATCCACTATGTCAGATTTAGTGGACCAAGTGGATTTACTCAAGGAGAAGTGATCCTGCAAGCTTTTTATTAATATATTAAAAATATTCAGGGCGCGTAGCAAAGCACCTTATGCATTCATAGTTTGTAACTCAGTATACTCAGAGTGTCAGGCGTGCCTCCTTCAGTAACCAAGAAAGAAATCTCCCAACTCCATTGTTTGTGGAATTAAAAGTACTTTTACTGGTTATGAACAGATAGCAGCGAAGTAAAGCAAGGTCTGAGTCAGAAAAGCGCAAAATCATACATATCAAACATTTGCCAGCCCCCTCCCTCCCCCACCCCATTGCCCAATCTGCAACTCCCTTAGGTGAAGCAGAGATTCACAGACCAGAGGTAGGTTTCTGTAGTGGTGGCAGTGGGAGGCTCTGCTCACTCACCTGGACGCTTCTGCGCATGCATAGAAGCGTCATTCGAGCCTGCGTAGAAGCATCATTCGAGCGTGTGAGTGCACACGCATGAGTGAACTGGTATTAAAATAAATTGAAACCCACCACTGGCACAGAGATATATATTATGTTATGTTATATGTTATGTTGTGATGCTATGCTATGCTATGCTATATTATTATTGTATTCAAGATACACTATATTGCCAAAAGGATTCACTCACCCATCCACATAATCAGATTCAGTTGTGAGCTAATACTTTTGGCAATATAGTGTATATTCTTATAGAATATACAGAATAAAAGAAAAAGGAATGAACTGCTGGGATAATTAGAGCATTAAGTTACAACATATGTGACAAATCTATTATCCTTCAGATCTTGATCTGCAAATGCCAGTAATTCTAGCCCTGCCCCTCAGAATACTTGAAGTTGCAACATCTGGAGGACTACAGATTCCTCAATTCTATATTTTAGATTTTTTTAAGATGTAAAATATAACTATGATTCTCAGCCTTTTCTTAACCACACCCTTTAAATACCTTTTGTGGCCATGGACCATGGACAAGGACTCCCAAGACTTAACTCAAAATTTAAATCATAACATTTCGTCAAGCCTTCCTGAAGCCCCTGTGACAACATCGCAGCCTCCCAGGTCTCTGTAGACCACAGGTTGAGAACCACTGAAATATCAGATTACATATCTAAATAGTTTATTATCCAAGCCTTTTTATTTTTATCTTATTTGCTGCAATGACCATTTTACCCTTGCAGTGTATTTTAATGTCCATATTTCCCACTGCTTACACATGAAATATAAAATTTCCTTTTATATACATTTAAATGCATTTACATCTGAATCACAAGAACTTTGGTTGTCTCAAGTTCATTAATAGCTTCGACTTTGTTAGCTTTTGTGTCCACACATGAAACTTATGTCTAAATACTTTGTTTACCAAGATTGAAAAGATATTGCTAAATATAATACTGTGCACTTCTGCATTGATTGCCACATCTATTTCTAGGAGAAAATAAAATTGCTGTAATAATCATGCCTTACATCACTGTTCCATCAAATACCAAGGGATTAGAAACTGCAAACTCTATCAGGACAAAATGTAAACATTTACCATCTCTGTCATAAGAATTCCCAGTGTTGTTCACACTTAGTGAGTCACTTTTCTGCAGCTAAATACCAGGCACATTTGCTGTTAGCTATTATGATTAAAAGTGATGCCTCCTTTAACTTTACAAAAACAAAAAACAAAATGGAGAATATAAAATGTTCTACTAAATAACACACTCACAAAACGCAGCACACAATCTTTTTCTATAAGTCAGAATAATGAAGCATCTTTTGTTACTATGGCCGATATCTAAAATGAAATATCAACTAAATTTAAGAAATTTAGATGGGGTCTTACAAAATGTTAACGATATTTTCAGCTTTCTTCAGCAAATCATCTCCCCAAATCTCCAATTCCATGAGGTGTTATAGTTATGAAACTACCACCCCATGGAAGCTGCCATGATCTTCCCAACAGATTTACACATTATGCTAAGGAGAAGTGAATAATATTTTTCAGCCTGTCAGTAATATTTTAACTTTGTGTCCTGTCTTTGGGCTACAGTTGGGGGCAGCATAACATCATCCAAATGAGTAGCGACACCATTCTCAGTTCATTTTTTTACATTTGGGAGACTTTAATAATTGAAATGGATATATTAAGAGAATTTATGTGTTGTTCTTTGAAATCCATAAAGCGTATAGTATCAGTGAATGTTTCAGAAGTTATCAGATGCTTTAAGGGGGAAAGTAGCATTTGGAAAGGAGTGGAACAGAATCCCTTAATTCCATCCAACCTTCCATAAACTAAAGGTCAAAAATGCAGCCTCACCCAATCATTAAAACTCTGAATGTTGCAAGTGTAGTCCTGGGTGAAATTTAAAGTCATTCTAGTTGGTTCCCTACCCTTAATGGATATTATTGACTAGAATATAATTCTTCGTTGGCCAAGTGTGATTCTTCAAAGTCAGATTTTTAGACTGGATTTTTGTCCACCTACCAAATCCTTCACAAGAACATGGGATAGGCAGATGTTGTTATTTCATGGTATTAAAAGTATTACTGCAACTTATTGGGTAAACAACAACAACAATAATATTCAGGGCAGTTGGCTGCAGGCTAGCAGCTGCAGAACTACTGGAAGAAAAGTTGTTTGCCCATTGCAAATAGATAGTGATTGAAAACAAAGAAATAATGATCTGTTATTACAGACCAAGTGCAAGAAGAAGAGGATATTTGAAATGAATGCACTGGTTCTGGAAAGAACAATATACAGAATCAGAGATAACAAAACAGTTAGCTGTTAGCTAGAGGCTAGCACAGTGATGGTGAACCTTTTCAGCACTGAGTGTTGAAAAGGGAGCATGTGCGTGCTTGTTGGGACCACAACCCAGGGGCATGCTGGAAAATGAACTTCTGGTTTCCGGCATGCACATGTGTGCTGGCCAGCTAGTTTTCCAATTACTGACATGCATGCATATGTGACAATCAACTGGCTGGCACATATGCTCACACCGGAAAATGGAAGACCAGCTCTTCCAGTTTCCAGTACTGCTGTACGCATGAAGGCCAGCTGATCATCACACACACATTCATGCCAGAAACCCAGAAGAGGAACAGGTGACGCTGCACATGCCAGGTGAGATGGCTTCGTGTGCCATTTTGGGCATACATGCCATAGGTTCACTACAGTGGTGGGTTTCAAAAATTTTTAGAACCTCTTCTGTAGGTGTGGCCTGCTTTGTGGGAGTGGCTTGCCAGCCATGTGACCAGGTGGGAGTGGCTTGCCAGCCATGTGACTGGGTGGGTGTGGCCAACTTGTAAAATGTGGTGAAACTCACTTAACAACACTCTTGCTTAGCAACCAAAATGTTGGCTCAGAAACTCTGGCATTTGAAGTACACAAGTCTTAAAACTGTCAAATTACAAGACCCTTGCACCTCTAATTCTTTAGGAAAAAAACCCAGGGGTGTTCAAACTTGACAGCTTTAAGACTTGTGGACTTCAACTCCCAGAATTCCTCCTCCAGTCATGTTGGTTCAGGAACTCTGGCATTAAAGTGTGCAAGTCTTAAAGCTGTCAAGTTACAAGACCCTTGCATCCCTAACCCTTTAGAAAAAAAATTCAGGGCTGTTCAAACTTGACAGCTTTGAGACTTGTGGGCTTCAACTCCCAGAATTTCTCCTCTTGCTCTTCATCTTGATGATGTGCGGATGGGCGGGGGAGGGAGCTGTAACTGGTTCAGAACAGCACTGTAAATTTGTGGAACCTCTTCTATAGAAGAGGTTAGAACTGGCAGAAACCCAACCCTGGTTCACTTTCATGGGGCTAGGAGATCAATGTTAATTTATAATTCGAAATAAAGTATTCACAGAAGCAGATTGGAAAAACTGTAAAGGTTTATCAAGAGTAAAGAAATCAAAGCCTTGCCAGAAGTAACTCAAAATATAGAGGCAAACCAGGGGAAGTTGGCAATAGATGAATCCAGCAGAGATATACAATTGTTTTCATTTGGAAATAAGGCACCTTCTCTTTCTCAGGAAGAAAAAAGACCTCTAACTAAAGAAGTAAAAGAATTGAAACAAAGAATAACTGAGCAATTAGAACAACAGAAAAGCATCAGAGTAAGGCTGCCAGCATTGATGCTTCTTCCAAAGAAACTGCTAGCAAAAGCGTTAAAAGATGCAAATACTGCAATATCAAGTATAAACATCAACTCACTGCAAGAAACAAGCCAATTATTGTATAGCACAGCTGCAATTATAGCTGAATATCTGGGATGCAAAATCAACAGAGAAGAAAAAAAACCCAAATCATTCATTCACCACAAAAATAGAAAATTAGACTGGAAAATAAGGTCAGCGAGTTAAGCTCAAAAGCAAGCAAGTTAGAACAGATGGAATTTTAAAAGCTGATGAACAAGAAGACCAACAAATATCTAACCAAGAAATCAATTGGAAAAAATTAAGCAGAAAACAGCTATCGCCAAGAAGATCATCAGATAGGAAGCTATAATTTCAAATTATAGACAGAACCTCCCATTTTAATCCAATCAGGAACATTTCTACCAATCTATCGATGAAGAATCTGCAGTGAATCAGTGAGTATCTGACAAGGAAGAAACAGTGCAGTTCTGGGAGCAGATATGGGTAACCCAAAGAAACACAACAAGGATACAACTTGGTTAAAAGTGGTGATAATAATAAAAAAGAAGATGAAAGAAATAGTAATAACAGCATAAATGGTAGAGAAAAGAGCAAGGAAGATCAAGAATTGGTCAGCACAAGGTGAAGATGGACTGCGTGGTTTTTGGTTGAAACACCTAACTGGTCTATACCCAATCATTGCCAAGCAGTTTAACAATATACTACAAGAAAGTTAAATTGAAGAGTGCCTAACATCTGGGAAAACCTACCTGGTAATGAAAGATCCAGCAAAAGGGGCAGCACCAGGCAACAACAGGCCACTTGGTACCTGCTTACTAACAATTTTTGAATTGCTAAGTGGTATGGTAGCTGAGACAGTGCAACAGCATCCAGTTGAAAACAATCTCTTTCCACCTGAGCAGAAGGGAAACCCAGCTGATTTTCAGGTACTATATTTTGCTATAATTCCATTTTCTATAGTATAGTTTCATATACTATAGGTTGCTATACTTTTATTAGCATACTTTAAAAATCCCATCAATTATAATTTATCAAATAAACCATAATTAGACAAATCACAATATAATATGATATCAAAATTTAAAGAAATACAGAGGAATGTTTCCCCTGACTTCCCTTTGGAGTGATATGAAAATAGCCTTTCCTCAAGCTATAAGTGATCCTCAGTTTATTTTGACCCTGTCCAAGGATAGCATTAAGGCATGTAAAATCTGTTAACTTGATCGTTGTGTACATTAGAAGGAAGATAACAGTGGCAAGCAAGGAAATAAGGAAATGATTTCTTTCTCCTTCTTTGGAATCATATTAAAGGGAAAATATACCTGACCATGGTAAATAGGGACATACTTGAGCAGGAAACATACATTTTGAAATTTTCTCTGCTTCCCAATTCTGTTAATAAAGGGTTGAAAAGAAATATGTTCCATGTTTTCAAATATTTGTATTTTCCTAATATATGAATTTATCTGTTGTCATTGCTGTTGTTATAAGAAAACAGAGGCTTTCTGTGCATAGCAATCTCTGATTCAGCCCATAATTGGATTAATGTGTGAAAACATAAATTAGGATCTACAAACTACAATGGCTGGATTCATTCAAAATACTATATACATCAAACTACATTTTAGTGCAGTTTGTGAATTAAGTCCTCTTTTTCAGTCACTTTGTATAAAAGCATAGATATTACTACAGCAAAATGACAACTGTCTGGTGATTCCACTGTGGAAATCTTGTCCTACTATTTTGTACACAAACATGGGTTGTGATTTTGATATCATACAATGAATAGCCTTGTGCATATATTTTTAAAAGTAAAGTCTTATATTTTTTATTTATTTTAATAATATGATTTCATGCCTATAGAAAATTTTGTTTTGCTTACTGTTGTGGTTATTTCAAACGGCAAATTGATTTCCTCAATATTAGTTGAATATTTATCAATTGCCACTAATTTTATCCAGATTCTGCAGATTTTTTTAAAAATAGTAATAAAGTAGCACTCTTTGAATTAACATTTAAATAAAAGAAAAATATAGTTCCTCTACAAGCTCTCTAAACTGGCAGACTCTTTCATTGCTATTATCACCAATCTGATTTGTAGACAGAAGGGTTTGCTTATTGTTGGTCCCATCCTGAACCTGCAAATGTAATGCCTGGAGTCTCGTGGAAATGATCTCCCAACAGAAATTATGTGGCCAATATTACCATTGCCTTTCCTTGAATTTAGCAACACAATTAATTACTATCTATGTATTTTAAAATATTTGCACTGCTTTTTGTTTCAAAGTTTCAATATTTGATATTTTATTATTGTAGTAAAACAAGAAATAAATGTAATAAAACATAACTGATATTTAAAAAAAAATAAATTTTAAACCCATAGTGAGCTGTTCTATATTTTGAGCACATCTTTCATCACTCATCTTTTTTCTCCAAATATAAATGAAAAGAGTAGTAATGAAGACCTGGGGGCATGATCACAATATATAGACAATGCACACAATGACTGAATTCATGAAGAAAGGTCTACGCTATTTTCAAAACTGCTGCCATTGTTTTCATATATTTCAGGAAGAACAGTGCATTTTTTAAACTTTTGAAATATATCATTATGCATACATCTCATCTATCATTGCATTTTAGAAAAGTCTGGAATCCAGTGATGAATGTTTAATTTAATTTAATTATATTGCATCATACAAGTATATCTTGAAGAATCATTAGTCACAGATGCTCAGTAACTGCCTCCTTGTAATTTATTATGGAAATCTGGGAAATGACATTAGAAGTTGAAAGCCATTTACAAGTCCATCATATATTTCTTTATCTAAAAATAAATAGGTTCCTAGGACTTCAGTTGCACTGTTAGGAGAAAAAAAAAGATGCCTATGTATTTTTCCCTTGAAGCTATTTTGCTGATTACGTATGTAAATACTACTATATATTATCAATTCCCTAACATGCTATTTGATGAGAAAATGCAACATATAATAAAAGAGCGGAGGTTTACCTACAGTATCTTTTGGATCATTTGGTAAACTGAGAAGTATTTAATTTTAGATGTTCCACTAATCTATTTAGTTTAAGATGATTTCATTTTAATCTACCAGCATCACAATCCTACAATCCAGGGAGATATCCTATTAATACTGTAGAGGTTCAAAGGAAACACTCTGCTTCTGAACAATACAAGTAATAATTATAATCTGTGTGAGGGCAGTGATGATGATAGGAATTCAACAATGCGGTTCACAGAACAAATATTATTGTTTTTAATCAACAATATGATAGGCTAATCCTAAGTATATATGAGTATTTATACTCATAATGATAGATTTATTGATTGTCTTTTCAGTAATAAATAAGATCTGTTTATTCTGTCTCATAGTTTAATCAACTGGTGCATTCATTTTTAAAATACTGCTATTTAGAAACTTATTTTCCCCCTACTGTTTCAATGTTATTTTAATTAACACTTTTATGGTACATTTAATTGATTTTAGTCAAAAGCAAACCATTCAGAATTTTTAAAAGGATAATATATAACTTTTTTGAGGAAGTTTTTATATGAAAGGTTATTAATACTGTTATTCTATTCCTCAAAGTATCAATGCTAAGCAGGTGCATAAAATGGTGTTTCATAATCTATTTCACAGACTTTTTAAATTTCAGTGGTCACTATTCAATATACAAGAATTCTCATAGTACTTATCTGTACCCTCATAAACATAGTGTTTCTCAACCTTGGCCGCTCTAAAATGGGAATTCTGAGAACTGTAAGTTGAAAAACAATGCGAAAGCAAAAGAATGCATTAGCCTTAATAATATTATGAGCTCTAAAAAGAGTGTTGCATATTTATATCTTCTTTTTTAGACCGTTATGTCCATCTAACTGTCCCTTTATTTAGAAATTAGAAAACATTGCGAACATCTGCAAAATTAGATTTTTTAAAAATAATCTCTTATCCTTTTGTAGACTAAAAGCTTCTCATAGTAACATACTGCATCTTAGACATTGTTTGTCCCTTGTCCTTTGTCCTCAGCCAAAATCAATCTAATATGTAGTATAGGAAGGCAATGAGGTCTAAAAGAGTGTTGCAATTTTACTTGCGGAGCATTTTTATGACTGTGAAGATGTGAATACCTATATGTAAAGTCAAGGCTAAATCTCTTTCTTCTGTGTTTCACTTGCATTGTATATATTTCTGCTTTCTTTCTCAAAACTCAACTATCAAAGGGGGATTTTTGCTGTGTGTGCTGCTAGAAATGAATTTGGAATTTTGCAGAAGTAGACCGGCAAATGGTGAATCTAAGTCAGAACAAAATTAGCAGAATAAAATCTTATTAGAATTTATTTTCCCATTAGTGGGAGAGAAATATTTTATAGGGAAAGTTGAAGTTAAACTGTATAAACTTTACAATAAAGATTAATTCTTTATACACATTTTTAACGTATAAAATTTAGACAGCTTTCTAACAGGGCTAAATTATTTACCATTTTACCTTGCACTTCTAAGAATAACTATGAAACCACAGAATTTTATTAAATCACATTGTCACATCAGGAACATCTAGAAACAATCTTCTGTTCTTCAAAAAGACTAATTCTATTAAATGTGTCCTATTGTCTTGATGCCTTAAATAAAGATCTCCATTTATGCAAATGTGAGTGCTCTATATATTTGTTGACCTTATTGTTGACACAGATAAACAGTACAATTGTTAAAAATTAACAATTACTTAATACTTAAGTATTAAAATACTTAATATACTTACATTCTATATAAAGCCATACTTACATTATTGAGATTTATAGAAATATGATAACTATTTGGGATGCAAATTTTTGCAGAGACTAGTAAATAAACTACAAGATTGATGAAATGGTGTTTTCACTAAACCATAATGATGATATATATATACTTCCTGAACTAGGTATTTTAGGTATTTTAGGTATTTATTGGGATTTATATGCCGCCCTTTTCCCTGAGGGGACTCAGGGCGGCTTACAACCACAGGGGAGGGGAAGTGCAAGGTCAAAACAAAACAATATGTGAACAACAGAAAAATAATAAAACCCAACTTTCATTCAGCAATCAAACAAAACACTCGGGCGGGTAATTAGGAGCCTATCCCCAGGCCTGCTGGGAGAGCCAGATCTTGAGGGCTGCGCGGAAGGTCTGGATAGTGGTGAGGGTGCGGATCTCCATGGGGAGCTCGTTCCATAGGGTCGGGGCAGCAACAGAAAAGGCTCTCCTCCGTGTGGTCGCCAGTCGGCATTGACTGGCAGATGGAATTCGCAGGAGGCCCAGTCTGTGCGATCTAATTGGTCGATTTAGGGAGGTAATCGGCAGAAGGCGGTCTCTCTAGTAGCAGCTTCTTTCTGGAGAGCAGTTTTGTGGAAGAACAGTAGGATATACCCAATTCACATCTTGCTTGTGAATATAGATAGTGAAATGAATTCATAGTAGCAGTGTGAGATGAGAGATTCTTTCTGTTTATAAAATCTGGACAATAAACATATCAGTTGATACTTGAAAACTGGAAGCAGATAGTTGAAAGCCTGAGGCAGACTGAAAAGTAATCAAAACTATCTTGCTTGAAAAATCTCCACCTACAGGTTTATATATTTCACTGGAGGGAGAGAAACACACTTTGTAATGCTTCTACTGTAATATAGGGTATTACTAATAAAAGATAAATACTGGTTTATTTGCATAAGATCTGCGTCATATGTTTCCCATTTTAATTTAATTTTCTGGAAATATGTTTCTATAATTGGTTGCTTAGTTAACATTCAAGTATTTTCTTAGTCTAAGAGGATTGCTGTAAGAACTTCCCACTAATATTTTGCTAGCTGCTGTTAGAAAAAGAATGCTTCCCTAGCTAAGATTTTTCTCAGATCTAGCAGAGCTATTCTTATGCTTTGAAGGATATTTTCTTATGTATACCTGGTCAGCATTATTATTTTTTGGATTTTTGGATTTCAATATACTGTAGATAAGGGCAGTCAAATATGGTATAGTTGTTAAGATGTTATAATTCTCAGAATTTCTAGATAGCCCTATATTAGAACAGGTACTTTAGGTGAAACTCAGTTTGGTGTAGTGGCCAAGCAGCAAGTTAGAAAGTGGAGATCATCAATTCATACCTACCTGCTTTAGATATGAAACCAACTGGATGACTTTGGATCAGTCACTCTCTCTCAGTCTAAAAAGCAGGTGATGGCAGACCACTTCTGAAATCTTGTCAAGAAAACTGCAGTGACTTGCTCAGGCAACCACCAGTAGTCAAGACTAACTCAAAAGTTCAATGTAATGTACTGTAGGTAAACATATATTTCGGGAAACATTGAAAATGGGTCATCCAAGTAATATTAAATCAGGTAAATGCCCTAAGATACCCTACATCTCAAGAGAAAATAACGCATACATTATTTTGTTAATTTCTAATGCCAACAACATTGTAGACAAGAACTATTATGCAGGTTTTAATAATGTTTAATTTGTTAAAATACACTCCATGAATATAAGAAGCCTTTAACTAGGTAGCTTTCTGTATTTTTGGAACATAAAGGTACATGTTGACCCTATTCAGATAGGAAGCATTACTATCTAAAATGTCACACATCCCAATTCAAAAAGTTTGGGCAGGGTACAACTAAGCAATTGATTCAGTTTCAGATATTCAAGCCCACACAAGGCATATTACATTTTAGCATGCAATGCTTATATATGCTATATATACTTATATGTACTTATATACTGCTATATATACTTACATATGGTATAAGGCTATGTTTGTTTGTTAGTTTGTTTTGTTTGTTTAATGTATTGGCTGTTCAATAAATTTGGGAGGAAGAGGAAGAAGAAGGAGGGGAAAAGCAGCAACAGCTCTACCAACTGCATGCTTTTCTGAGCTGGTGAAAGCTCTTGATTAGTGGCCTCTGAACCTAATGGGACAAGATTGAGATTGAGATTGAGATTTGTTTTATTTATATGCCGCCCTATTCCCGGAGGGACTCAGGGTGGTGAACAACTCAAGGGGGGAAAGGGAACACAAAGTATAATACAAGTAGTTAAAATAGCCAAGAGTCACACAGCCACACAGGTCGAGAGGGGAAGGGAACTCATCAACCCCAGGCCTGCCGGCACAGCCAGGTTTTGACGGCTTTTCAGAAGGCCTGGAGAGAGATGAGGGTCCGAATCTCTGCGGGGAGTTCGTTCCAAAGGGCGGGGCTGCCACAGAGAAGGCCCTCCCCCGGGTGGTAGCCATATGGCATTGGCTGGTAGACGGAACCCTGAGGAGGCTGACCCTGTGTGATCTAATGGGTCTTTGGGAGGTAATTGGCAGCTGGCGGTCTCTCAAGTACCATGAAGGGCTTTATAAGTTACGACTAGCACTTTGAAGCGTATCCGGAGACCGATCGGTAGCCAGTGCAGCTCGCGGAGGATAGGTGTAACGTGGGTGTACCGAGGTGCACCCACAATCGCTTGCGCGGCTGCATTCTGGATGAGTTGAAGTCTCCGAATGCTCTTCAAGGGCTGCCCCATGTAGAGCGCATTGCAGATGGCACTAGCATGGTATTTGACTATTCAATAGTCAAAGTTACAGTTAGGATTAGGGTTACACAAATGAGAACTGGTCAAGCATGGCAGAAGAATGCTTGGTTTCACCCTCAATCTCAACCCTTCTGCAGAAAGCTCACCTGAGTCTTTTCTCATGTATTCTGCAAGATAAACTAAGAGTAAAGTAAAACATAGTTTCTCAAAGTAAACTCAAAGGGCTGTTTAATTTGATCAGACCTTTCAAGATTTTTGACAATTGTGGAATTTAGCTACAATTTTGGCATGATCATAAAATATTCCAAATAACAAGTGCTTCAGTTGACTAGATTTAGATTTTTTTAGATTTTAATGAGCATTTATATGCCGCCCTTTTCCCTGAGGGGACTCAGGGCGGCTTACAACAATGGGGGGAAGGGAGTGCAAGACAGGACTTAAAAAAAAAATGTGAATAAAAAAATTAACCATAAAAACACAACATTCACTCAACATTCGGGCGGGGTGAGAATAAATCCTATCCCCAGGCCTGACGGGATAGCCAGATCTTGAGGGCTGTGCGGAAGGCCTGGACTGTGGTGAGGGTGCGGATCTCCACGGGGAGGGTGTTCCATAGCGTCGGAGCTGCAACTGAGAAGGCTCTCCTCCGCGTAGTCGCCAGTCGGCACTGACTGGCGGATGGAATTCGGAGGAGGCCTACCCTGTGCGATCTGATGGGACGCAGGGAGGTAATTGGCAGGAGGCGGTCTCTCAGATAGCCAGATCCACTACCATGGAGCGCTTTATAGGTGGTAAGTAAGACCTTGAAGTGCACCCGACGATCAACAGGTAGCCAGCGCAGCTCACGGAGGATCGGTGTTATATGGGTGAACCGTGGTGCGCCCATGATCACTCGCGCGGCCGCGTTCTGAACTAGCTGAAGTCGCCGGATGCTCTTCAAGGGCAGCCCCATGTAGAGCACATTGCAGTATTCCAGCCTAGAGATCACAAGGGCTCGAGTGACTGTTGTGAGAGCCTCCCGGTTCAGGTAGGGCCGCAACTGGCGCACCAGGCGAACCTGGGCAAATGCCCCCCTGGTCACAGCCGACAAATGGTGGTCAAAACTCAGCTGTGGATCCAGGAGGACTCCCAAGTTGCGGACCCTGTCTGAGGGGTATAAATTTTGCCCCCCCAGCCTGATTGATGGAACGTTAGCCGAATTTTTGGGAGGAAAACACAACAGCCACTCGGTCTTTTCTGGGTTGAGCACCAGTTTGTTAGCTCTCATCCAGTCTTTAACAGCCTCAAGGCCCCGGTTCATCACGTCCACCGCTTCATTGAGTTGGCACGGGGCGGACAGATACAGCTGTGTATCGTCCGCATATTGGTGGTACTTAATCCCGTGCCTCCGAATGATCTCGCCCAGCGGTTTCATGTATATGTTAAATAGCAGGGGGGACAGGACCGAGCCCTGCGGCACCCCACAGGTTAGGGGCCTCGGGGACGATCTCTCCCTCCCCACCAACACCGACTGCGACCTGTCCGAGAGGTAGGAGGAGAACCACCGTAAAACAGTGCCGCCCACCCCCACCTCCCGCAGTCGTCGCAGAAGGATACCATGGTCGATGGTATCGAAAGCCGCTGAGAGGTCAAGGAGAACCAGGATGGACGCATAGCCTCCATCTCTGGCTCTCCAGAGATCATCGGTCAATGCGACCAAAGCGGTTTCAGTGCTGTAACCGGGCCTGAAGCCAGACTGGAAGGGGTCAAGATAGTTAGCTTCCTCCAAGGTACGCTGAAGCTGTAAGGCCACCACCTTCTCAACAACCTTCCCCACAAAGGGGAGGTTGGAGACTGGACGATAGTTATTAAGAACTGCTGGATCCAAGGACGGTTTCTTCAGGAGGGGCCTCACCACCGCCGCCTTAAGCACGGTGGGGAGGTGTCCC
Source organism: Thamnophis elegans (assembly GCF_009769535.1). Lineage (NCBI taxonomy): Eukaryota > Metazoa > Chordata > Lepidosauria > Squamata > Natricidae > Thamnophis > Thamnophis elegans. The sequence goes on from NC_045549.1 coordinate 53,231,229, forward strand.
TCCCGAAGAGAGGCGGTAACAACCACCTGGATCCAGCCTCGTGTCACCTCTCTGCTGTTGGCAGTCAGCCAAGAGGGACACGGGTCCAGTATGCAGGTGGAGGAACTCACAGCTCGCATAGCCTTGTCCACATCCCCGGAGGCAACATCCTGAAACTCAACCCAGAGATGGTCTACCAAGTCATTCCCTTGTGTCTCGGCTGGATCTGCGGGGGTGGAGTCCAGTTCCGATCGAAACCGAGCAACTTTGTCCGCCAAGAACTGACCATACTCCTCAGCCTTACCCTGCAGGGGGTTCCCCGTCTCCCTCCTATTTAGGAGGGAGCGGGTTATCCTAAACAGGGCGGCTGGGCGGGACTCGGCGGACGCTACCAAGGAGGCAATGTGTGATCTTTTGGCGGTTCTCAATGCCCAAATATACTCCTTGGTGCAAGCTGTCAACAGTGCTCTGCTCGATACGGACCTATCGGACCTCCACAGGTGCTCTAGGCGTCTCCTCCGGCGCTTTATCTCGCGGAGCTCCTCGGTGAACCAAGGGGGTCTCCGCGAGCTGCTGACCCGGAGGGGCCGTAGTGGAGCAATTCGGTCCAGAGACTCTGATGCCGCCGAGTGCCAGGCCGCAGCAAGAGTCTCCGCCGAACTGTGGGCGAGAGCATCTGGAATGACCCCAAGCTCCGTCTGGAACCTAACAGGGTCCATCAGTCGCCTGGGGCGGAACCACCTGGTCGGTTCCTCCTTCCCACGGTGGGGGTTTGGCCTCCGGAAGTCTAGCCTCAGTAGGTAGTGGTCTGACCACGACAGGGGAATGATCTCATTTCCCCTCAGACCAAGATCATAACTCCACTGCTCCGAGAGGAATACGAGGTCGAGTGTGTGCCCCGCTAAGTGGGTAGGGCCTCGAATTACCTGGGTCAGGCCCATGGCTGTCATGGAAGCCATGAACTCCTGCGCTCCATCAGAGTGTTCACCGAGCGAAGGCAGATTGAAGTCCCCCAGAACCATTAGTCTAGGGAACTCAATTGCTAGCTCGGCTACTGACTCGAGGAGCGCAGGGAGGGCCGCTGCAACGCAGTTGGGAGGCAGGTACATTAGCAGCAAACCCGCTTGACCCTTGAGGTCCAACTTCACTAGTAGGGACTCACACCCGACAAGCTCCGGAGCAGGGATCCTACGAGGAGCTAAAGACTCCTGGACTACAATAGCCACACCGCCACCCCTTCCCTGGGCTCTCGGCTGATGAAGCACCTGAAACCCGTCTGGGCACAGCTCTACGAGGGGGACTCCTCCCTCCGTGCCCAGCCATGTCTCAGTAATACATGCCAGGTCTGCCCCCTCGTCTACAATCAAGTCCCGGACGAGGGGAGCCTTATGAATAACAGACCTGGCATTTAGCGACAGCAGCCTGAGACCAGGGTCCTGATTGCTCACGCCATCTGACCTTGGAGTGGGACTCATAGGGCCGGAAGGAGGGATCTCTGCGATATAGCGAACCCTCCTTCCCCGGTAATGGCCAGCCCTAAAGTCCCCGCCGTATCTGCCTCTCCCTGTTATGACTGCAATGCTCCGACTCTCTCCCATGGGCATAATTCCCCCAACCACCCCAGTGGCCCCCGCTTGCCCCGCCAGGTCCTCCGAATCAAGCATACTCAAACACTCACACAAACAGTCCCCACAATATAGTTAAAACACAAAAAGAGTACAGCAATAATAATATTTAAAAGTGGGTCTTTCATACTAACACATTCAGTCCCACGCACTCAACATACCCGCTTAAAATTGTGCAACACAGAATTTAAAATTATGAGTTCCAGAAGAGCCAGCCTCCCTTCCTCCAGTTCCAGAGAAATCCGAGGCCAAAGTCCAAGGTCCGTATTCTGTAGAATAGTTGTAGATGGAGGGGGGGCAAAGCGCAGGCCCCAGATATTAGCAAGCACCAGCTTTGCAATCTCATACCCTCCAAGTCCAGATAAAGCGTGGAATAATAAACAATAACGGTCCATAGGAGATAAAACGGTAGTATGCAGGGGGGTATCTTATCCTCCCCCTCTCCTGAAGTCCTGGAACGGCCAGAGTCTAGATGTCCAAAGTCTACAAATGACTGGAACCAGTTAAAAGGGGGAAGGGGGGGGTGCCAGCTTAGTGCCCAGTTTTTAAAACGCCAAGTTCCTGTCCCTGAAGCTGCCATCCTCTATCACTCCTTTCCCCAAACCAAATGCACCATAAGTATATATACCATAAGATGTCAAATGTTAAACAGATGGTCGTTGTTCATATTAGGTGTTCCAAAGTAACAGTGGTAGCAAGTGGTGGAGAAGGGTAGTTGTTCCGGGCCAATGTCGATGGTCGCAGGCCAGGCAGTAAGCTCGTATTAAATAAGAATAAATAGGCAGGCAAGCATGGCTCCGCAGTAGCAGGGGCAGACAGGGAAAGAGATTGTCCGAGACACAGAAGGGGTAAAAGGAGAGGCTCCAACGGTGAGAGAGGTAGGCACCAAAATACAAGATAGGGGAGGGGCGGGCGTTCAGGCGAGCTATGATGGTAGTGGCTAAATCGCCACTTAGTTCGCTCGCTCAAGCCACGATAATTTCCTCCTCTTTACCGCGATGGTGGTGGTAATAATGAAGATGGTAATTGCCAATTTCAAATCCCCCAAGCTCACCGTTCCTTTTTCTAGCTGTAGGTGAAAGTCCAGGGTTCCTCTCCAAGCCCCACGCTGTTTAGATCTAAGAAGAACAGCGGGGGAGACCCAATCGTGAGAGCGAAAAGCTCAGGCAGCCATTTTCCATCCAATTCCCGCTGCCACCATTCCGCTGCTCTAGGGCACCTTCCAGGACCAGGGCTCACCCGATCGGGCAGGCGACCACCAGGGGCATCTAAGGCACCCAGGTATCCAAGATGTTAAAGGACGCCGATCGTCCGTGTGTCTCCACCGCTGCCGCCCTCGCTCGACTAAACCATAGATAAGCATTCTCAAGTGACCTTGGGTTTTCCAAAAGACAAAAGTCAACTAATCTGGTCCAAAATGATAGTATGATCAGACCTAATTTCAAACTCACTCCTGATATTGATATTTGTAGATACATGTGGTGGAAAAAATATATAAAATGTCAATATAACAGTCAGTATGATAAAAAGAAAGGAGGTCTCATTTGGTGAATACATGCATTTTTCATATAGCAAGTCCCTTGAATAGTAATATTTTTTAATAGTAAAAAACGAAACCTTGAACTGAAATGCTACTGACTAGCTGTCAGCTCCTAGTATTAAACTAGGATATAATCAAGATTCTAAATTTCTAAATCTTTGGGAGGCAATCATCACACTTATAGGTATTTTAAAAATTTTGAATAGAAATAAAATAGAAAAGTCCATTAAAGACAAATAGCTAAAACAATAACTATGCTTAGAAATGCTTTCTGCATGGAGAGACACTAAATGTTCTTATCTCTGTGAATCACATAGCAAAATTATGACCTTCTTTCTGTTTATCTGTCATAAATGATGCCCTCCAAGCTTTAGAGAGCAATGATGCATAGCAGGAACTCTAATCAAGCAGGGATTTTCCCATATAACTTTTGTCAGATGTGTACTTGGTTTTCCTTGACAAAGATGAACAGAAAAGAAGAAAAGAAAAGAAAAAAGAAAAGAGAAGAGAAGAAAAAAGAAGTGCCTAGACTATGGCCTCAACATGTACATGGATGGGTTAAAAGGTAGCAATTTATGGAAGTATTTTTGAAACAGTGTGCAAAGATTATTATTGAGAAAGAGTACAAATTTCTGTAAGTACAATTTAGTTTTGTGAAAAAAAACCAACAGAATCCTTGGTTTGCATGAAATGTAGTTGGATTAAAGAATTTTTGCATTGCATCTATTTGCTTCTTTTCAATTGATCAATCATACAAATGCTTCTGAAAATTTCAGTAGACCGAAGATTTATTCTTATTAGTTCTATGACAATATTTTATTCACAAACTAAATTGAAAAATTGACTACCCTCGGCAGTGGAGTTTTGTGAAATAATGAAAATCATTATAGTCAGCACACTTCCCAGGATATTGGTGGTGCTAGACCCAATTAACAAGAGCCCAATTTTGCAAATACTGTATATAACCATTAAAATCCATATATATCTTCATAGCAATAAAATCTCTGTGAACTAAGACCTTGAAAGTTGTAGAAGATCAAAAGTGGGGCCCCGACTGATCACTGTGAAAAACAAAATGTAGAACTGATGTGAACTTTGGACTAATCCAACAAGGCTCTTCTTAAATTATAACAATATATCTTTATATTCATATTTTAAAAAATAAAAGCAAGAGTGTGTTCCCTTCTAGAATCAGTAATTTCTAATAGCGATGCTGGTTACAGTTGGGTGGTTAATCCATCTACACAGCATGACTTCTTCCCTCAAGGCTTGGGACTGAATGTAGCATTCTAATACACTCTGGCATTTTCTCTGTACCAACATGTTTTTTTTTTTTAGGAAATATGAAAGAAAGAAAAATCAATTAGTTCCACATTATACATTAGATAGCAAGAAATATTTAAAATATGGATTTTATATACTGTATGTCATTATTAATACAAAACATTTGTGTAGTACTAAAATTGTATTAAAAGAAGTGCAAGCCATTTGTTCTTATGACTTATGAGTTACATTTGTTTTTTAGTTTCTATATCATCCTTTGTTCAAAGCAACAAAACAAATAAAATAGAATAGGATGTTGATTCAAACTCCTGCCCCATTTGATGACAAACAATTTAATAATGTGGTATCTTGCTTGCTTGAAATGGATATATCATCATTCATCTTAATTTTTTAAAGTACTACTTGCATTGCAGCTCCAAATTATTTCTAGTGCAGGAAAATATATCACACACAACCCAATCCAACACCCAAATATGAATATGAGATAAATATAAAAATGCCATATACATTATAATTGATATATGAACTATTAAGGTGTCAAGAATCTAACAAGAATCTGGAAGAATCTTAGAGATAAAAGATAAGTGATATTCCAAAACAGCAATTGAGAATCAATATGCTTGTTGGCCACTGATAGCTCAGTGTACGTAGCTTTCTGCTTGCTCATGGTAGAGTAAGGATGACAATGTCCTATATCATTCATTCGTTCATTCATTCATTCATTCATTCATTCATTCATTCATTCAGTCAGTCAGTCAGTCATTCAATCATTCATTTGTAAAAAGGTAGAAGTTTTCTCTGTCAGTTATGTCCAACTCCACGGCACAATGCTCATCTCCATTTCTTGGCCGAGGGAGCTAGCATTGCTCAAAGACAATTTACATGGTCATATGGAGTACATTTATTTATACCCCATCTTTATTATTTTTACAAATGAGGCAGTGAACATATCCAACACACCTTCCCCTTTCTACACAAGGCACCCATGCCACTTTCATGGTTAAGATGGGATTTGAACTCACAGTCTTTGGTTTTCTATCCTAGACCAAACCTTAGAGCAATATGGTGCAGTGACAACAATGTTAGTCATGGACTCTGAAGTCACTTTTATGCAGTACACATTTTTTCTATTATGATGTCAGCCACGTTGTAATCACCCCAGCTTATCCCCAACCTTGTAAAATCTCTGATATCCTCCCTGGCCATGAAAATAGGATATGGTTGGCAATAGAAAGAATATTCCAAGAAGAGGCACGTCTGGCCAGTTAACTATTAGCATAAGCAGATCCTCTTGGTAGATACAATAAGACAGTGTAACCCTTGGCTGCAGATGATATCCAGCTGCAGACATTTCAATTGTAACTGATACTCTTCTAGCTAAACATAAAATAGTTAAACAATTGACTAAGTCTGCTAGAAACTGTATGTAGTATATACTAGGACAGGTGTAAAATCACAGAAGATACATGGTGAGTATTTAAGCTGTATTCCTCGATAAGGCTACATCCTGCACATGCTCAGAAGGTCAGCCATGATTATTTCATTCTTTTCTTCCATGCATAGAGATTCATGCTCTCATGCCAGTTCAAAATATTTTCTGTTTTATTAATTGACTGCTTGATAGCTTCATAAATAAGGTGAAGAATATCTACCATCGTGTTATGTATGCATATCTTCAGTATACAAACTAATAGCCTGGGAATCTTCCATCACCAGAACCAAGTCTAAATAAGAAAATCCTTATCACTGATCTTCCCTCATTTCTGCACAAATATCCCTGCAGACTTTCTGAATAGGCAGGTAGCCTTCTCACCATTCAACTTTCTTTCATGATATCTGATAACAATCCTTACTTGACATATTGAGAAACATATTTGGGAAACAGAAAGCAACAGAAATGCTTTCTGCCCCTGCTTATATTTCATGCTACACTGCTCCTGGCAGGGAAAATGCAGGATGAATACATGCAAAAAGCATGACAGAAATATACATGTGATACAAAATGGAATGGTTTGAAGGGATATATGGAGGGAGAAGGCCTAAAGGAAAAATAAATGTACTTTTATCCAATACAACATGAGCCTGAGCTATAGAAGCCCTTAAACCAGGCAAAAGAGAGCAAATATATCCTGCACTAGAAAGAATTATCACATCAGCAGTAATGTTCCCTGTGTGAGACAGTTTAATGGAGCAAATGACAGCAGATATTTAAGCTATATGTGGCCTGATGTGTAGAATACTAATCTGATGAAACTACAACTTTTAAAATAACCTAATGTGGTAAAGAAACATTTCAAATTAAAACTTAAAGCCTCCATCTAACATTATTCTATGTACAATATCATAAACACCGAAAGAAGAAATTCAGTATAGATCTACAATCACAATGATGTGAATACTGGCATCCTTCTACCTTGGCTCTCTCTTGTCTTCTATGTTTAGAAAATTGAGTTATCAAAGTACTTGGTGATCATTGATTCTGTGCTCTGATTACATTTAAAACATTTAGTAAAATATTCTTTATAAGCTGTTATATTTTATTAAGTGAAAATGGAAGAAGTAAAAAAATCAGAGATTTTCCATTTTGTTAAAGAAATGAAAAGCTCTCTATAAGGAAATAAGCATTTATGCATATGGGTAACAAAAAGGCACAAATAACTGATATTTGAAAGTTTTCTGCCCAACTTAAGGAAACCTTAATGTGCACTATTACTTAATGTGCAAACAATTTGCACTATTGTTTGTGCACATATAAAATGAATCCAGAAGTTTCATAATTACATAAGATGTAGATCTTGGAGAATAAAAAGGAAGAAATATTTACTATTTCTTTTGATTTGGAATTCTGCTTTCTGTATCTGGAAGAGTTTTTTTTATTTATATCTGTATTGCTTGCTGTTGTTTATTATTTTAATTTATATATTTATATTTTGTCCTTTTTCTCCAAAAACATAGGTTAGCTATGTATACCATGGCTACTCAATTTATCTTTACAATAATGACAACCCTAGGAGCTTCAAAGTTAGTTGACACCTGTTTGTCTGTCTGTCTGTCTGTCTGCCTGTTTGTCTATCTATCATCTATCTATCTATCTATCTATCTATCTATCTATCTATCTATCTATCTATCTATCATCTATCATCTATCATCTATCATCTATCATCTATCTATCGGTTCCACCACAAAACCGCGGAGGACAAAATCGTGCTCGACGAAAGCGCACATTTGACGTCATCACAGCGCGACGAAAACATCGCGCTGTGATCGAAAAATGTAAAAATAAAGCGAAAACCTTACCCTAACCCCCCCAAACCTAACCCTAAACCTAACCCTAAACCTAACCCTTAACCTAACCCTACATCTAACCCTAAACGTAACCCTTAACGTAACGCTAAACCTAACGCTAACCCTTAACCTAACGCTAAACGTAACCCTAACGCTCTAAACCTAAACCTAACCCTTAACCTAACCCTAACCCTAACCCTAAACCTAACCCTTACCTTTATGTGAATCGGCTTGCTTTAATTTTAATTTTATTTAAATTTTAAATTTTTTTCGTCGCGCTGTGATGACGTCAAATGCGCGCTTTTGTCGAGCGCGATTTTGTCCTCCGCGGTTTTGACAGGTCACTCTATCTATCTATCTATCTATCTATCTATCTATCTATCTATCATCTATCTATATCTATCTATCTATCTATCTATCTATCTATCTATCTATCTATCTATCATCTATCATCTATCATCTATCATCTATCATCTATCATCTATCACCTATCACCTATCACCTATCACGTATCATCTATCATCTATCATCTATCTATCATCTATGTATCATCTATCTATCTATCTATTTTCAGAGCAAAAGTGTTCCTAGGTAGCTTACAAAATACTTCAAAATCATAAACAAATAATTTTAAATAATGAGGTTATGAATATTATAACAAGTATTTAAAATAAATGTAATGGGTTTCTAATCCATTATATTTGATAACTCAGTCATAATCCTTTGACAGCACTACTTGACTCCATGAGTAAAAATAATTAACATGCAGTCCATAATCATGTTTAAACAGTACATTATAAATAACAGCAATGAAAGCAATTTTAAAGGCACCATTATAGTATATTAACATAATATGTACTTTACAATAACCTGAGGTAATAAAATATCTGCCTAGCACTAAAAATATATATCAAAATATTTGTTATTTCTTTGACTCTTAACCCTATTTTTCAAGGTTTATTCTTAGGAAACAGTCATCTTACATACGTAGGATAAGTAGGGCAACCATTACACAGGTTTGAAAGATGATCTTAAAGCTGAAGTAGCAACATAGAGACATAAGACCCAAACAGTTGAAAAATTAAAAAAGTAGTTGTCACACATGGTCTTCATTCTTCAAACACTGAAACCTCAGCACACATTTCAGTGTCATTATTTAAAGGAAATGGTGAATAGGGATAAATTTTCAGTGTTCTTGTAATTATTATTTTTTAATTATACATCTCACCATGCACAAATATAAAAAAGGGAAATAATGTACAAGTTCAGATGTGAAGATTATTTCAGCTATTGAATTTTTAGCAGTACTTAAGTGACATTAAAGCAAGCATGAAAAACTAATTACCCTGATTATAGTCAGATCTAATATGGTCCTTTATGACTATCCTATAC